>NW_022589709.1:27947399-28547399 GCF_004348235.1 Phoca vitulina
AAAGAAAGCAAGCAGCAAGATAGCAAGAAGAAAGAAAGAAAGAAAGAAAGAAAGAAAGAAAGAAAGAAAGAAAGAAAGAAAGAAAGAAAGAAAGAGAAAGAAAGAAAGAAAGAAAGAAAGAAAGAAAGAAAGAAAGAAAGAAAGAAAGAAAGAAAGAAAAAGAAAAAAACAAAGGCTGATTTATATATTTAAGTTAGTGAGATATATGGATCCTCATATCTCCAAGGTTTTATTTTTATAGTTTGTTTCTAGTATTTTTTTAACCCCACAATTAGCTGGCTTTTATGAAATTTTTCATGATTCCACCTGGTAAACTGCCATATAGCACTATCCATACAGCATTACAAAAGTCTGCTCATTGGATCTCCTGCCACATTCTTGTCCTCCTACAGCACATTCATTCAGCTTCCCAAAGTGATCTTTTAAGAACATAAGTCAGAATATGCTCCTTTTCTGCTCAAAAACTTTCAGTGCTTCCCATGTCACTCAGAATAATAACCAAACTCTTTCTCTCAATAAGACTATAGGATCTGTCCCTACTTGTCTCTCTAACCTTGTCATCCAAGGTTATAGTGGTTAGCATCCACTGCTGCTCACCCTACTCTGAATGGAGTACTGTTCCTGACCCAAGCCTACCCCTTTCTTCTAGTGGTGAAGTCAGTTGTTAAAATTCATTTGGTCACAGATGTCTGTTGAAATACTCAATATAATCTCATAGATTACAAGCCCCATGAGGTCAAGAATTTTGTCTGTCCTGCTTCCCACTGTATTTCTAGTACATAATAAACTATATGTTCAAGTAATTTGATTGATCATTTATTTACCTCACATAAACTTTGTGAGGAGAAGATTCTAAAAGTGACTCTTGTTTTGTTCATCAGTAGCTTGGGTAGTTCTTGAATACAAACGTAATTTAAACATTTCCTGGATAAATTGACCTAGGAAAATAAATCTATTAAATAAGTGCATTGTGAAACTGATACAGAATTCAGGATGGTCACAAAAGTTCCAATCATATGGTCACTTTAGACAGAAATTAGAATAATGTTAATAAATTTACACAGCTGAGACGCATTGTTAGTTGATAAAAGAACACAATTTAGAGCATAATGTTTTAAAGTACTTACATCATGGTCCAAATTGTGATTCCGCCATTTACATCTAGTTGTGACTTTGGGCATAATACTTAAATTAATTAATTGTCTTCCTCTTCCATAAATGATAGTGAGTATCATCTCCTAATACATTAATGTGGCAACATTGGTAAAGTTCTTGAAGTAATGCTGGTATATTGTAGGTAGTTAAAAAAATTCAGCTATATATCATCAACCTAAGTAGTATATGATATACTTCTTGTCCGAATGTATGTAGTTGTATGCTTCAGTGATTTAGAATTGTTTTTGAAGCCTGCTTGCCCCATTTATTTGCATCTACAGAACATACTGTCCTCTTCTGGGTAGGGTGGAATACTGAAAGGTGGACCATAGTGAGCAACAGAAACAAATTCCTG
This sequence comes from Phoca vitulina, assembly GCF_004348235.1. NCBI lineage: Eukaryota > Metazoa > Chordata > Mammalia > Carnivora > Phocidae > Phoca > Phoca vitulina. The sequence goes on from NW_022589709.1 coordinate 27,948,910, forward strand.
GTATTCATACTGCTTATTGGGATTCTTATTCCATTCTGCTCACTGGGATTCTTATCACATACCGGACAGTACACATACATAAGAAAAATCAAAATCTCTTTTTAGAAAAAAAATGTTAGACAGTATGTATATATAAGAAAAATCAAAATCTCCTTTTAGAAAAAAAAAGGTATGCTTTTTCTGAAGCCCCAAACTAGTAGCTTCAATAAACTTAATGCAATTTTACATGGTTAAAGTCTTAAGAAAATAGCCTACTGTGTGAGGCTAATTAACTTCTGACCCAGAAATTTAATGAGTAGAACTCTTGGCTATATAGGTCAATAGAATACAAGAAACACAAGTTCCAGAAGACTTGTGGTTAGGTTTGATGTTACAGAACATGCTCAGGCTATCTGTAGAACCACACTAACATAATATAATAAAAAATAAATAAATAAATAAAAATAAAAATAAAATGATGTACTAATTGTTGGCTAATTGAATTTAAATTAAAAAAATCTGATGGCAACTAAAAAAAAAAAAAAGAACCACTCTCTATCTACCATTTCAAGAGAGTAAATCATGCCAAAAAAGTCCACTTGACAAAAGAAACTTGCATTAATCAGGATTTGTGAATTATCAAGTTAGTTTATATCATAGATTCAATATTTTTTCTTTTTTTTTAAAGATTTTATTTATTTATTTGAGTGAGAGAATGAGAGAGAGAGAGAGAGCACATGGGGGGGGTGGTCAGAGGGAGAAGCAGACTCCCTGCTGAGCAGGGAGCCCAATGCGGACCTCGATCCCGGGACTCCAGGATCATGACCTGAGCCGAAGGCAGTCGCTTAACCAACTGAGCCACCCAGGCACCCAGATTCAATATTTTTTCACATCATAATGAAGATTAGATGTTTAATATTAAAATAGTCTAATGCAAGAAATCTCAAAATATTGCCATCAATTAAAATAATAAATGACCAGGCTGAAATTGGAAAACCAAATGCCATTGTGATTTATAAATTAGAAAGGAAATAACAAAAGAGCTTTGCTATTGTAAACCAAATAGAATAGTTCTGAGAGCTTACTACCAAGAGATTTTTTTAAATGAGTATCATTATTGCATATGTAAGTAAATTACATATGTCCAGAATTCATTGTTCGTTTGTCTTATCCAATTTCCTCTTCATTCTGGAAACTGGTCCCCTTCCCACCAATGGTTAACAAAAGAATGGCTATCTTAAATACTTTGCTCCCCTGGTGATAGCTGATTGGTTCAAAAAATTGGTGGCTGATCTAAGCTGAACTGATAAAAGCACCATCAGGGAATTCTGAAACTGGAAGTGAGAAACAGAATTAGATATTCTGGAGATAAACTGGAAAGTCATAAAGCCTCAGAACTGTCAGCAGTCACATCTGGTATAACATAAACTGGAAAGCCTGAGAGGAAAACATGAAGCATATACACAGGGGGAGACAGAGTCTGAATGGCTTTGGAATGTCTTTCTCCCCTCAGTTGTTCTTGGTTCTTATAAACCTTCCCACGTTTTAATGTTTCCATTGTTACTTAAACTAATTTAAGATGGGAGTGGCAGATACTTCTAGTTAACCTCCCAATAGCTCTTCTCCCTTCCTTCCTTAGTAGTAGAGCAGGTATGTAGAACTCTCACTAGACAAAAGGATAAATTTCCCAAGGTTCCTTGAAGCTGGACATGACCATATCATTACTTCTTTCTCCCTTTTGCTGAATACAAGGTGGATGTAATGGGTGAGCTTCCAGATGGTCACCTATATTACAAGGTAGAAACTGTGCATTGAACTTAATGTGCAAAACACTGAAAGGAGGCTGGCTTTCTGTATCTTTGCAGCCACCATGTCGACTCTGAACTGCTTATGTTTCTTTGAAAGATAAATAATTTCTTTCTTATTGGGCAATTGTTATTTTGCATTTTCCCTATCTCACAGTCTTAATCCTAAACAATAGTGCATTGGTTTTCTGTCACTTGGAAACAAAAGAGTTATAATGAATATATCATCTTATTCATCTATAATCACAAATTCTTTGTTTCCACTTACCACATAAATAGATGTGATAGAAATGACTAATATCTTTGCCATCTGTTAGTTAATATTTGCCATTTTACTTAAGCCAGAGTTCATTACTTCATTCCAAATTGACCCGTCCTAAAACTGATGGCTTCTCACAGTAGTGATGCACTGTGGTCTGTCAGTTTTTATAAACTGAATTTGGATGCACTGAGTGGAGTGTCTTTATTCTCTGCACAGTGATTCCTGCTAGTCTTAACCGAGGCTTCCCATGTTACACTGGAAGCCTGTATCCCAGTAGAGCAAAAGATAGTCCTTGAAAAATTCTTTCGTATGACATGGGATGACTGTTTTAACACAAGATTTGCATATTAAATAAAGTGAGAAGTTAAATAAGAAGAGGATATTATATTTACCCAGAGAAAGTAAAACGAAAAGAATCCTTTTGTTTTTCTTTGTCCTTTATAGTATTTTCACCTTGTATGTTCAAATTACTTAAACAACTTGTTCTTTAAGGAGAAAATCCTTACTAGAGGTCTATATAGTAAGTCTCTAGCTCCTAGCAATTTGGCCATCAGCATGTCATTTTATCTAATTGGATATGTGTTTGTTATTATTATTCCTTCAAAATTGATTTGTGCCATCCTCTCTATGTGATAGCAGAGTTGGAAGAAATTTGTTACACCTTTTTCCAAAAACAAAAACTCCAATCAGAACATTTTCATAAATCAGGAATGTATAGACAAAAGGTCACGGTGTTTATATAAGATGATATTGATTGGAAATTTTTGTTTCTCTGGAATTGCTACTAGAGCATATAGGTAAAAGAAAACCAAGGGCACTGATTATCTGCATTTTAAAGAAAGACACCTATAACTGGAGCCATATATTCTCATTCAAGCCTTACTAAGAGGCAAAAGAACTGGCTTTACCATAATCATAATAAATAAGCAACCTCCTCCTAGGTTGGCTAAAATACTGGAAGTAGAAGGTTGAAGAGACGAAAGTGAAAAGATTATTTCCAGTCTCTTGGTAGGCACAATATTCTTATGAATGAAAAATACTTGCCTTCTAAATGGGAAAAGTAGAGGGGTGCTTTACTTTATTGGAAGTCAAATAAGGATTGCTCTCTGAGAATCATTCCTAGAGATTAAATGTTGGTTTAAACAGAATATTTGTTCTGCCTTTGGGTCTAGCTGGGGAGGGTACTGGTTGGAGAGGAGAACAAACTGGATAAAACTGACGAGAGAAGGTATATCAGAGAGAGGGTCAGAGAGACAGAATAAATGAGAGAAGAGCTCTTAAACTGACACACTTCACAATTTGGTATGGAAAGGATGCTTTGAGTTTCCCACTGGTTAACTGGGCACCTCAGAGAATAGCTGTGGACCATTTCACTGGCACCCCTACTGAGAGGCTGCCTGCCAGATAATGGGATTTTATAAAAAGTAAAATGCTAAGGAGCATACTGTTGGTAATCAGTAGTGGAATTTCTGAATAGAAAAGAGGTCAAGCAAGACACTCCAAAGAACACACTCATTCATCCCATAAGCCAGAACAGAGAGGGCGTATGTGTGGTAAGGTAGCTAATTTCAAAGATGTGCTCCCCTCACACACACCTTTCCTCTCCAATCTCAATAAACCATATCTCCTGCTTCTCATGCCCTGTGTAGTTCCTTTCCTCATTGAATCTGGGCTAATCCTCTGTAACCAACAGAGTGTAGCAGAAGTGACACTGAATAACTTGACTATAAGTCCTACTTTGGTCTCTTGGGAATTGCTCTGGGGGATGTCAGACCCCACATAAGAAGATGAACTATCATGGGTCAGCCAGGCTGTGAGAAAGACTAAGACACATGAGAGAGGACATAAAACAAGACAGATTCCTTGCCAGCAGTTCGAGTCATTCCAGCCGAAGTGTCAGACAAATGAATAAAGAAGTCATCTTGAACTTCCCAGCCCTAGCAAATGTCACATGGAGCAGAAAACGTACTCAGCAAAGACTAGAGCCAAGGTTCCAGATAAGTGGCACTGATTGAGTCATTTTAGCAATCACTAGTCATTTGAGCTAGTCTAGTTTAGGCCAGAATACCATGGATTAAATAAGAGCCATCCTTGTGTGGTCTGTTCAAATTCCTAGTCAAAAGAATTGTAGACAAAATGAAACTATTGTTTTAAGACACTAAATTTTAATTTATTTTTAGTTTAGTTTTTTTCTTTTCTCTTTTTTTTTCTCTTAGCAGTATATAAGAGAAATGTATGACAACAAAATAGTGATGGCTTATGAAAGGGAAACAATGCACAAACATTGCCTGCAGCCATGATGGATATTATTTTTTTTTTCTTTTATCCTTAAACCTTCAATACTGGAAGAATAAGGAAAATGATGCCCAGTGCTAAATCTTATTAAAAATAGTTTGTAATAATTTATTTGCTATTTTCATTGTGAAATGAAATTCTACTTAATTAAAAAAAAACGTATTGAGAAAATTAAATATTCAACATAGAATAATTTATTTATTTTAAATTTTTATTTATTTGAGAGAGAGAGAAAAAGAAAGAGAGAACGAGCAAGTAGGGGGAGGGACAAAGGGGGAAGGAGAGAGAGAGAATTTCCAGCAGAGTCCCTGCTGAGCGTGGAGCTTGACACAGGGCTTGATCTCAGGACCCTGAGGATCATGACCTGAGCCAAAACCATGAGTCGGCCCTTAACTAACTGAACTACCCAGGTGCCCCGACATGGAAGACTTTTATTAAGATCTTGAAAATGAGTAGTAAATAATGTGTACATGTTACCACTATAGTTTCTGGATTTTTAAAACTACTTTACAGGTCATAGTCTGCTCTATGAGTATTATAATAAAAAAACCTTCAAGGGACACTATAGCATACCTATAATGTACCACTAATACTAATAAAAAAAATATGACACAAAGGTGACATTATTGACTCAGTATCAATATATCAGTATATAAAATTACACACTAAGGAGGCAGAATGAACAATATGAATAATTTATCAATAATATAAAGAATATTTTTCTAATATTTAAATTTCCCATTCTATAAAAACTTTTTCCCAAATTATTAGTATTTTAAAGATATATTTTACTTATTTGAGGCGGAGGAAGAGAGAGAATCTTAAGCAGACTCTGTACTGAGTGTGGAGCTGATGTGGAGCTTGAACTCACAACCCGGAGATCACAACCTAAAACTGAAACCAAGAGTCAGACGCTTAATTTACCGTGCCACCCAGGTACCCCAAAATTATTAGGTTTTTAATTCACCTTCTTACAAAAGTTTTAAATATTATTTGTGTTAAAGTACTGCTGATATGTATTTGTAGTGGAATTAACCCAATACTGGTATTAGCCCCAATCAACAGTCGAGCAGGATAATTTTTTATCGTGAAGGAGTATTTCATGCATGGCCGGATATCCACCATCCTCTTAACAACTGCCAGTGGTGCCTGACAATCATGTGATAGCTGATAAAAAAAAAAACAACAACAAAAAAAAAACTGCCCATAAATTTCTCTAATGCTTTCTAAGTGTGGCTGCCCTTCAAGAATGGCTGAGCTAGAACCTATGGGGAGGGACATGTTAATAGCAGAGGAAAATTCCCATCCACTGAACAGCATACTTTTTTCATATCAAGATTCTGCAATGGGAAAGGGAGGGAAAAGTAGATTATGGCACTACTATGCAGGCCCCTTGAGCCAACGTTCAAATCTGGGGAGGAGACGAGATATAATCAACATTGAGTTTAGCATTTTAAACCATATTTTCTATTATAACTGAACATGGAAACATGGAATCTATACAAAACAGAAATTACACAAAGCACAATTAAAAGCAATGATTGGGACAATTGTTTCTTTTTTTACTGCTCACTATATTGAAACTGCTCAAAATTGGTTATAATTGTATAAGCTTAATCATTAAAATAATTATTTGGCCAGAGATTAGATGGGAATAGCACTGGATTCATTAGACTATTTTAGGCAGTTCATCTTGCCTTATAAGAAGCTTTTGTATTTTAATCATGTGCAGAGAAAACTGCTACGTTTATTAATTATATCAGGAGCTATAGGTAATTTACCTACATTATCTTACAACAACAACAATGAACTCCATCAAGTCGTCTTTGTTATCCCCACATTACAGGCTGAAAAACTGACACCTAGTAACATGCTCAAGATTATGTAACTAATAAATGATTAAGTCTGACATTCAAATTATTTTGTACGTGTTTAGAATGTCTGTAAAGCTGTTTCTCATGTTCAATTCCAAAATTTAAGGATATTATGGTGTCTCTGAGAGAAATTATCCACATGGTTAAAAAAGACATGGCAAATTATTTCCTTTCCTGGTACTCTTCCATATTTGATTTCAAAAATATAAACAATACTTCCTGAAATTTTGGTTTGGGGGCCAAAGTTTAAATTTATTCTACTAATCAATACTGAAATCTCAGGTTAAAGCATCCTATAAGAATAAAAACACTTTACATGGAAGTAGTTGTTATTAAAATAAAAAATGATACTTAACCAATAGGATAGAGGCAACCATGTTTCCATCAAGGTGAACTGATAATTCAGACACAATAATTCACCTAATTGTCCCACCTGCTCCATATTAAATGAGTTCTGAAAAGACTGTAATCTTCCCACAGGTGAAGGTAACAAATAGGAACAAACATAAGCAATCTTTTACATTCAAAATTGGTTACAGAGCATGCATTATTTAATCAGTATATATACATATATGTGAGAAGTTGTGGCCATGGATATAAAGAGTAAAATGAAATTTGACTTTAATAGTTACTGGTATTACATGGATTTCTATTGAAAGAAATATTTTCCAAAAATATTTAACCAATAGTTTTATATGGAAATCAATAAGGGGCTTCATCTGAAGAATTTGACTACATGAAAGATATACATAAAATACTGCTTTCATTTTTTGAATAATAACAATGTTGTCTCATTAGTATTAATGAAGTATTTACTGTAGGAAGAAGGTATCCCTACTACAAGATTCAAATACCGCTTTAATACCAGTTTTGCTACATTAAGAGCAATATTGCTCTAATCTTTTCATGCTGTACTTTTCCTCCTGGCTAGGCACAGTAGAACATACTCTTCAGAATAAATTTTGAAGGTTTAAAGATGAAGCATTGAATAGCTATATATATTGAATATTCAAATAATTATCATTTCAAAGTTAAGTGGTGGCACTAAGCCCATAGCCTAGTGAAGAGCAAGGTGTCATTATGAATAATTTTCCCAAATAAACATCCTCTAAGTGTTTGACTCATTATGTTCTTTCCAGTCTTTTTCTACCTCATAATTTTATTCTTCCCATTCTGTTTCTCATTTACTTTACTGCAACCTACATGTCTCCTTTATCTCCTATTTTAAAACTAAAGCATATTTTGATGTTGGAAACATTGTCAATTTAAGTTTACCCATTATTGTTTATTTTATACTCTATAGTTACAGGAGTGTTTCAGATTTAAAATGGCACTGACCAAAAAACCCTAATGATTGTTTCTTGATGAACATTTGGTACAGAAAAGTCCTCTCCGCATTTATTTAGATACTACAAATATTGAAACATATATATATATATATATATTTTTTTTTTTTTTTTTTTTTTACAAGGTGAAATAAATCAGAATACTTGGAAGTGTAGCGATCTCTGTAGGAACATTAAGAAAGCAAACAATCCAATTACAAATTGGGCCAAAGACCTTAACAGATACCTCAGATAGCAAATAAGCATATGGAAAGATGCTCCACATCACTGTCATCAGGAAAACGCAAATTAAAAAAACATTGAGATATCACAATACACCTATTAGAATGGCAAAATTCCAGAACACTGACAAGACCAAATGCTGCCGAGGATGTGGAGAAACAGGAACTCTCATTCATTTCTGGGGCAAAATACAAAATGGTACAGTCACAGTGGAGGACAGTTTGTGGTTTCTGACAAAAATAAACATTTTCTTTCCATATGATCTAGCAATTATACTTCCTGGTGTTTACCCAGAAGAACTGAAAACTTGTATCTGCATAAAAACCTACATACAGATGTTTATAGCAGCTTTACTCATAATTGTCAAAATCTGGAAGCAACCAAGATGTCTTTTAGTAGGTGAATGGATTCCAGACAATGGAATATTATTCAGTGCTAAAAGGAATGAGTTGTCAACCCATAAAAAGACATGAAGGAAGCTTAATTGCAGATTACTAAATGAAAGAAGCCAATCTGAAAAGACTAATTACTGTATAAATCCAACTATTTGGCATTCTAGGGAAGGCAAAACTATGGAGACAGTAAAAAGAGCAATGGTTGCTAGGGTTTAAGGGAGTAGGAATGAACAGGCAGAGCAGGGAATTTTTAGGCAGTAAAAAATACTCTATATGATACCATGGTGGATACATGTCTATTTATTTATCCAAAGCTACAAAATGTTTAACACCAAGTATGAACCTTAACGTAAATTTGGACTTTGGATGATTATGACGTGTCAGTGTACATATCATTTTGTTTCCTTTTTAGCTCTGTTCTTCCAGCTAAAAAAGATCATCCGCATAAGAATTAAACTGCAGTCATGTGTCTGATTATACATGTGTTCTCTTGTCCACTAGTCTGTACAACACAACAGAACCTCTTTCTATCCTTTTCTCTTGCGTGTTGAGAAACTGCAAAAATAGAATAATGATAAACACATAAATTATTCAAATGACTGCATTTGATGGGTGACTTTTGAGGGAATTACCCAAACTTCAGAAGTTCTTTTCTTAAAAGGACAGGGTCTGTGACTTGTTTATCTCTCTCTTTCATGGGGCCTAGCACAGTGACATTGAGAGTTAAGTATCAAGAAATAATTCCTGAGAACATGGACAAGTAAAGAAACTCCAACTCAAATTAGGTAAAAATGGACTGATCACTAGCCATTAACTTATGTATTTCCAACTTCTATGTTAGTAAATGTTATGAAAATTAGAAGCAATATGGGAAAAGTCAATCATTTTTATTATTTGTTTTTATTGTCTTCATGGGAAATTTCAGCAAGTAGTTTAACTTGAAGGCACAAGTTCACACTTTTGTAAAAAAGAGGGGATTTGACTCCCGAATGATCTTCATATTTCTTTCCAATTTTAAGACTTTATAATTCTTAAGTCCAGTGATTATCCATGCTGTGTGTCCTGACTGTGTCCTAATCACCTGATTAAAAAACACTTTATGTTAATTACTGATTTTACTTAACAAAATAGGGATAGGTTAAAGAAAAGAGATGTAGTCTACCTTTTTACCCTTGAGAAACAAATAGAAGCACTGAAATTAACATTTTAAAGGGAAAAAAGGATAGGAAAATTAAATAGCTATCACAATTTAGGTCTCAGAGATAAAAGTGCCACAGGAAGTAGAAATTTGTAAATTGTGGAAACTGTACCTTTTGCCCTAGGTTTTTTGAAGAGTATAATGAAAATGTTTCACTGTCCTGACCTTTCATTACTAAAATCTAGGTGTATTTCTCTTTAGTCTCAGCGAATAGGACATAAATCACTCTCCTTGGCATTTTGCATGGTCTGCCATGCAGGCAGCCAACTTTTACAGATGCCCTTCCTGGCTTCAAAAAACAGAAGCCTGCAGGTAGCAGAAAATGCCAGGTTTCTTCTCACGCCTGAGAAGGTTCTGTTTGCCATAGAAGAAACCTGTGTGCTGTGATAAATGCCACTGTGCCAAGTCAGCATGGTGGACAGTTTAACTCCATGACCTTCTGCAGGTAGACAGCCTCTCCCGTAGATTGTCTTTGACACAACCTATAACATAGAATGTCAACACCAGTCTAGCAAGTGGGATCTGCATTCATTTTGTTGTGAAACAGCCGCTTCTCAGTGAAGAGCTCAGGTGCCTCACATTCTCCAAGATTATTTCTTATACTTTATTCTTTTTCTCCTTAGTAATGTATGCATAAAAAGTTTATCTATGAGTCTTCACTGGCTAACCTTATTCTGTCACTTTACATCTCTAGTGGGTCAAGGCCTATGACCCATTTCCAGAATCAGTTTATGAAAAAAAGATAACTAAGTATTGTCATCACATTTCCTATCTTCACAGACAATGAAACAGCTCCTGATTCTATTATGGTGACTGTTAGTTATTCAGTTAGAATAACTTAATCCTACATATCCCATTCAAGTATCAGCAACTGACATGCAGAAGGAAGAGGAATCATACTGGCAAAAGTTGATGGGTAAAAGCCTTTGGAATTAAGAATTTATCTTAGTTTTGCCTTATGAAATAAATCTACCTCATCTTTGAAGCACATCCCCCTCCCCTTTTCTTTCTTTGGCCTGGATTTCTGCTCTTTGAAATGGTTTGGAACGACATTTCTTTTCTCTTAAAATTACAGGAGGTTCTATTTGTTTCAGAAAGTTTCAGCATGCAAGGTATTGAATTACAAAAGACTAATCCCTTTTTATTACTGACTTTGAGTATGAATTATATATAAAACTTTAATTCAAAAAAATAAAACTCTCTGGAAATTCATTTTGAAAATCAACTTAATTTCTGTGTATTTTCAGATAACCACCTAAGAAGCCAAGATGGAACCACATGTGTCACATTTTCTTGTCTTACTTTCCTCCCTTCTTGCTTTTTAGTAACTATATCCCTAGTCTTCTTTATTTTCATGCTACTGTCTGTACAACAGAGAGGATATAGGCTCTCTGTCTTATGCTGTATAACGGGTTGGTAAACTATATTCTAAGGACCAAATTCAATGCGCCGCTAATTTTTGTAAAGAAGGTGTTGTTGGAATAGAGTAAAGTTCATTCATTTACATATATTATTCTTGACTGCATTGATTCTATAGATTGTTTTCATCTGTTGAGTAAATGCAACAAAGACTGTATGACCTACAAAGCCTAAAATACTTACTGTCTGGTCCTGCATACAAAAAAATTGCCAGTCTCTGATCTAAGGTCCTGTTCTTTATCACAAAGTAGCTGGGTACCCTTGATGAGTCACCTAGTCTTTCCTTCCCTTTAAAAAATGAGAAGGTTGGACTAGCCAGCTTCTCCCAGTTGATGAGACTCATTCAACTTTGCACAACTGACAAGTCTTAAAGTCCAGTCTAAATCCAGTCTTCCTGCTTTGCACTTATTTATCTCCTCCATATACTTATTTATATGTTACAATCTACTTCACATATTTAATTTAACTAGTTTAATTTAACTTAACTCAAAATTATCATATAGGGATTTGGGATGCTTGGTAGAAATATAGTTAAACAAAATCAAAAGGATACATAAGAACTAAGTAAGAAATAAGAATGATGAGAAAAGAAACATGAGGAAAGGCTTTTGCCAGAAATAACATTTTTATCAATACTACAGTATCTTAGGGGCGCCTGGGTGGCTCAGTCGTTAAGCGTCTGCCTTCGGCTCAGGTCATGATCCCAGGATCCTGGGATCGAGCCCCGCATCGGGCTCCTTGCTCCACGGGAAGCCTGCTTCTCCCTCTCCCATTCCCCCTGCTTGTGTTCCCTCTCTCGCTGTGTCTCTCTCTGTCAAATAAATAAATAAAATCTTTAAAAAAAAAAAAAATACTACAGTATCTTAGATTTTAAGATGTCCCATTATTTAATGAAACATTAAGAAAGATAAAATACTATAATTCAATTGTGATATGCCCTTATTATAAAATGCATGTTCATTTCAGAATCTGAAAAAAATTGCATCTGAAAAAAGCACTATTTATGATATATAGCATTATGATAGATTGAATGCCAATTTGGTTATAGAATAAGGACTAAAAGCATCCCTAATAAGGGAAGAAATAAGGAGAAGCTCACTCTGCACAATTTGCAAGAGTTTGAAGATTGCAACAGAGAGATCTCTAAGAATATAGAGAAGAATTAGTTTCAAGTAAGAAGGCATATACTTTCTCTATTCTAACAGTGCGGCTGGAAAAGAGAATAGATTTAGATGTTGGTATGGGTTTGGGGATCAGAACATGAATGGGAAAATAAATTGCTGCCTTATATCACCTGTTTTCTCTGATGTATGGTATAATAACACAATGAAAAGTTTGAGGGAAGTGGTAAAGATTTAAAATTCTTGTGGCAGAGAGTAGAAGATCAAGAGTTAAGATATTTTATTAGGCTATCTGGGAAGTATTGGGGTGCCTTCATAAATTTGGTAACTTGGGAATTTCTTACAGTCTAGATCTGCTGTTCTTCAAGTACATGGTACATACAAAATGTAACACAACCAGAATGCAGGTAGTCTCAATGCTTTTTATGTCTATGGATGTTAAATGTGACATTCCTTTGTCTTAAGAGCAGGGGAATAGTTTATCAAATTGTCCTAAATTCTAGAGATTAACTAGAAGACCTTGGAATGAGTAAAAAATTTATCTTGGTAGCATCAGTCCATCAAACACCACTAAAAATACCCAAATTAACTTTAAAAATAAAATGAAAAAAAGAAATAAAAAGGAAGGAAGGAAGGAAAGAAAGAAAAGAAGGAACAAAGGAGGTTAAGGAAGAAAGGCAGGCAGACAGGTAGAAATCATTGGAAAAAATGGAGATTGAAGATAATATACTTATCTAAGATAAGAGCTCAGTGTACTATGCACCTCCCTCAGGAAGGAAGAAAAAGTGAGTAATTTCTTTTCTTAAACTTAGTCAAGTCACTTCAAGTTAGCTTTTGAAAGCATTACATGTAGTTTTGTGCTTATGATAAACTACCTCTCTGGAAAATAAATAAATAAATAGGCCCTAATTTGTAGTGTTTGGTGGTATCAATGATATAAATATACCTACCATGATCAATTTCAGGAGACCAACAGCTTAACAACTGGCTCACAAAATTCCTAAATATTTAACAAACTGCTCCAGAGCCAGTATGGGCTGACTCCAGTACACTGCTGCATGGCATGTGCACAATATTTTGAAAAATGAGGGATTGCAGTGTTTGGTGGTCTGTATAATACCTGAGAATGAGTGGGAAAACCCTTGGAGTTGCCTGAGATACTAGCTAGACAACCTAGAAGAACACAAAAAGAACAAGCTTGGTTTGCATCCAACTGAGTCCAGTTAATTTACCAAACTTATCCACTAAAGTAGTTACATTTATTTTACATAATCAAATTAAATCTGTCTTATATTTGACCCATCACAATTGCCAGAAGATCCAATCTTGGTTGTTGTCATGTTTTCCTTTTCTTGTTGGTTGCACTACATAGAGGGTTTAACCGGGGTGGTTTTTGACATAAGTTGAATAAAGAACAGGAACAGAGACCATCATACAAAGATCTGAGTTCTGGATAACAGAAGTGTATTATTTCTGAAAGTTCACATACATCTGGGGCACTGCACAAACCTATCATTTCCCCCAATGCTATAGTTTTGAAATCATGTTAGCTCACCATTATTGCCTAGTGGCATCAATGGAAAAAAATATACCCCGGAGTATAAGGTAGAGAAGCCAGCCTCTATGACTTGGCATTCAGGCTTGATGATCCTATTGCTGTGTTTGTACTTTCTTGTTCCCAGAAAGGGCCAAAAAAAAAAAAAAAAAAAAAAAAAAAATTAGGATGGGTGAAGAGATTATTCTGCCATATTGGATCCTCATTATTTCTCTTGATTTTCACCTTACTATCAATGCTAGTGTCTAAAGACAGATTACATTTTTCAGAGAAATAGAAAAAAAAATGGAATTTCATTCAAGATATCACAGGTGACCCTTGAACAATGCATGGATTGGGGTGCCAAACACACATACAGTCAAAAATCCTCATATAACTTTTGACTCCCCCAAAACTCAGCTAATAGTCTACTGTCCACCAGAAGCCTTACAGTTAACATTAACATTAACACATATTTCATATGTTATTAGTATAATATAGTGTATTCTTACAATAAAGTAAGAGAGAAAACTGAATGCCATTAAGAAAATCATAAAGAAATACATATACAATATTGTACTGTATATATTGAAAAAAATCCACATATAAGTGAACCCATGCAGTTCAAATCTGTGTTTTTCATGGTTCAACTGTACCTTATTTTTTTTAATTTTTTTAAAGATTTTATTTATTTATTTGACAGAGAGTGACACAGCGAGAGAGGGAACATAAGCAGGGGGGAGTGGGAGAGGGAGAAGCAGGCTTCCCGTGGGGCAGGGAGCCCGATGCAGGGCTCGATTCCAGGACCCTGGGATCATGACCTGAGCCAAAGGCAGACACTTAATGACTGAGCCACCCAGGCACCCCTCAACTGTACTTTAAAGATAATGCAATGAAGACATTGATATCACTATATCATAGAAGTCAGGAGTCTAGGTTTGGGACAGTGACCCCTGCCCCTCATGCTTCCATGGATCTGACCCCTCCAGTATGCTATTGGCTGAAGCCCATCCAAAGTGGTGCCATAAGTCAGGCAGTGTGCAAGCAGCTCTGATAAAGACCAGGACCACTCCAAAGTGACTCCTGCCCCGGGAAGAAGGGTAGATAATGACACAATCAGTCCAACTGTGGCCCCAACCATGGGCTGGGAGCCTGATGTCTGACTGCAGGCCCCACTCACCAATGAAAGCTTCTCAAGGGGCAACAAAGGGAAAGTGCCCTGTAGTTCAGTGCTACTGCATATATGGCAAATTACTGGTCCAACTCAACTCAAGCCCAAGGCAGCCCAGACTGGCCCACTAATAACACAGGGGCCAAAGCCTGCCCATAACAGACAAAGAGAACCACTGCAGACAAGTGGACTGAAGGCAAAAATGGCTCAGCCACAACTTTAGGGTCCATGACACACACAGAGGTGACACCCCTGAAGCACCAGGTTCTGGTAAACAGGGGACAATGCAATGGAGGGCCCTACAGGACCTCTTCTTCTAAAGGCCACTGCTTTTAAGATTAGGGGACATAGCTGAATTTCCTATCACACAGAAACAGACACAGAGAGTTAGACAAAATGAAGAGACAGAGAAAAATGTCCCAAATGAAGGAAAAGGACAAATCTCAACAAGAGGCTAAGTTAAACAGAAGTAAGTAATACCCCTGATAGAGAATTTACAGTAATGGTCATAAAGATACTCACTAGACTTGAGAAAAGAGTGGAAGACCTCAATAAGACCCTTAACAAAGAAATAGAAAACATATAAAAGAACCAAACACAGATGAAGAACTCAATAACTGAAATTAAAAATACTAGATTGGAATAAATAGTGGACTGGAAGATACAGAAGAATGAATCAGTGACCTGGAGGACAGAGTAATGGAAAGCAATCAAGCTGAATAGAAGAGAGAAAAAATAATAATAAAAAACCAAAAATAGACTTAGAGAACTTAGTGACACCATCAAGCATAATAACATCCACATTATAGGGATCTCATAAGGAGAAGAGAGAGGAAATGAAACAGAAAGTGTATTTGAAGACATAATAGTTGAAAACTTCCTGAATCTGGGGACAGAGATAGAAATACAGATCCAGGAGGCACATAGAGCCCCCCAAAAAATCAACGCAAGGAGGTCCACACCAATACACATAGTAATTAAAATGCAAAATAGTGGTGATAAAGAGAGAATTTTAAAAGTAGCACGAGAAGAGAAAACAGTTACATATAAGGTAAACTCCATAAGGCTATTTTTCAGCAGAGACATTGCACTACAAATAGGAGTGGCATGATATATTCAAAATGCTGAAAGGAAAAACAAAACAAAACAAAAAAAACCTTGCAACCAAGATTATCCAGCAAGGCTATCATCCAGAATAGACAGATAAAATAGTTTACCAGATGAACAAAAGTCAGATAAATTCATGACTACTAAACCAGCCGTACAAGAAATGTTAAAAGGAACTCTTTGAGTGGAATGGAAAGACCATAAGCAAAAGTAAGAAAAGTAGGAAGCATAAAAGCAGTAAAATTAAGTGTATCTATTAAAAATCAGTCAAGGGATTCATAAAACAAAAGGATGTAAAATATGACACCATATACCTAAAATGTAGGGCAGGGTGAAGTAAAGAATGAATTCAAACTTAAGTGACCATCAACTTAGTATAGACTGCTATATGCTTAATACATCATATACAAGCCTAGTGGTAACCACAAATTAAAAAACAGTAATAGTTATGTAAAAAATAAAGATAAAGGAATCCAAGTATATCACCAAAGAAAGCCAACAAACTGTGAGAGAAGAGAGCAACAGAGGAAAGGAATAGAGAACAACCACAAAAACAACCATAAAGCAAGTAACAAAATGGTAATAAATACATGCCTATCAATAATCACTTTGAATGCAAATGGACTAAATGTTCCAATCAAAAGATATAAGGTGACAGAATGGCTAAAAAAGCAAGACCTATCTATATGCTGCCTACAAGAGACCCATTTCAGACCTAAAGATACCTGCAGATTGAAAGTGAAAGGATGGAAAGCATTTATCACACAAATGAAGTGAAAGAAAAAAAAAAAAAAAAGCTGGGGTAGCAATACTTACATTGGACAAAATCGACTTTAAAACAAAGACCTTAACAAGAGACAAAGAAGGACACTATATAATCATTAAAGAGACAATCCAACAAGAAGATATAACAATTGTAAATATTTATGCACCCAACATGGGAGCACCGAAATATATAAAGGAAATAATCAATAGCAATACGATAATAGTAGGGGGTCTTTAACACCCCACTTACATCGATGGACAGACCATCCAAACAGAAAAATCAACCAAGAAACAGAGGCTCTGATTAGCACATTGGACCAGATGGATTTAACAGATAATATTCAGAACATTTCATCCTAAAACAGCAGAATACACTGTTTTCAAGTGTGCATGGAACATTCTCCAGAATAGATCACAGATTAGGCCACAAAAGAAGCCTCAACAAATTCAAAAAGATCAAAGTCATTCCATGCATCTGTTTTTGACCAGAATGCTATGAAACTAGGAATTAACCACAAGAAAAAATCTGGAAAGAGAGGCACCTGGGTGGCTCAGTCAGTTAAGCGTCTGCCTTTGGCTCAGGTCATGATGCCACGGTCCTGGGATCGAGCCCCACATTTGGCTCCCTGCTCAGTGGGGAGTCTGCTTCTCCCTCTCCCTCTGCCCCTCCCCCTGCTTGTTTTCTCTCCATCTCTCTCTCTCTCTCTCACTATCTTTGTCTCTCTCTAATAAATAAATAAATCTTAAAAAAAATTTTTTTTAAATCTGGAAAGAGCACAAATACATGGATGTTAAATAACATGTTACTAAACAATAACTGGGCCAACCAAGAAATCAGAAGAAATAAAAAAAAAATACATGGAGACAAGTAAAAATGAAAACCCAATGGTCCAAAATCTTTGGGATGCAGCAAAAGCTGCTCCAAGAAGGAAGTTTATGGCAATACAGGTACACCTCAAGAGGTAAGAAAAATTTCAAATAAACAACCTAACCTAATCTAAAGGAGCTAGATAAAGAACAAACAAAACTCAAAACCAGTAAAAAGAAGTAAATAATAAAAATTAGATCAGAAATAAACAAGAAACAAAGAAACAACCAAAAAAATTAGATCAATGAAACCAGGAATTGGTTCTTTGAAAGGGTCAACAAAATTGATAAACCTTTAGCCAGACTCATCAAACAAACAAATAAAACACACACACAGAGAAGATTCAAATAAACAAAATCTGTAATGAAAGAGGATAAATAACAACTGACACCACAGAAATATGAAGGATTATAAGAGAATATTATGAAAAATTATATGCCAACAAACTGGACAAGCTAGATGAAATGGATAAATTCCTAGAAACATACAACCTCCCAAAACTGAATCAGGAATAAATAGAAAATTTGAACAGATAGATTATCAGCAATTAGATTGCTCGGTAATCAAAAAATCCCCAACAAACAAAAGTCCAGGAAAAGATGACTTCACAGGTGAATTCTACCAAATATTTAAAGACTCCATACCTACTCTCAAATTATTCCAAAAAAAAATAGAAAAGTAAGGAAAACTTTCAAATTCATTCTATGAGGCCAGCATTATCCTGATACTAAAACCAGACAAAGATACTAGAAAGGAAGAGAACTGCAGGCCAATATCTCTGTTGAACATAGATGCAAAAATCCTCAACGAAATATTAGGAAACTGAACCCCAAAAATACATTTAAAAAATCATTCACCACAATCAAGTGGGATTTATTCCTGGGCTGCAAAGGTGGTTCAGTATTGGCAAATCAATCAAGATGATACATCACATCAACAAAAGAAAGGATAAAAACAAAGTGATCATTTCAACAGATGCAGAAAAAGCATTTGACAATGGACAACATTCATTCATGGTAAAAACTTCTGCAAGTAGGTTTAGAGGAAACATACCTCAACATAATAAAGGCCATATATGAAAAAACCCAGCTAACATCCCATTCAATGGGGAAAAACTGAGAGCTTTTCCCTTAAAATCAGGAAAAGACAAGGATGTCCAGTCTCACCCCTTTTATTCAACATAATACTGAAAGTCCTAGCATCATCAATAAGACAAGAAAAATAAATAAAAGCTATCCAAATTGGTAAGAAAGAAGTAAAACTTTCACTATTTGCAGATGACATGATACTTTTTATTAAAAACCCTAAAGACTCCACCAAAAAATTACTAGAATTGATAAAGGATTCAGTAAAGTTGCAGGATAGAGAATTGTATACAGAAATACACTGCATTTCTATACACTAATAATAAAGTAGCAGAAAGAGAAATTAAGAAATCTGTCCCATCCACAATTGTACCAAATATAATAAAACACATAGGAATAAACCTAACCAAGGAGGTAAAAGACCTGTACTCTGAAAACTACAAAACATGGATGAAAAAAATTGAAGATGACACAAATAAATGGAAAGATAGTCCATGCTCATGGATAGGAAGAAAAAATATTGTTAAAATGCCCATACTACCCAAAGCAATCTACACATTTAATAATGTAATCCCTGCCAAAGTACTAACAGCATCTTTCATAGAAATAGAACAAATAATCCTAACATTTGTATGGAACCACAAAGGATCCTAAATAGCCAAAACAATCTTGAAAAAGAAGAACAAAACTGGACGTATCACAATCCCAGATTCCAAGTTATACTACAAAGCCATAGTAATCAAAACAGTATGGTATGGGCACAAAAATAGACACATAGGTCAATAGAACAGAATAGAGAGCCCAGAAATAAACCCATAATTACATGGTAAATTAGCTTTTCAACAAAGGAGGCAAGAAGATGCAATGAGAAAAAGACAGTCTCTTCAACAATGGTATTGGGAAAACTGGACAGCTACTTGCAAAGAATGAAACTGGATCATTTTCTTACACCTACAAAATAATAAACTCAAAATGGATTAAAGACCCAAATGTGAGACGTGAGGCCATGAAAATCCCAGAGGAGAGCACAGGGAGTAATTTCTCTGACATGGGTCATAGCTATATTTTTTTAGATATGTCCCCGAGGCAAGGGAAACAAAAGCAGAAATAAACTACTGGGATTATATCAAAATAAAAAGCTTTTGCACAGCAAAAGAAACAATCAACAAAACTAAAAGACAACCTACTGAATGGGATAAAATATTTGCAAAAGGCATATCTGATAAAGGATTAGTATCCAATATAGATATATAAAAAACGCATAACTCAAAACCCCAAAACCAAATAATACAATTACAAAATGGGCAGAAGATATGAACACACATTTCTCCAAAGAAGACATCCAGATGGCCAACAACACATGAAAAGATGCTCAACACCACTCATCATTAGGGAAATGAAAATCAAAACCACAATGAGATATCACCTCACACCTGTCAGAAGAGCTAAAATCAAAAACTCAAGAAATAACAAGTGTTGGTGAGGATGTGGAGGAAAAGGAATTCTTTGCACTGTTGGTGGAAATGCAAACTGGTGCAACCAATGTGGAAAATAGTATGGAAGTTCCTCAAAAAACTAAAAATAGAATTACCACATTTTCCAGTAATTCCACTACTATTTACCCAAAGAATATGAAAACACTAATTTAAAAAGATATATGAACCCCTATATTTATTGCAGCATTATTTCCAATAGCCATGTTTGGAAGCAGCCCACGTGTTCTTCAATAGCTGAATGGATGAAGAAGCAACGGTATATATATGTTGTACACACACACACACACACACACAATGGAATTTATTCAGCCATAAAAAATAATGAAATCGGGGTGCCTGGGTGGCTCAGATGGTTAAGCATCTGCCTTCAGCTCAGGTCATGATTCCAGGGTCCTGGGATTGAGCCCCACATCAGACTCCTGGCTCAGCGAGGAGCCTGCTTCTCCCTCTGCCTCTGCCTCTCCCCCTGCTCATGCTCTCTCTCTCTCTCTAATGTCTCTGTGTCTCAAATGAATAAATAAAAAATCTTTAAAAAAAAAAAAAAGAATGAAATCTTGCCATTTGCAACAACATGGATAGGTCTAGAGAGTATAATGTTAAGTGAAATAAGACAAAGACAAAGATAAATTGTATTTGATTTAACTCATATATGGAATTTAAGGAACAAAACAAAGAAAAAAGAGACCAACTAAAAAACAGCTTTTTTTTCTTAAATAAAGATTTTATTTATCTATTTGTCAGGGTGAGAGAGAGTGAGAGAACGAGAGAGGCAGGCAGAGGGAAAGCAGGCTCCCCGTCGAGCAAGGAGCCCGATGCAGGGCTGGATCCCAGGACCTGGGATCATGACCTGAGCCAAAGGCAGATGATTAACCAACTGAGCCACCCAGGCACACCCAGACTCTTAACTATAGAGAACAAACAGATGGTTACCAGAGGGGAAGTGGCAATTTGAGGTTCCTATCTGGTTCCGAATAAACCCTTGAGTTTCTAGACTTATTTATTTGATGGTTCTCTATTCCTCTTAATTGTAGTTAAACCCAAGTGAACTAAGCAGTTTCTTCTCTGAAATTTGGAATTGCAAGACCATTGATTAGCTTCTCCTCAGTGTTGCTATGTCTAAAATACATGAAATAAGAAGTGGCTGCCCAACTTCTGTATACCCATGTGAGCCAAGTAGTAGAGAAACTTAATCCAAAAAGAAAGAAAATTTATGAAATCTAATATGGAGAAAAAGGAAACATAACATGGAGAAATGATATTCCAGATTCTCATTCTCTGTGAAGCTGGCTTTCAATTCTGCTTTTGGTTTTTGTCAGACACCTCTTGAATGATATATAAATATTACATCGAATTAAAAGGATATATACCTGGGGCGCCTAGGTGGCTCAGTCGTTAAGCGTCTGCCTTTGGCTCAGGTCATGATCCCAGGGTCCTGGGATCGAGCCCCGCATCGGGCTCCCTGTTCCGCGGGAAGCCTGCCTCTCCCTCTCCCACTCCCCCTGCTTGTGTTCCCTCGCTCGCTGTGTCTCTCTCTGTCAAATAAATAAATAAAATCTTTAAAAAAATAAAAAATAAAAAATAAAATAAAAGGGTATATACCTGAAATATTTTGTGTTTAATATTCCAAAGTCTCATTACTTCATGATAAAGCAGGTAAGATTCCTACATGAGTATGAAAACATCCCAGGTTTATCTTAAATGAATATTATTTCATAATTCATGAACCTGTTTGATTTGATAATTAAATTTCAGGGATATGGACCAATGTATACTCAGAAATAGTCATAAAGACCTTTCTTGTCCAATAAATTATTACTATTTACATCACAATTACAAAAATAATTATTATAATAACTAACAGAGTAGGTATAACTCTTCCAGCCTGAAGCCCTGACCTGAAAGCAATTATCAAGTATGTTTTGAAGAATATAAAACACATAAAATTTAATAAATTCTCCAATATATTGCAAGGCATTAGTCTTAAACTCCTCTTCTTGCTTAAGTGTAAATTCTAGGGGACTTTTCAAGTAAGCATCAAGGGAAAAATGGAGCTTCTGATTAAAAAAATAATAATAATAAGGTCATTTCAGTAAATTTAAGAAGCAGAGGAGGGAAGAGGCAACCTTATTGGGAAAACAAAGGAGGTAAAATTATTTCCTTCCATGAAACTCTCTTCCTTGTCTCCCATTTATGAAAGGCTATGACTTTAAGGGCCAAGTATAATCAGAGTGGACATATGGAAAAAGAAACCTGATGAGTAGTCTAGTCTGTACTGAAGTTTAGGTATTACACTACAGGGGTAAAATGAATTTTTAAAAGAATGCATATGAGGATTTTAGAGCACATGACTTAACCAGTAGTCTTGCAACAAATATTTATGGAGATTATATGCTAGAGTGGATAGGTGAAAAATATGTTTGAAATGATAAATGTCATGAATAAATAGAAAATGGCAAGTTTTGTTTTGTTTTAGGGGAGATGGGACCAGGACTGGGTTATACAGAGTTCTTAGGAAATGTCCTCTTAACTGGCAATATGCAAGCTAGGACACACCAGAAGTGAAAGATTCTCACATAAAAGCCAAGAGTTGAATAATAATGTATTAGATAGGGGAGTAAATTGTGAGGAAGAATAAAAGAGATATACCTATAAAGGAGGTGCTATAATAAATGATTTTGGGGGTGATAGGAAATTTACTATTTTAACATATTTGAGAGATTCCAGTAATGATGCAGACTGCACTGTAATGTTTCAATTAGATTTGACTCTTGTTTCTTTTGAACGTGAAATCCTGTCTGAACTGACCATAAGTTGGCCCAGTTTTATTTGGGCTACATACTGATTGTTTAAAAACAAATTTTGGCAGATATATCACAGACTTCTACAGGCCTGCCGTTACCCACATTCCCCCGTCTTTTACCTGTACTGATTTTTTTTATTTGCCTGTTAGTCTGTTGATGTATAGGTTTATACTTATCAATTAAGGTTCATCTTGAGAGATGGTAAGTATGTGACTTCAGCTGACCAAATTCCTTTGAGTCTAGTTCCATCATCCAAATTCGCAACTAAAGTTCATACTTTTCATATCCTGTGCAAATTCAGTAACATGAAATCTATATTCTTTCTTCCTAAAAAAAATTAATGAATTTTTTTTTTAAGATTTCATTTATTCATTTGACAGAGAGAGACACAGTGAGAGAGGGAACACAAGCAGGGGGAGTGGGAGAGGGAGAAGCAGGGTTCCTGCGGAGCAGGGAGCCCGATGCGGGGCTTGATCCAAGGACCCTAGGATCATGACCTGAGCCGAAGGCAGACACTTAACGACTGAGCCACCCAGGTGCCCCAATTAATGAAAATTTTAATAGATCAAGTTATATACATAGCCAGGAGATATGTTTCCCTTAAAACTCACTTTCAGAGTGAAATTAAACTAATTATCAGATCACTAGTAAACTACTTCAAATTATTATGAATGTCACTCATTTTTCCATCTTACTCACAAGAGGATTATGGAAGGCTTTTCCAGATGAGTTATTGAGTTCTGAATATGCTTTTGACGAGGTAAGTCTGAAAAAACTATTCATACTGAATCCATGATGGCTCCCAATAAACAGTGATTCTTTTTGCTTTAAGTGTTCCAAAAAGACTACTTCTCCAGGATGCCTGGGTGGCTCAGTCGGTTAAGCGTCTGCCTTCGGCTCAAGTCGTGATCCCAGGGTCCTGGGATCGAGTCCCGCATCGGGCTCCCTGCTCCGCTGGGAGCCTGCTTCTCCCTCTGCCTCTGTCTCTCTCTCTCTCTGTCTCTCATGAATAAATAAATAAAATGTTTAAAAAAAAAAAAAAAAGACTACTTCTCCAAATACTCTCTAGCAATGGGGCCAAATTAATGGTCTATATTTTAATCAATCAAAATTGTATCACCTCTTTCCTCACCTGAATTTATTTCCCTCACTTTTCCAACACTTAGTAAATTTGGGTGATTTGATAGTCTCCTCTATTAAAACTGCATCATAAAAACAAGATGGGATTTATTCAATATTTATTTGTAGCAGTTAAAAGTTAACTTTGAAATTTGCTTGTCTTAGGCATCATTTCCCATATTACCCTCACTAGTTTTGCCTGTTTCCATCTGAAAATCACATTGACAGAAGATAGAAGAAAATATTAAATGGATATGA
Organism: Phoca vitulina; assembly: GCF_004348235.1. Lineage (NCBI taxonomy): Eukaryota > Metazoa > Chordata > Mammalia > Carnivora > Phocidae > Phoca > Phoca vitulina. Next base: position 27,973,030 of record NW_022589709.1, read on the forward strand.
CTAAAAGAGTAAGAGATTTAATATTAACAAATGGAAATGGAATAGGTCATTATTGATCTGAGAGTATAAACTGAGGTCATACAGATTAAAAAATTATTCTAAAGGGACTACCTGTACTTTATATTATACTATTCTGTACTATCCTATAACTTACTGTGGGAGGCAAAGTTAGAGTGATCTATCAAGCTATGAACAATGATAAGTCTCAATGCATGGGCAGGTACCTAACAAATGTCTGATCACAGAGATTCCCTATCTTGTTGGCAAAACGGGATTTATGAAATTATTATCTTTTTTATGTTCTGTGGGATAACAATTATTTAAAGACCTAACATATATATTGTGCTGAAAAAGACTTTATGATCGATATATAAGATATTTGTGAATATAATTAATGCAGAACAAATATAATCCTAAACATTCTGGTTAATGACCTTCTCACAGTATTCAAGACTTGATGCATCTAAAAATACTACTTTAAAAATAAAAATCTGTATTTTGAATGTTCCTCAACTGAGCATAAGCATTTTAAAATACTCATCTTTACGTTGGAAAATCACTTGTATATAAAATAGAACATGTGTTTCCCCCAGAGCTGTCCTTGCCCTGGGCTTCTCACATAATTGCTGTACTCTTCCCAACCATGCATCCCTGCACTTGTAGTTCAACAGATAACACAGGTTGCTAGAAAAAGTCGAGTGGCAATGAAAAAACAAGGCCCTCTAGCACTACTTGAAACTCCACAGTCATGTGAAGATCAAAGTTCCAAATTACCTTAGTATATCTTTGATCTCTAAATAGGCACATTTAGGTTGTGTCCTCATGGGGCTAGAAGGTTGACTGTTTTGACTAAAGTGGTGATGTTTTGCACCATTTTTTTAAAACTTAGTTGAGTCTCTGCTGGACAGATAGGGTTGGCTAAAATCACTGTTTTTAATGCTCCTTAGACACTGCCAGAAAACAGCAATGTAGTTTCATATTTTGCAAATGTCTTTTATTGTTTTTATTTTTTTTCTTAAGGCACATCTTATTTACAATTACTGTAAAGATTTCATTTCAATAAACTATATTTAACTGACAATTTTTACTTTCATTAATAAAAGGAAATAAATGTATAGCTCCTGTTGGAAACTTCACCTTGTGATAAACATAAGTAAAATGATTAAAAAGATTTCTGCTTACCAAAATACTTTATGTTTAGATTTCTGCAGGTAAATGAAAAGGGAAATATCAGTCAAGGTACTTTTTTCCAAAAAGTTTTTGAATGGAAACAGTGTTAGCTTCTTCCTCCCCCCATCACAAAAAGATCAAAGGATTTTTGGAACTAAGAATAATGCAACTCACATTTGAGATAACTACTGGTCAGAGGTAGCTTGAAATCCATCTCTACAGTCTAGAAAATGCTCTATTGTGCATGTACCCAAGGACAGTGATCTGCTTTCATCATATTGGCAGAAAATCACAGTGAAGAGATTAAAGTGTGACTATTACAAAAATAGTTCTGCTTTTAACAGCATATTTTATATATTTTATGTAGTCATTTACAAATACATAAAGTTTGAGTAAGATGGTAATTTAATCCTCAAAGGAGATAAACACACAAACCCACATCTTTTTACAAAGTTTCTTATATCCATCAGAAACTTCATATTCCTTTCCTAAATGGAATTTAATGATTTATCTGATGTCACTTAAAAACTAAACTTTTTATCATATTAAACATCTGTTGTACATAATTTAGAAATCACTGATGCATAAAAAGAAGTAAAAATCTCCCATAAATAACTAACTTCAACCATCCATAGATAAATAACACTGTGATATAGTTTTTTGAGATCTCTTTCCCATTATTTATACGTAAAATGTATATTCTTTTTTAAGAAAATCATTCTGCTTTAAACTTAAAAATTTTATATAATAAAAACTATATCATGAATATTGTTGCATGTCATCAGATATTATTTTACATGATTTTAATTGCAGGATTTTAATGTATTTTATAAAGCAGCTTTAACTAACCATTTAACTTTATTTCTACTTTTGAATACCTTGTCTGTGAATTAAATCCACAAGATGATGTTACAAGGAAATGATAAAAAGTGAAGCTGTTAGAGTTTAATAAACACTATTGTTTCCTAACTTTTCCTAAATATATTATGGTGGCTGATTTAACAAATATTAAAAAAAAAATCTTACAAGCACTAAGGACATTTACTTTTCATTATGAATATATAATCCTCTTTTGATATTATGTGGTAAAGAGCTTAGAGATTAAAAAAAAGTGCTGTAAATGGAAAATAGCATGGTTACATCAAAAAATACAGAAAGAAAAGGAAATAAATTCAGCCTGTTTTTATTTACTGCATCCATAGGAACTGAATATGATATCATCCCTAAAGTATATATATCTGCTCTAAATAGCTAATTATAACACCATCTGATAGCCTGAGAAGCTCAAACTCTTCAGTTCAAAGTTGGAACACCTTTCATCCAGGAATCTTAAAGTTCAGTGAAGGCACTCTCTTGACTCTTCCCATGGGTTTGTACCTTCCTTCTGCACAGTTGTGGAGAGCTGTCAGCAATTCTGACATCATCCATACTTTTTCCACTTTTAGAAGTCACAGGCTCACCGGATTTACCTCTTCTAGTTATTCCTGCATTGTCTTCTTCAGCAGTTCCTTTGGAATTCAGCTACATGGGTAGACTCCAATTCATTTATTTTCTTTCTTTTCTTCCTTCCTTCCTTCCTTCCTTCCTTCCTTTTCTTTCTTCCTTCTTTCCTTCCTTCCTTCCTTTCTTCCTTTCTTTCCTTTCTTACTTTCACTCTCTGTCTCCCTGTCTTTCTCTCTTTGTTCTTCCATGTCTCTCCTGTATGTTTTATTTGGGTCACAAGTGAAAATTTCTTCCTTAGTGTTTCTTCCCAACCATCTCTTATGTTCAACGTATTTTAGACCCATGTGACATTCAAACTAGATGTTCTTATCAAAGCTCATCTTCACTTGGTATCTAAGGCCACACTTCTTTTACTGCCTTTAAAAATAAAAACAAAAAAAAAAAACCCACAAAATGGAATGAATGCCTCTACTAGCTTCCCTTTTCCACAACTAATTTTTCTACTTACATTATAACTTGCTACAAACTCTAGTGTGTAATGAATTCTTTATACATTCTTAGATTTTATTTGTGGCCTGCATATATGTGACTTTGACCTCTGTTCTTAATTTTAAATGGCTGGATTTCAGAGATTAAATCTCTTTTACTTTTTGCATATATCAACTAAAGTATAGATAAAAATAATGTTTAAAAATACAGTAAGATTTTTATTTTCTTGTCTCTACTAGTTCACCCTCTATATCTACAATCACGACAACTGGAAATTAATTTAAGCATCATTCTGAATTCTTGTAGTATCAGGAATTCTCACAAGAAAATATATTATCATCTAGGTGAACAAATATCAAAGAAATTTTATGTTTTCCATAAGGCTGGAAACAAAAGTCTATGAATTTTTCAATGGCTATCTTTTGATCACATCTCTTTATTCCTTCCTGGGACCCCCACAGGCTTCTGCAAGGGCAGGCAGCCAGGGAGGCTTTCTGTTCTCTGGGTTAGATGTAAGGCAAGATCACTGCAAGATACACAGAGAAAAGCAGCAGCAGATTTATAGGATAGAAAAGGGAGCCAGTTCCTACATCTTCATGTGGAATCTAGGCCTTGGCTATCTGACCACAGTGTACCTTACCTAGATTACTCATCATATAATGCAGAAGCTGATATAGGGGTCAGGCAGAAATGTGGGCTCTGGAGTCAAACTGGACCAGATGACTTACTGACATTTAGTAGCTTCATGGACTTAACTGTATCACTGAACCTGTCTGTGTTTCAGTTTGTGCTCTGTAGAATTGGAATAATAACAGTACCCACTTCTTCGCATTGCTTGAGAAGTAAAAAGGTATACAATATGCCTACTAGAGAAAGTGCTCAGTGAATGTCAGTATCATTTGCCAATTTCAAGCATAGACCATTTCTCTTAGGCATCTGAATATGTTAACACCAAATACTGGAATGGAGGTGATTTTTATTGACCTCCTTGTTTCAGTTGCCTCTTAGTGATCTAAATGTCATCATTTTGTTTTGTTTTTCAGTTGTAAAAGTGAAACTTTGTCTAAACTTTAATATTTATAAGACTTTAAATAATAATATTATTCAACGGTATTTTGCTAACTGTTCATCTTGCTCAGTTTGAATCTGTTTTTCCAAAAGTCAGCTAGTTTAAAGCCTTTTTCCCTCCAGTAAATCCTGATTTTACTGTCAATATGGTCAGACAAGACCAAATAAATTGAATTTTTTACCTTTACCTGTTGTGGTAGGACCCATATTTAGAGTTACACCTACCATCTCTCATTGTGTATCATAATCACCTAGAGAGGTTGTAAAAGTACCTTAGCCCTGGCCTAATCAGAATTTTAGGGGTAGAATCTAGAATTGTGACTTGTTTTTATCTCCAAAGGTAATCCAAATGTGCAGCCAGAGTTGAAAACTTGTAATGAGGGATAATTGAAAAGACTGCCTCTCCTTTCAAAGGGGAATCAAGAAATTTCAGCAACTGTTAATTATGCAAAATCTTTGAATTTACCAAGACAGATACCGGGATATCGAAGAATCAGAACAGTCAGGATGACTTTAAAATAATCCAAAAGAGGGGCGCCTGGGTGGCTCAGTCGTTAAGCGTCTGCTTCGGCTCAGGTCATGGTCCCAGGGTCCTGGGATCGAGTCCCACATCGGGCTCCCTGCTCCGCGGAAAGCCTGCTTCTCCCTCTCCCACTCCCCCTGCTTGTGCTCTCTCTCTTGCTGTGTCTCTCTCTGTCAAGTGAATAAATAAAATCTTAAAAAAAAAAAAAAATTTAAAAAAAAATCCAAAAGAAAAACTCTTTAGGTTATTAGAAATTTTAAAAGATTAATACAATGCTATATATTTACTTCATCTACAATGCAACTAAAGTAGAAATAATAAATAATCTTTCAGTTTAATAGAGGAAAAAAAAAAACTGCTACAGAGTAACTTTCAGCTTATTTCCCTTTCATGTTTTGCAGGCACCAACCATATATGTTGCAATTGCATTGTGATTGGTGTATGCTTGGTGCACAACTGCACATCATAAATAATGGAAAAAGGACAAATTGACTTTATAGATAACACAATTACCTACTTTAGGATCAATTAAAGCAGTAAAGATGTTAAATTTACCTGATGTTCCCATTAATTTGGTACATGGTCCCAAACAACTAAATGCCACTGTACAAAAACATTCAATTTACCATATGTTGCAATTCTAATGTAATTGCCATTGATCACTAAGTCACATTCTCTTTGTTGGATGATTAACAAGTGAAGTAGCACTCTATTACTATCCAATAGCCACCACTTATATACAGTATAATGTGAGAGGCAATGTTTATATATTACCAAATAAAAGTATACAACAAACTATTTACTCTGTTGATAGTCAACTGCAAAGTTCATTTCAAAATTGATCCATTTATCTACTAATTTTTTTCTCTTTACCAAGAATTATTCTTCTTATTCCCATTTCTTTTATTTGGTGGAAAACTTCATGATATTTCTTTGAATTTTAAGAACCCATTCTCAGTACAAGTTTATATTTACCAGACATCTTCTTAGAAAAACATTTCATGTCACTGAATGATGCAACTCATCTCAAACTAAATGGACCTCTGTTGCATCAAATGTACACAGAGTGCTAATATGTAGCTAAGTCACTTAATGGACCTGCTGCAGTATTTGCATTGTATGATTCGCTCCAGCCCCATGTTTCTATGAAGCAGTTAATCTATGATCAGTTAGTACATTTTATAAAGCTTAGAACTGAAACTTAGGAAGTGCTAATACTGAACATACCCTTTCCCAGAAGGTCTTCATCCCAGATTGCTGCCATCTATATAAAGATAGTTGAGGAAGACTATCCATAAGCACTAGTGAAGAAAGGGTAATTGGCAACAGAGTGTGCAACTGATCAGTGACATCTTTTGAGCAAAAGTTCACTCTTTATGGGCTCAACTGAGAATTCTGCAGCTCTCTGTTATTAGCAGGTGAGGGAGGCCAGAGAGGCCTGCAACAGGCCAGCTGGCTTCACTGAATCACCCTCTGAAGGTAACATCAACTAGCAAAAAAGAATCCCTGACTTAACCTCTGTTCTACAGTATTAAAAAGAGAGAGTGTTGGATTTTAAAAGGTAAAAAAAGAGAAATCTAGCAAGCTGTTCACCTAGCATGTAACAGGATGGTAGAACCTTTATGGGGTCAATGATCCCAGAGCCTGTCCCTGGCTTTAGAGGGAATGAAATTCAGTTTAGTCAGTTCATCCAAGGATGACTCAGTGTCTCAATTCCTTGATTATGTGTGAGTCCTCAATTTCAAATTCCTGCACTGTGATAACCCTGGTCTAGATCCCCATAATCTTTGATCTAAATTACTGCAAAATTTAGATCATTGTGACAAGTCCCCTTGTTTTATGAATGTCTCCCTCCCATCTATTTTATACCCTATAATCAGAATGACCAATCTGAATTTCAAATCCAGTTATGGCATTTGACTGGTTAAAGATTTATAGTCCTCAATTTGCCTTTAGGTAAAGGCCAAAAATATTATTAAGTTTTAGAGAGCCCTCTTATCCAGTTTGTCTTACCACTTCCCTACTTACTATGTTTGATTTAGATATGTAAAACCTTTTTCTGTCCTCCAGATACAGCATGTCCTCCCATATGTGGTCCCTCACAAGTGTTCCTTTGTCCTTGTCCTATCATCTTCTTATCTGTAACTCCTACTTATCTTTCTTGTCTTCCCAACTATTACTTCTTCAGGGAAACTACTTTTCCTTATCTTCTATGTAGTTCTCCTTGTTCCTTCTATATGGTTCTATAGTTCTTTGTGATCCCTATTGTAAAACATTTTCCCACTCTCTTACAGTGATATGTTTGCATATTTATCTTTATAACTGTAAGCTCTTGGATTAAAAAAAAAATTGTAACCTCTTGGAGGGTTTGTGTGTCTCAGTAGCATATCCCTAGGACCTAGAACAGCATATAGTACATAGCGGACATTCAAAAGACGTTTGCTGAAAGCACAAAAAAATGAATGACCAAAATGTATTTGATAAGTCAAAGGGTATCAATGACTCTGCAGTTCTATTTATTTTTTGAAAACTTAATACATTTTATAAAACCGAAACTTATTATGTTCTTTAAGACATTTACATATGTTTATAGGCCAGATATTTCTGTGGCCAAAATAAAATATTTTTATTCTAGTGACTTGTTAAATATAAAATATATTTTACCAAAAGAGATAACGTATTGAATATATGCTCTTATATTCTGCATTTTGTACCTAAAATATAATACTATTTTTATTTTAACCAAATATTATTGAAAAATAACATAATTAATGGGTACATAATATACTAACATATGGAAATACCAAACATTATTTTGCTTTTTGTTACTTTCTGTGTTATTTAAAATTTAGGTTATTTATAGTTTTGAACTATTACAGTGTCTGTATATTCATTTCTTGCTTTACTAAATAGTACTTTCAAGATAATTTAAGCTTTTCTAGAAGATTGGCATCATCTTTAACTTCAATTACTATATAATATTGTAATACAAATTATGCTTTTAGTAAATGCTTATTTAGCTTTCTAAAACTGTTCTTATACTTTTTGGCCAAGAATTTGTTGAAGTGTCTACTGTGATCTTTTAAACAGTTTCTTTGATTCCACAAATAGTACATGTCATCATTTTACATTTCCCTGTGTGCCTGCCTATAATTTCTTTTTATTATTATTTATGTATTTTAGAGAGAGAGAGAGAGCATGCACGAGCCAGGGAGGAACAGAGGGAGAGGGAAAAGCAGACTCCACGCTAAGTGCAGAGCCCTGCCTGGGGCTTGATCTCACCACCCTGAGATGATAACCCTGAGATTATGACCTGAGCCAAAATCAAGAGTAGGACTTTTAACCGACTGAGCCACCAGGTACGCCTTGCCTATAATTTCTAATTCATTGTTTCTAAATGTTTGAAGGTTTAGAAGCCAGATCACCAGGCTTAAGAACTACAGATAAACATAAATAAGTGATCTGATTGGAATACTGGTCTGATACTTAAAACTTTAAACATTACTTTGTACGGATATATATAGATATAGACATATATTCTAGAAGTACATATTTTCAGGGGCATTTGCATTATGTTTATACATTTCTAAGCACTAAATCTCAGTTGAATGAAAAAGTTTACAATTGTCATTTAAATTTACATTTATTACAATGCATATTTTTGAACCATAAGCTACTATAAATAGCTACCTAGTATTTCAAAAGGATTCAATAATTTCCCAATGGTAAAGTTCTTGTTCCTGAAAGGGTGTGGATTATTTCACAACTATTGGTTTCTAGTTCTAGAAACACATGTTTGACATTACTTTACAGAATCTAAAAGTTATTCAAAATCAAATCATATTAGATCATCTGAGTTGTATTTAAGTCATTTATGAAATCAACATGTCAGTATAGAACCTTGTGGCTCTTAAAAAATCATGTATGAAATTTGCATCTTATTTTTAAAGTATTATGTCCCCTAGGCTTTGGTAATGACTAAAGAAAGAAACTGCAGATGAGTTATGCTTGTGAACACATTCCTATGCAGTTACAGTTCGCGGTAGCACAACCACCTTATACCTGTCCAACTAAACTGCTGTGACACATAGCAAATACTTGAATGAATAGGTAAACTGTGCATCTTTAATAAATGCCAAGAAAAGGTTCCATCCTACTAAAACATTGGACTTTGTTTTCATAAATAAGAAACATCACCACATTGTCTTTAATTTCTATTATCACAAAAATGCTTGCATTTAATTTTAGTTCAGGACACCTCAGATGAATATACTACTAGCAGATGCTTTGTGTGCCTTTGCTGCCCCCTTAAGACAAATAAACAAATAAAAAGCTAGTAAAAACCTATAGTATCCTGAATTAGTTTCTTCAGAAATCTGTTCCTATCTCTCTTACACACACACAAACACAGAACTACCTGAACGGGGAAATTGATTAAAGATTATTGGACAATTAAATCAGCATTTTGTTTGACTCTATAATCAATGAAAATATTACTTTGTTTACAAGTCTAAGAAAACCATGTACATTTTAAGTTCTATAAAACCTGACTTGAGTACCTATTTTTGTTAGTACATTTTTATGATTTTTCTTGAAGTCGGTCATTGAAGAAAATAGCATTTTTCATTTTTTATGCCTTAATTATAAGAATTAAACTCAAGTCTTTAATATAATTTTTAAACCTTAGCAATCTAAATAAAAATATATGGCTCATAAGTGTTTTCATAATTATTATTTGAGGAAAAGAAACATCATATTTAAGATGATGCATGAAATAATAAATTCTAAATTAAAAAATACAATTATGCTAACTGCTTATAAATTTTGAAAGGGGACAGTTCATAATATGATGTTTGCTATTAGCTTTATTTCTAATACAATAGACATTAGAATAATTCTGGGTACAATTTATCCTGTAAACTAGATTTTCTCTGTGGAGTGCATTAATTTTTAATGAGAACAATATTTAGTTTTATTTAAAAGAAATCGACAAATTTATTCAATAAATAAACATTGAGCAAAGTATTATAGTCAAGACTGAGTTACAGTAAGGCATCCTTGCATTTATCAGAAACATGAAGCAATTCTGGAGAGGCACTCTGCAAATTGCAAATACTAATAAAAGATACAAACACGGCAATATATTATTATCATGCTGATAAAATTAAGAAAAAACATTAGTCTCATTTTTCTTTCAGCTTCTAAAATTTAACCCAATATTGATCTCAATGGGACTATTGAATGGCCATCAATATTCTTTTGTTTTTAACTTTTATTTTTGATGATGTATATAGAGGAAATATTAATAAATTTAAAAAGCATTTGCTAGAGATAGGTAGTACATTATGTTGAGGACTAAATGAGATTTTTTTTTTTATAAATGTATGCCTTGTTTTTTTATTACAACTGCAAGATTTATGCATAAAGGCTACTACGACTCATGTCTGCAAAAAATTAGAATTATCTAAGCAATTCTATCACAAATAAAGGAATATAAGTTATTCATATCTATTGCTTAAGCAGAAATGTCCTTAACATAATTTGTTTTACAATTCCACACTGAAAACAAATGGAATGACTTACAAAGAAAGGGGTGGGTATGTGGGTCTACATGTGTGCACGTGTGTGTGTGCTTGTGTGTGTGTGTGTGTGTGTGTGTGTCTCAAGGAGTCGGTACACCGAGTGGGGCTGGAAAAAGAGTGGTGTGGAAGTCCTCAGAATGGAACATGTCAACCTGAAGGAAGACCCTTTCATTCCACAGAGGGAATGGAAGTAAAAGGAGCTAGAAGGCCAGGACAAGCCTGATTCATATTGGTCATAGGGGTAGAGAGGAGAAATAAGACCAACTTGAATTATATTCGTCCTAGGTTTTCTGACTTTTAGGTTCAGTTCCTGTGGTGAAACTGCTGTCTCCTTACTGCTGCCATTGCCTCTTTCTTATCATGTCCAGAAGATTAAAAATGCTGTCAGAGCTGGGCCTGCCCAACAACCACAGGCAGGTGTTGACTGCAAGCAAAAAGCTGTGTCAATTCCCCTTTGCATCTGCATCAACTGCCAGAGAGCAATCCAATGTATCCGTGAGAAGCCTCACCTCACTGTGAATGAGCTGACCAGTTCAAGCAGGACGATTCCTAAGATGCCTCCCCAGGATGTTCAGGGCATCCTGGGTTTTTCAGTTCTGCTACTAAGCAAGGACTCCTTAAAATGATCTGTTAGTTCCTTCAATGGACATTTGCCTACAAACACAACTTTAATAATTCAATTGTGAAAAAAAATGTGTTATCATGTAAAAAATATAGTGCTTTTTGACCTACAGTTATTTTTATGACTATTACAATGTTTATTCAGGACTGTAGAAAGTAAAGAGCATTTTAAAATTTATTTCCTTACTTATCATTGCACCAATCCTATGTAGCATAAAACAAGTTCTTATCATTGCTCAAGAGTTATGAAGAAGAATAGCACAGACGTTCTTAAAATGGAAATGTAAAACATATTGTAAATATTCGAGCTGATAGCCTCTAGAGTTGAAACTGCCTCTTTCAGTCTTAACCACTGTATTTGTCAGACTAAGATAAGCTATGCTGTGGTAACAAAGAAACCCCCAAATTTTAATGGGATTCAGTAATACATGATTTTTTTTTTTCTCCTTCATGTTACATATTTATCATCAATCAGCTACATGTTTTTCACTTTGGGGCCAAGAGCTATGGCATCATCTTATCTGCCTTATTAAAAGAAACAAAAATGATGGAAGAAATTAATGACTCTTAAATACACTGCTCAGAATGACAAATATCTCTTCTATTTATATTACACAGGCCTAAGCAAGTCACAGAGACAAAACTGATATCACTGGAATGGGCTAAGCATTAACCTCACAGGGAGAGAACTACTAAGTCACATGGTCAACACAGCCAGACTTTACATTGATAGGATGAGTAAATGTAATGCTTCCACAGGGAAAACAGAAATATTTGATGAGAATAATATAACTTTCCATAACTATCAAGGCGCCAAAATAGCTGGGAGGTAATTCCTGACAAGTACATGTCAGGACAGCATCCTCAATGTGAAAGTAGGCTCAGATTTAGACAAAAAAGGAATTGGGCAAGAGAACTCTTAAGTTCATGTCAAAACTACAGGCCTAACACAGAAATGTTTAATCTAGAAAGTGAATTGAACCTGGGTATATGTACTGAGGGAGCAAGTTTGATACATTAAGTTGCAAAATTCTATTTCAGAAGTCCCACCATTTGATGTATGATGTGTGCCTAATAGCTATTTTTTTCTTTATTGTGTTTAATAAAGTCCTTCCGAAGTTTCAGGTGTCTCCTACTAAACAAAGCATTTTTGTGTACTACTGGGACAGACAGTTAAAGGATGAGTTGTGTGTGAGGCAGTCGGCTTGTTAATGGCAGGGAAAGCGAGTGAAAGACCTCAAGGGATGATAAAATTCAGAGTAACAGAGGTAGTGATACTTGTTCCTGCTACTTTATTTCTGGAAATACTCCTTCCCAGTGTTAAACATCTGCAAATGAAAGTTTTATTTTATTAATAGGGGCACCATGCCTCTGTGTACCCTCAGGAATTAAAATTAACCCTATAAGCCTGGGAGGATATGATATCATTTTAATCACAGCAAAATATGAGGTACTTGCATTTTTAGAATTATGTTTACAAAAAGTTAAGAAAAATACATCTACAAAGTGGCTTTACACTAACTATTAGAAATTATAGGATTCTCATAACATCTTCAGCGTCTCCTTTCTTTGTATGTAAAACAATGATTGACAAAGCACAGAACAGGATAAGTAAAATGGCCAAAATTAAAGAAAATTCAAATAGAAAAGCCCATTTTTGTTATCATGCCTTTTTTTTTCTAATTAGAAGTAAACTTGAGTTTCCATCACTTCCAGGCTCAAGGTTTCTAGAAACTCTGACAATCGTTTTTATCAGGGCCAAATATTCTCAAGTGTTAGTGCTAAGAGAGCTCCCTCAGCACAGGTCTGTTCCACTCTCGGTATCTTTCAGGCTTTAATCCTCTTTTGATACAGTAGCTGAACAGAATGGAGCTCATGAAAATGAAACCTGGGAAGGTCCTCCTACAACTCACACTGAGGAGTATAATTGAGCTTAGCTTTTCACACTGTTCTAATTATACGTATTCAGTGTTCTTGCTGCTTGGAAAACTTGGATTTCTGAATTGAGGCTATTTTGCCAGAAAGATGGATAATTCTCAGACACATGTATCATGATAAACAATTGTGTATATATACCTCTGTACTAGGCATTTCAAAGGACAGCTATGTGATGTTTAAAACAAATATAGATATTTTACACAGATACTTGACATAGGTATGTATTGATCAAATTAGATTTTTAATAACAGAATATCTAAATTTTGCCAAATGTAATCAAAAGCATTTCATAGCACTAAACAATAGGGATGTTAAAATGTATCCATTTTATATTTCTCCTTTTATTCTTTTGGTCATCTGAGTGTGAGCTTATGATTTTACTAAGAATTAAATGTCATGAAAAGACAAAGTGTTATGATTTAAAATTTCATATTGATGTTTGTGCCAGTGTTTCTTAGCAGAAAATGCTAAACAGTGTTGTGCCAGAAAAACATTGTCTAATTAATTTAGGAAAAAACTGTGCTAAGTGAATATATTTGAAGTATATCTCAGAGCCTTTAATTTTTTTAATGTACATTATATTTTCCAAAAAGAAGATATTTTTTGCAGTATTTCTGAAATTCCTCAGACCTCTTGCTCCAAGGACTTTATTTTCCATAGAACAATTTTTGGTACACACTACTCTGGGAAAATATTGTGGCGACCCACATTTCATATCCATACCCAGAGATGGCCCTCCACAGCCAAATCTGGCTATAGCTCTAGAGACTGGAGATAGAAAGTTTGTGAAATCACCTCTGCCCAGAGAAGGTCTGGACTTCAACTAGGGAAGGATTGAATTGGATATAAGACCCTATTCTGAGACAGATAAAGGAAGTAATTTCAAACTTTGTCTTCCTAACCAGCCTGTTTATTCCTCTAAAAGCTAACTTGAGATCCAACCTAAAATTGACCTTTCTCCTCAGTGCTTCCAGGATGGAAATGACCTTGCAATAGCTTCAATGGACAATCATTTCTCCCTTCCTTACATTTTTGCTGTACCCATCAGGCTCTATTCTGCTTACTCATTTGGACTTATCACATGTAAAGTTGTATTTAAAATATTCCATTGCAATTAAGAGGACATGCTCTCTGAGTTCACAAATCTGACTTTGAATCTTAGTTCCATCACTTAACAGCTTCATGGTGGTAGATGAATTACTTAACCTCTCTAACCTCCGTTTTCCCATCTGTGAAATGGCTATTCCTTTTCCAGTAGGAAAGATAAACTACATGAACAAAATAACCAGAATGGTGTTTTCATAAATCCTGTTAAAGAACGCCTTCAGATACAAAGATATATGTGTAAATACTTAGATGCAATAGAATAGAATAAAGGAAAGCTCCTTATGGAAATCTGGCTGAATAAAGACTTTTATTATTTAAGTATTATAAAGGGCAAGATATTTTCAGTTGCAAGCTAAATAAAACCAAAGTTCAATTGGCTTAAGCCAAACAAAGTAACTTATTGGCTAATATAAACTATAATTCAAAGGTAATTCTGGCTTTAAGTGTGGCTTGATTCAGATTTCAAACAAATTTTCCCATCCCAATCTCTCAGCCCTGCTTTCTCTACATAGGCAGCATTCTTTGCTTTGTGTGGTCTAACCCACTCCTTTCCCACTTCATCTATCTTTAGTTTCAGGCTCTCATATTCACATTAATAAAGTAGAAAAATAAATTCCTTAGGAGTATATGGCACCCATGTCCTGAATTCACTTATTCTTATCAGACTAAATGAGTTCACATTCTTATCACTGTAGAATTATTGACTGCTTTTATCCTGGGTCTCATGGCCAACTCTGTGAGAAATGTATTTAAACTCATATACAGAGAGAGACAGGGAACTAGCGTGGCAGCCTCCAAAGAGAAGGAAGAATTAGGTGAGATAGTGAAAGCAACTTTCCAGACCTGATCTGCCTCATGTTACATTTGCTTGCAGGTAGTATCTAAGAAGATGATGAAGAGAGTTAACTAGTAGCTTATGGCTAGTATATATTTTCCCAACTACTCAATTTTTTTGCAAAGGTATGGATCATTCAGAAGTTAAGTTTATCTTCAAAATATTTAGCTATTATTTTTGGTATGATTAGATATTTTTCTATACCACTTCTGCTCTGTTTAAAATTTTAATAGCCTTGCATTGCCAAACTCAATACTAACTAGCAACATGGAGGAAGAAGGTATAGAATTATGTGGTATCAAGTATACCACATTTTAGTAGCAAATTCTTGTATAAATAGCCTCAAATTAATAATTAATATTAAATTATTCTTTCAATGATATGTGGACAATATAATTCTAGAGAGCTTGGCTTCTCTATCATACATGTAGTCATGTTAAGTTTTATTATTTCAAATACTTGTGAAACAGAGACAAAGAGAAAAAAAGAGGAAATACAGCAAATGCAATGTTGCAATGTATTATTTACAATGATAGAGAGCAAGGTTTACTAATATGTGTGTATTAGCCTAACCAGGGCAACATATATAAAATTAGTGTGTAATGACCATGGGAGACAAAGTTCTAATATAATAATTTTTATGAGTTATGAATGTTCTTCTGTTGCTATAATTAATATCATTTTGTATGCATAAAGATCTGATATCTATTTCAAATTATAGGATATTTAAATTAAATATCCTATGCTGGCATGTATTAAAACTTAATAAAATGTGGAAAATGTTTGGTCAGAGACATCCCTAATAATGGGATCCAGAAGAATATAAAACAAATGGAACAAAGTTCATTCATTCATTCATTCATTCATGCATTCATTCACTCAACAAAGATTAAAGAGCACTCACTATACCAAGCACTAAATGTATGCAAGAAATTTATCAGGAATGAGACATGCCTGGTGCTTACTTTGAAGAAATTTATTTTCTAGTGGACTGTTACTCTGACTTGTGCCTACTATATGCTAAACATTATACTGGGCCCTGAGATACTGAACCTTATAGTAAGCCCTGAGATATGATGCATACCTTCAAACAACTGAAAATAAACATAACAATACTATTTCAGTGTGAATACATGACAAAAAAAGTTTGTGCATGATTCCTATGGAGCTAATAAGAGAAACACTTAAAAACCAGAAGGATGGAATCATTTTCTGACAAAACTGAGTCATAAAGAATGAATAGGAATTCTCTAGGATAAGAAAAGGGACAAGTTGTTCTAGGTACTAGGAGTAACACCAAAGAAAAGGAGCCAAATATTAACTTCAATTATTAGGTAATCTTCAAATGTTCAATATAATTGAATCATGGGCTGCAAAGAAAGAACTGAGAAAGGCATGACTGATTGATATAGGAAGGAATCTAACCATGGAAGCCTTCCTGGCAACTCAAAGGGATTTATTTTGATGCTATAGTAAACCACTAAGACTTTCAAGCTGAATAGCATTTATTTATGTGAAATACCATACTGACAATGGCATAGCTTATCCTGAAAGTAAAAGAGCAAAAATAGAGGTACGGTTATTTATTAGTAAGGCATATCAGTTAATTCAAATGATAAATAATTGGAGTGGGAACTAAGCCAGTAACTGGGGAAGGTGGAAAAAAAAATTAGGAAATATTCACAAATGAGAGTTGAATTGTGAGAGCTGGCAAACGAGATGGTTGCTTCTAATTTTCTAATATGATAGAAATAATTTGTCCCTTGTATGGCAATTAAAGAGCAATGAGCATCTTGCATGTAGGAGATGAGGAGGAACTTAAAGGAAATGTATTATTTACAATGATAGAGAGCAAGGTTTACTAGTGACCAATTAGACTTTTTTTTTTTAAATTTTCAATGACCAATTAGACTTTAAATATTTGCTGCCTTTTGACATGAACAGACATTTTTCCAAAGAAGACATCCAAATGACCAACAGACACATGAAAAAGTGTTCAACATCACTCAGCAACAGGGAAATACAAATCAAAACCTCAATGAGATACCAACTCACACCAGTCAGAATGGCTAAAATTAACAAGTCAGGAAACGACAGATGTTGGCGAGGATGGAGAAAGGGGAACCCTCCTACACTGTTGGTGGGAATGCAAGCTGGTGCAGCCACTCTGGAAAACAGTATGGAGGTTCCTCAAAAAGTTGAAAATAGAGCTACCGTACAACCCAGCAACTGCACCACTGGGTATTTACCCCAAAGATACAAATGTAGGGATCCGAAGGGGTACGTGCACCCCAATGCTTATACCAGCAATGTCCACAATAGCCAAACTATGGAAAGAGCCAAGATGTCCATCAACAGATGAATGGATAAAGAAGATGTGGTGTATATATATATATACAATGGAATATTATGCAGCCATCAAAAAACATGAAATCTTGCCATTTGCAGTGGCGTGGATAGAACTAGAGGGTATTATGCTAAGTGAAAAAAGTCAATCAGAGAAAGACATGTATCATATGATCTCACTGATATGAGGAATTCTTAATCTCAGGAAACAAACTGAGGGTTGCTGGAGTGCTGGGCGTGGGAGGGATGGGGTGGCTGGGTGATAGACATTGGGGAGGGTACATGCTATGGTGAGCGCTGTGAATTGTGTAGGACTGATGAATCACAGACCTGTACCTCTGAAACAAATAATACATTATATGTTATAAAAAAAAAAAATGGTAGGAAGGGAAAAATAAAGGGGGGGAATCGGAGGGGGAGATAAACCATGAGAGACTATGGACTCTGAGAAACAAACTGAGGGTTCTAGAGGGGAGGGGAGTTAGCCTGGTGATGGGTATTAAAGAAGGCAGGTACTGAATGGAGCACTGGGTGTTAATATGCAAACAATGAATCATGGAACACTACATCAAAAACTAATGATGTAATGTATGGTCATTAACATAACATAATAAAATTTAAAAAAATGCAAAAAACCCCACCAAATTCAAAATGGATTAAATACCAAAATGTGAGACCTGAAACCATAAAAATCCTAGAGGAAAACACTGGCAGTAACCTCTTTGACATCAGCCATAGCAACTTCTTTCTAGATATATATCCTGAAGTAAGGGAAAGAAAAGCAAAAATAAACCACTGGGACTTCATTAAAATAAAAAGCATCTGTGGGGCACCTGGGTAGTTCATTTGGTTAAGCGTCTGCCTTTGGTTCAGGTCGTGATCTCAGCCCTGCATCGAGCCCTGCATCGGGCTCCCTGCTGGGGGGGGGGTCTGTTTCCCCCTCTCCCTCTGCCTGTCCCCCCACCCTACTTGTGCTCCCTCTCTCTCTCTCTCTCTCTGAAATAAATAAATAAAATATATTTTTTTTAATAGGCAACTGCATAGTGAAGGAAATGATTAACAAAACTAAAAGGCAACCTACAGAATGGGAGAAGATATTTGCAAATGACATATCTGAAAAAATGATTGATATCCAAAATACATAAAGAACTGATAAAACTCAACACCGAAAAAAACAAATAATCCAATTAAAAAATGGGCAGAAGACATGAACAGATATTTTTCCAAAGGAGACATCCAGATGGCAAGAGGTACATGAAATGATGCTCAACATCACTGATCATAAGGGAAATAAAAATCAAAACTATAATGAGATATGACCTCACACCTGTCAGAATGGATAAATTAACACAAGAAACAACATGTGTTGGCGAGGATGTGGAGAAAGGGGAACTCTCTTGCACTGTTGGTGGGAATGCAAACTGGTGCAGCCGCTCTGGAAAACAATATGGAGGTTCCTCAAAAAGTTAAAAATAGAACTACCATATCATCCAGCAACTGCACTACTAGGCATTTACCCAAAGAATAAAAGATACTAATTCAGAGGGATAGATGCACCCTGATGTTTATAGCAGCATTATCTATAATAGCCAAATTATGGAAACAGCCTAAGTGACAATCAATTGATGAATGGAAAAAGAAGATGTGATATATATACACAATGGAATATTACTCAACCATAAAAAAGAACAAAATCTTGCCATTTATAACAATGTGGATGGAGCTAGAGAGTATTATGCTAGGTGAAGTCAGTAAAAGAAAGACAAATACCATATGATTTCACTCATATGTAGAATTTAAGAAACAAAGCAAATGAGCAAAGGGAAAAAACGAGAGATAGAGGCAAATCAAGAAACATACTCTTAAAAATAGAGAAAAGACTGATGGTTAGCAGTGGACAGGTGGGGTGGGAGATGTGTTAAATAGGTGATAAGGATTAAGGAGTGCACTTGTGATGAGCACTGGGTATTGTATGGAAGTGTTGAATCACTATATTGTACACCTGAAACTAATATTACGCTGTATGTTAACTAACTGGAATTTAAACGAAAAAACTTAAAAAGATTTCCAAATAAAATATATTTGGACAAAATTAGGTAATTGTTCACATTTTGAGTAATCTTACCCTTATAGAGTCAGGCATTCTATAAAAACAGAATGTCTATTCTATGAGAATGGGACAGGCTATAGACAAAATGAAACAAAAAATCAGTTCCTTTGTTTAAAATGCTTAATGATATTGTCATGCTTACCACTTAAGTTATTTAAAAAATATCTTCACTTTTCAACAGTAAACTGTGGTATTTCTGTGACTGTAACTATCTGCTGTTTTATACATTTCTCATTATTCACAGACCCAAACACATAGATACACAAAGAACAATTAATCAAGAAAAAAAAAACATTCTGAGTAAATAATAAATAATTCCCTTACATTTTTCATTCCCAATTTCTTCAATATTTTTATTGTCTTTAAAGGCTTAGACAGGTTCCCCCATTTTGTTTATGTTTTAAGGCTTACTGATTTACTATTCACTTCTGAATTGAGATAATTGATATTGATCTTTATGCCTTGTAGATTATCATTGTCTAGGAAGGAAGTTATTCTAAGGGTGGTATATCTGGAATAAATAGCATTCTTGGCAGAAAAAAAAATCAATATCTAAACCTGAGGAAGAGGCTTTATTCTGTCTTGTCATTCGTAAAATTGTTGAACTGAAGAGAGCATAGTTGGGTAGTTACATTATATGAAGCTTTTTAAAGAGTTCAAAGTGCAAAGACATGAGACACACTGAAAAGAGAAAATAAAATAAAATAAAACAATAAAGAATGAGAAAGGAATCATTTCAGCAGGTAATTACTTAACATGGAAAAGACCTAATCTGAAGTGGCCAGAGACTGGGTAAATCTTCAAAATCATTTTCAGTGAACAAGGTGGCAAAGGCATTTTACACTTCAGAAATATGAATGAGAACTCCTTTTTCAAAATTTATTACAAATCTCCTTTCTCCAAAATGTGCCTCTTTTTTCCATCAGAAAACAATTATTTCTAGATTCTGAATGAAGACATTGTTTCTTCATGGTTCTTTCCCCCTCCATATACAATGATGAAAATGTTCAGTATTAAAAATAAAACATAGCCAAACAGTAAGTAATACTTCTACTTTTGTATTTGGACATATAAAATAGATACATAAACGAACAAATAAAAGGGTTAGCTAGGCAATTCTGGGATGTTCATCCTAGTTCTCTGTAAAAATATAAATATCATGTCATAACCCACAGTAATTGCTACCAAGATATCGTAGATAACCTATAAGTCAAATTATAACATTTTAGTATATGAGGGACTTTAAATATGCATCTCAGTTCTCGCCAACTAAATCTCATCCAGGAGTGTTTCTTGATTATCATTTATGTGTGACATTATCTGTTTGGTGCACGTTGGCAGATTTCACTCTATTTGAGAAGCCTAATGCATTTGAGAAATTACCCAAGAATTTAACTTAGAGAGTCATAACATTTAGATTAAGAAGGGGTAATAAAGATCACTCATCCTCACACTCACATTTTACAGAAGAACTCAGTTAGGCCTGGAGGATGTTCTAATGATCAAATAGTGTTACAAGAACGACAGGAGCAACATTTTAATAGTAAGAATTAAATTATAACATAGATCTATCACAGAAATATTATCATAATCTTTGTCTTTCTTGTCCTGGGCTTAGAGCAGAACAAGAAAATAAAAAATTAAAACAATATTGCTATTTATATGCACACTAAAGCAACTGAAATATACACTGACCTAAGAAATGATATAGTAAGACTAACATCATGATTACATGACTTAAAGCAATGGGTAAATGAAAAAGGAAAATAGGAAATCCCAAACTAGTACTAAGAATATCAGGTTTCCTATTATACCATACTACACTATCCCAACAAATCAAAGTATATTTTTCACTATAGCTATCTTGACCTCTATAAATAAATTCAGTATTTGTCCTAAACATTTTATATGCATAGTAATTTTTATACTCTGGATACCATTTTGTTTACTTCAATTACAGCATATTCTCAAAGTGATAAAACTTTGAAATGTTACTATGTTTAATAAAGTTGCAATTTTTAATTAAAAATTTCATTTTGATATCACTGCAGATCCATATGAAATTGTATAAAGGTAATAAAGAGAGATTCCATGTATCCTTTACCAAGTTTCCAATAATGGCAATGTCCTGAACGAGTTTTACATTATAGTCAAGATATAGAACTGTTCCATCACCACCAAGATTCCTTCTGTTGTCCTTTTGTAGCCACTTCCTTCCTCTCAACCATGTCTCTAATCCCTGGCAACCACTAACTTGTTCTTCATTTCCATAATTTTTAAAGTCAACTTTAACAAAAGGCATGGAGATAGAAATATTTGAAAGAAAAACTAAGCTTCTAAAGTAGTAAATGGCATTTTATATTATTGTTCTCTCAGCATAGAGTTCATATTCTCCTAAACTTTCTAAGTTAGTTTTTTAAATTATCTAGTGATACAGATTTATCAATTGATATTCCTTTTAAATAAGACTGCTTTATTGTTTATATTTTTTGTTAAATTTCAAAAATTTAAGGGAAAATATTATGAAGGACAAATTCAGTAAGTTGGCATTAGGAACTGGATCATGTTATTTCTCAGTGATGTGTCTTTGGAAAAATAAATTATCTCTTTGAGACTAGGCTTCCTTATGTAGAAAATTTCATGACTTACGGGAAGAGGTAAAAAGATCAACATGAACAGGAGTTCAGAAGAAGTTGATTCCAGCCCTCATAGATGACTTTGAAAGGTTCAAGACTTCAGGGGACAAAATAAATGTAGATAAGGTGGAAACACCAAGTGAACTAAAATTAGAAGTAAAGCCTGAAGATGTGACAGAATTGCTGCAATGTCATGATGAAGTTTTAAGAAGTTGTTTCTTAAGGACGAGCAAAGAAAGTGATTTCTTGAGATGGAATCTACTCGTGGTAAAGATGTTGTGAAGACTGTTGAAATGGTTGGGGCACCTGGGTGGCTCAGTCAGTTAAGCATCTGCCTTCGGCTCAGGTCATGATCCCAGGGTCCTGGGATTGAGCCCCACATTGGTCTCCCTGCTCAGCGGGGAGTCTGCTTCTCCCTCTGCCTCCCACACTGCTCATTCTCTCTCTGTCTCTCTCTCAAATGAGTAAATACAATCTTAAAGGAAAAAAAAAAAAGGAACACCCTCTCCTTTAAAAAAAAAAAAAAAGATTTTTGAAATGGCAACAAAGGATTTAGAATATTTCATAAACTTAGTAGATGAGGCAGCAGCAGGGTTTGAGATGACTGACTCCAATTTTGAAAGTTCTTCTGTGGGTAAAATGTTATCAAGAAGTATCACGTGCTGCAGAATAATTGTTTGTGAAAGGAAGAGTCAATCAATGTGGCAAACTTCATTGTGGTCTTATTTTCAGAAACTGCCACAGCCACCCCAGCCTTTAGCAACCACCATCCTGATCAGTCAGCAGCCATCAACATTGAGGCAGGACCCTCAGCCAGCAAAAAGACTACATCTCTCTGAAAGCTCAGATGATGATTAGCATTTTTAAGCAATAAAATATTTCCAATTAAGGTATATACATTTTTAGACATAATGCACACTTAACAGACTAAAATATAGTAGAAACATAACTTTTATATGCAAGTGGAAACCAAAAAAATTAATTTGCCTCACTTCATGGCAATAATCACTTCATTGCAATGGTCTGGAACCAAACACACAGAATATCTGAAGTATGCCTGTAATGCATCCTCTTCCCTATCTATTCCTTTTTCCCTATCTATTTTTCCTTGTTCATGTCAACTTCCCAACATGATCTTACAATAAATGCCAGGGGAAACTAAATGAGGGTTGGAATTAGTATTAGAGTAAGAGTTGCTAATATACCAGTTGCATACATATGTCCTGGATCCATCATTATTCTAGTTTCAAACTATAACAATTTAGGACTCCAGATAAGCAATAAAGCAGTACTTCTACTGTTACCAACTTTGAATGAAGAAAAGAGATGTGAGTTATGGGTGAATCAGCAACTGTGAAGCAAAGTTGGTCATAACATACAGTTTTTTTTTTTTTTTTTAAGATTTTATTTATGGGGCACCCAGGTGGCTCAGTGGGTTAAGCATCTGCCTTCAGGTCAGGTCATGATCCCAGCGTCCTGGGATCCAGCCCCACATCAAGCAGCTCTTAAGGCAGCAGTGGTTGTGCTCTGAGGAATGTAGAGCTTCTGGGAAATCTGGTGCTTAGGAGACAAGATCAAAGAGAGCTGGTCCATGGCTCCATGACTCTTGTCTTTGAATACTGTAATAGCACGGCTACTAGAGAAAAAGATTTTATTTATTTATTTGACGGGGGGGAGGGGAGAGAGAGAGAGAGATCACAAGTAGGCAGAGTGGCAGGCAGAGGGAGAGGGAGAAGCAGGCTCCCCACTGAGCAGAGAGCCAGATTCAGGGCTGGATCCCAGGACCCTGGGATCATGACCTGACCTGAAGGCAGATGCTTAACTGGCTGAGCCACCCAGGTGCCCTGGTTTTAACATATAGTTAACGAATACTACATAACATCTCTCTGTAAGTTAGTTATCTAACATGAACTGTTTTTTGATCATGAAACCATATGTGGATGGAGTTCAACTAACAAAAGTGACAGATACTGCCTGAATTTGGAACTGATAGTAAATCACTGGAATTCATTGAGCACATTTTATTGAGTATAGCCTATGTACTAATAACAAGAAGGAAACAAAAAGTAACATGATTCTTATATTTTATACAGTAGAGATACATGCTACCTATGAAAATATCAATAAGACAAGCAAAAAGCAATATAAGAAGGATATAGCTAGACACCTGGAAGTCAAAAGTAGGAAAGTTCAGTTCTAATGTACTGAGAAAGAACGGTGAAGAAGGAATCATTTGCAATGCATATTTACTGCTGGAGAGAACACTGACATGCAAAACTGCTGCAGGGATGAGAAGTATAAGTGAAAGTTACAATGAATCCTCAGGAAATGGTGAATCAATCAGATTAAATGGCATAATATACTTGTTGGGAAATGATTAGAAAAATGGTTTGGGGCAAGACTGTGAAATCCTTAAAAAAATATGGATGCATTACTTTATTCCAAAAGCAATGGAAAACCATTAAATAGATTTGGATCAAATAAATTTTACCCTTAGATTTAATCTCTATATAGCTAACCCTAGGGTCAACAGGAAGAATGGTTTGAAATTGGAGGGAATTTTTAGTTATGGGAATTGCTAGAGAAACAAGATTAGGTATGATGAGGAAATAATGAAAGCCTAGCCTTGGACTGAAAACAGAAAATGAAGAGTAGTAACTGTTGTGTAAGTACAGGAGAACAGATCCATCATGGAGCCCCAGAAACTTTGCACATCTCCACATAATGCAGACATAGGCAAAGCTTAACTACTGATCCAAGTCTTGATATAATGTCCTGTGATTGTCCCTGCAACATGGTGGGAGCAATGTTTGTCACCTTCCTATTGTGCAGAAGCACTCTCTCTATGGAAGGCTGCCACAAGGATATTTCCCTTCCACTTCCACTTCCCTTTCTGTCCCATCCTCTTCGGGGTATAAAACTGCTGGGCTGTAATCTAGAGCTGAGTACCAAATGATAAAACGACCCGCTGCTCTTGTCATCTATCACCTGCTGCATCCGGTTTTGTGTCATTCTGTGGGACTAGGGGTGCAGGAAGCTGACACCAGCTCTGGCTTTTCTGTATGTGTAATAAACTGTTTAACTCCATTTTTAAAAAAGGAAGGAAAAGGATGAAGTCATTCTCAAAGAAATATGGAGTTAATAATTGAAGAAGGAGAATGGAGAAAGTTGATGATGGAAATGACTCAAGATCAAGGATTGTCAAAATGGCAAGTATGGCACAATATCTGGTGTTACTTCAGTGAAACTACGAGAACAGCTACTCATGTTTCCCAGCTTGGAAAACTGATGTGAACATCCTGCAATATCTGCAGATGTCTAAATGACTGAGTGATGGGGAAGGAGAATCAAATTACTAAAAAATTATCTTGAAGAGCAAGAAAAATTTAGAGTGAAAAAGAGGAAGATGTAGAAATAAAGGAAGTTGAGAATGAAAACTGCAATATGAGAAAAACTAAATGGTAAGCTCAAAGAGCCACGATATTGAATATCTTAGTTATCATTTCATCCCCATGTGCATGCTACAAAGCATAATCGAAAAAATACATGTTACAGACTTTGTGATTCTTACAAAAAGTATAGGTACTCAAATATTTTGTTAATACTTGTTTACATTTGGCCACCCTATCCCTCTCTAATACACACACAAAGCGATAACCTTTTTTATAACATATTTATGCATTTTGATAGATCTATTAAAAACTGAGTAAGGAAATAAAAATTGTATATAATACTAATATCATGAAATTTCATGCTATAACATAAATGTACTTTACAGCAGTTATCTGTAATAACTGCTATAGGCAGAAACCTTTTGCAATCTTTCTTTTTTATAATTAATAACATTTTTAATGAGCTTTAGGAAAAACTTTAAATCATATTATTCCAACATTCATTGATATTAATGAATATCAAGTGAGTGCTGTCAGGTATGAGCTCAGCAATACTCATCAGTACTAAACCCTTCAATAAGCAGTTACTTTTATGACTTTCTTGTTAGTAAGTAAAAACAAATGTGTTTCAGATTTTTTAATTTTTACTAAAATATTTAATACATATTAATCATTATCTTTGACTTCAAAACACATTACCTTGTATCTAGACAGTAGATGCCTTTCCAAAGAAGCTGTACATTCAAGTGTTGAAGTGAAAACAAAGAGAAGTCAGTAACAAAGCCTGCAGTGACAATGCAATCCGGTATATGAGAGGACTTCCAGGAAAAAACCCATTCATACTTTCAGTAAGGCAAAATCTAAAAGTCAGTTTTTCTCACTTGACAGTAGATCAGCATAATCAAAGTAAAGTCCTCTTTGGAGAACTGTGGACATAATGGAAAAGAAAGTCATATATTTACCATGCTGTAATAGAATATTTTGTAATAACATTCATTTTGAAGCATTGCCAAGGCTTTTGTGAGAAGTAATGGAAATGCTGCGTTAGTATGAATAAGAAACGATGATTCTCTCTAGCAATAAAATGAATGATAGAATTCTTTATTACCATTGCCAGAAAATTTATACTGACAAGTATACCCATATAATTCATGGCATGACACAGAACATTATATTGTCTTGTCAAATAAGGGAGTATTTTAATTTAAGATAAATTGTACTTTATAAGCTGGTACAATCTTCATAGATCGTTGATCAAATTTCTAATAATTAAGACTAATTTTTAAAAGTTAGAAATGAGTTTTCAAATACTCTGATTTTGAAACAAAAACAAAGACAAACAAACAAAAACCCTTTAACTGGTAGCCATGCTTTTAAGATTAGAATCTGGAGAATTTAAAAAGTGAGATTCCTTATTAGAAGAGGTTTTTTTGGGAACATTAACTTCTAAAGACTAAGGATGCCTCACACTTTGATTAGTTTATGGAAGAAAAATAATTTTGACATACTCCACTTAGCAAGAATTGTACATGAGAATTATGGTGTTCATTAAGATATTTTAAGCAATTATTTTGCCTGAATCATCCATTGGATGCTATTAAGAGAAGTAATTCATTAAGTGGTCTCACTCTGATTCAATAGGTTTGAATCAATAACGGATGAATTACAAAAAACAATGATATGCTGAAATAGATTTTCATGTCTTTTTTCCATAAGAACATCGAAATGAGATATTTCATGATCAAAAGTATCTTATAACTAACTATATCTGCTTTATAATAAATTTCATTCAGATTTAAAATATTTACTGAGTAATAGGCAGGAATCCAGAGCAAAAATAATTTAAAGCTCAAAAAAATCAATTTGAGGAGCACTTGGCTGGCTCAGTCAGTAGAGCATGCCAGTCTTGATGTTGGGGCTTGTGAGTTCAAGCACCACATTGTGTATAGAGATTATTAAAAATAAAATCTTTAGGGCCACCTGGGTGGCTCAGTTGGTTAAGCATCTGACTCTTGATTTCAGCCCAGGTCATAATCTCAGGGTCATGGGATCGCCCCTTGTCCGGCCTCCCACTCAGCACGGAGTCTGCTTGAGATTCTCTCTTCCTCTCCCTGTGCCCCTCCCCCTGCTCACGTTCACTCTCTCTCTAAAACAAACAAATAAATAAATCTTTAAAAATAAAATAAAATCTTTAAAAAAATCAATTTGAGAACTTTACCACTATCAATAAATAAAAGGAAAAATGTTGATAACATTTTATCTGTTAAGCTACCTAGCTCTTACACTAAAAACAAGACAAAACAAAACAAAACAAAAGGTTATTTTTAAAGTTCTTATTTGGCAAATGTTGATTTTTATAACTTCATATACACATTTTGATGTCAAGTTTTAACGAGAGACAAATACAAATCCTTCAAGATATCAAATCATTTTAGACTTGAAAAACATAATCTTGAAATAAGATTGATTATTTCAGCAACATTCATAAAGACAATAAGATGCCATAAGTCAAAGTAGAAAGGGCAGTATTAGGATAGATAATATGATGAGTAAATTATGAATTATTCTTATCAAAATGATCATGGAGTATTGGTGAATGTATTTCATGTTTCAAGATAAACATTTTATTAGTGCTCCTTGTCTAAATTTCAAAAAAATCACTCTGTCAAGTTAGTAAAAGTTAAATCCAAACCATTTTTAATTATGGCAAACAAAATACTTGATGATATGTATTTGTAAACATTTCCTCAAATGCTGTGATATATTGTATATGATCCATTATCATCCAAAATCTGGGTTAACACTTTTTAAATTCATCATTATAAAAGGAGGAGTTGTTTTATGTAGTCTATCAGAGACATATTATCAGCCTTTAATGACTGCCATTGCGTTTTGGAAATAAACACTAGCACAGTACACTTCCAACATTTTATTGATGCTTTATGCATCAATATAAATGACAACTATTGTTTCTGAGAGTAACTTCCAGGAAACTGAAGCATGATGCGTGTGCTAAGTGAAATAATGGGTCCAACAATGCCCATGATAAAATGCATAGAACCTATGAATATGTTAGATTAGATGGCAAAGGGGAATTAAAGTTGCTAATCTACTGATGTGAAAAAAGGACCATTTTTTTTAGATTATCTAGGTGGGCCCAATGTAATTACAAGGGTTTTTAAAAATAAAAGTGGAGGCAAAAGAAGAGTCGGGGTCAGAAAGATGTAATGAAAGAAAGGCTCAACTGGCCACTGCTGGTTTTGAAGATGGAAATGATCCAGCAGCCAAAGAATGAGTAGCTTCTAGGAGCTGGAAAATACAGGGAAATGGATTTTCCCTAATACCTCCAAAAAGGAACATAATCCTGAATATATCTGGATTTTTAGACCAATGAGGCTCATGTCAAACTTCTGATCTACAGAAATAGAAGATAATAAAGGTATTTTATTTTAAGCCACTAAATTTGTAGTAATTTGTTATGGTAGCAAAAGAAAACTAGTAAACTTGGCATATATATATAAGCTAGCACAGTCTATTAATTCATGCCTTCCTCTTTTCTCTTTTTTTTTTAACACTAATACCTTGTGAACATAAGTTCTCAATGCTATTTTTTGAGTCTCTTAACTACTGCTGATGTGGTTAATGTGTGCATATGTATGCAGACACATAGACACATATACACATATGCATTAAATTGTATATATGTGTATGTATGTGTATATGTGTATGTATTTCAAAGGTTCATTTGCAATTCTTTCTTTCAGGTTGACTATGGGAAAGTTGAATTCAGCTAAGAGTAGCCATTCTGAAACTGAAAAAGTTGTAGTAAAAACAAATGTTAAATTTAATTCTCTTCTTTGATATTCACATATGCATAGATGTGTAAAGGGAGGGAGAGAGGGAGAAAAAGAGAACCTAAATGTCCACAAGTGCTGAGGATTAAGAAATAAATAAAGTTATATCAAATATTCAGGTCTTGAAAGGAAAATAGATAAGTAAATAAAACAAATAATACAATAAGTTACTAATCAAAGTAAATTTATCAGTAATTATATCTAAGGGTAGTAGGACCAGGAAATAGAGTTTTCTAGACATGACTGGGTACTGTTTTTACAGAGAATCTGGATTATTCTGGCTTTGTCGCTTACTAATTGTGTGATCTAAAACAAATGATGTAATTTCTCAGAACCATTTCCTATTTCTTTTGGAATAAAAATAGTATAAAACCTGGGTTTTAATTTTTGCTCTATCATTAATTATGTAGGTGATATTAGATAACCATCCACATTTCTATAGTCATTTCCTTATTGGTAAAATGAAAAACTTTGATTATGCAAGCTATTTTTCTGCTATTGTTCAGTCAGCCTATGATTTAATTGGGTGTCTGACTTACAAATAAATCCCATTTATTAGTAAGAGCAGAGCCTCCTATCCCTCCATCTCTCCTTCTCCACTCCCCACCAAAAACACACCTCCACATACTTCCCCCTGGTTGTGGCATTCTTAGAACCATAAAGACAGAGGCAGATTTATCATGCAGGTACTTAGATGTTTTTATTCAGTTGCTAGATATCCCAGAAGTATGGCTGCTTAAACTGCGTGCCCAACAAAGCAAAACCAAATTGCATTTGAAAATTCTCCTTTTTTAAGATTCCCAATTTCTCCAATGTCCCTACATTTGTCTAGAGTGCAATGACTAACAAACAATAAAACCCACACAAAAACACAAAGGCAAGCTATGATGACTTCATAGGGATAGTCTAAAAAATCTTTCCTTGAAACATAATGCAAACATGCATTTGTTTTAAGCAGTAAGAAAACAAATCCAAGGCTCAATGCTAGATTTCCTAAATATCCCCTGGGAAATGACACAAACCTTAAATGTCACTGTTTAACACTTAACAGAACCACTAGCCCATCTTTGTTTTGTTAAATAAGTACACACAATGAAAAGTGTCCTCCGTGTCCTCTGCAGAGGTTAAGTAATGATCACCCAAAGACATCAAGCCCTGATCCCTGGGAACATAAATGTTATTATACAAGGAAAAAGAATCTTTGCAGATGTGATTAAGGATCCTGAAAAAGGGAAATCATCCTGGATTATCCAGATGGGCCCTAAATCCAATCACAAGTGTCTTTGTAAGAGAGAGATCAGACATACACAGAAGAGGAAAAGGCAATGTGACCATAAGCCACAGACTGGAGTTATGTGACCCCAAGCAAAGAAATGCAGTCAGTCAGTCAGTCACTCAAAGCTGAAAGAGGCAAGAAACAAATTGTTACACCTTCAGAGAAAGACTGCAGTCCTACTGACATCTCGTGATTTCTGTTCTAGAACCTGAAGTTGAACTTCTAGTCTTCAGAATGTGAGAAAGTAAATTCTAAGCTACTAAGTTTGTGCAATTTTTTACTGTTGCCACAGGAAACTATTCCACCCCCCCAAAAGAGCTCTGCCTATTCTTATAATATTTAGCAAATTCATTCTCTTAGATGACTTATACATGACAGTTTGTAATATAAGGACTGCAGTTATACTTTAAAAACAAAATAGAAAAATATTTAACTTAATAGTCATTTAGCATTTAAAAACAGAATAATAAATGTGTTTCCTTTCAGGAAATGCTTAGATATTATTTATCCACATTCTCCTAGTTTGTAAATTATTCCTACAACAACTATAACTTTTTAGAAGGTTTTTCTAGTACTCTAGGCTAATGAGGTAAGATTTAGTTGGCATTTAATATCATCACATTGTAGATTAGTACATAAAATATTATAAATTCACTATAGTGTTTAAGAACAAGGAGAAAGATTTGTGTAATTTATAATGACTTACCAAACTATAATATTAAGGTCATTTTGAATATACAAATTTAATGACAATAGCTTTAAAGACTCATGGAAAAAATTACCCAATCCAATTACTATGACAATATAAACTCTTAATTTTAGGATAGTTTTAGATATACAGAAAAAAATGGCAAAAGATAGTACAGAGTTCCATTATGCCCCATATCCAATTCCCTATCATTAACATCTCACATTATAATGGTACATTTTCCAAGATTAATGAACCAATATTGATATGTTATTAAGTAAAGGCCATACATTATTGGCATTTCCTTAGTTTTTACTTAATGTTTACCTAATCACTAAAAATTAATGCTGAGGAAAATTAAAGCATATGTAAATAAAATGGAGAGATATTCATATTCATGAATGGAACATTCAATATTATTAGGATGTCAAGTCTTGATCTATTGATTGAATGTAATCCCAAACAAAATCCCAATAAACTATTTGTAGTTTTAAAATTCATGTGGAAAGGCAAAATTCCTAGCATAGCCAACACAATACTAAGAAAGAAGAAAAAACTGGAGATGTCAACTTGATTTTAAGGGTAATTATAAAGGTACAGTAATCAAAATGGTGTGGTATGGCTGAAAAACAGACACAAAGATCAATGGAGCATAATCAAAAGTCCTGAAATAGACTCACCAAATATAGTCAACTGATTTCTGATGAAGGTGCAAAGGAGAAATGATAATCTTTACAACATATGGTGAGGGGGGGAAAAGAGAACACAGATACCTTACACTTTTCACAAAAATTAAATCAAAATGGATTAGAGACTTACATGTAAAATGCAAAACTTTAAAACATTTGCTACACTTGTATATATGATTAGTTCAAAATTAATGACTGCAACTCTCTTGTTATATTTATTATCAAATACTGATTAGACGTACACTTTTGTAAGATATACAGAAGAGATGACTGAAAAATGTTTCCTTAGAGAATAAAGGTAACTGTGAGATCACAGATCTAAATGCAAAAGTGGTGCTGGATAATGTTTTATACTACACAGGGGTTTTGTCTCAAGAGAAAAATGATGAGACTCTAAACATCTGTTGAATTTTAGGAATAATTTCAAATGTGTCTCAAGTGAGACACTTGTGTTGACATCAAGTGGCACTGTGGCATTGGTGTAAAGATCATGGATGTTAATAATACTTGGGATGAAGTCCAGATTTTGCCACATGCTAGCTGGGTGACATTCTTTCTGTGCCTCAGTTTAGGCATTTCAAAACAGGAGATTTTTCAGGAGGATGCTTTGGACTAAATAAGGGAATGTGTGCTGTGTAGGTAATAAATATGAACTACCATAGTCATTATCATCTGTAGCATATTTATATGTGATATATAATATACACTCAAAGTGCAAATACCTAAACATATGAATTTAAAATAGCCCAAACTTATTAATTTATGGTCATTTAAAAATTAAGGGCACCTCATTTCATGTACACACACACACACATCATGAAAAAGCAAAATATCCTCAATTTGATGTGATTCCAAGTAAATTAGCACTTTCTATTGCAATTTAAGACCTACATACACTATTGAAAAAGTTATGTGCATACACTGGCAGATAAGAATGCATTTCCCAGAAAAT
Organism: Phoca vitulina; assembly: GCF_004348235.1. Classification (NCBI taxonomy): domain Eukaryota; kingdom Metazoa; phylum Chordata; class Mammalia; order Carnivora; family Phocidae; genus Phoca; species Phoca vitulina. The sequence continues at coordinate 28,005,749 of NW_022589709.1, forward strand.
AATTTTATTTTCTAAGATTCTTATGTCAACTTAGTAAATTAGAATTTTGGTGATATGCCTATATTAATTGCCATTGAAAAAATATTTTACAATATTAAAAAAAATATATATATCCTAAATTGTGGCCTTTGTGGTTTTTTAAAAAAAATGTTTTAAGACTATTTCTTAGTGCAGTTTGAGGTTCACAGCAAAACTGACAGGAGGTACAGAGATTTCCCATATATTCCCTGCCCTCCCGCATGCACAGCCTGCCCCCATTACCAACATCCTCCACTAGAGGGTACATTTGCTACAACTGACGAACCTGCCTTGATAACTGGATAATCACCCAATGTCCACATTTCACATTTTAGTTCACTCTTGGTTTTGCACATTGTATGAGTTTGGACAAATGTATATTGACATATATCTATTATTATGGTATCATATGGAGTATTTTCACTGTCCTAAAAATCCTCTGCATTTTGCCTGTTCACCCTTTCCCCCAGCACAATAACCTCTGCCAAACACTGACCTTTTTTACTGTCTATGGTATTGCCTTTTCCAGGATGTCATACGGTTGGGATATACAGTATGTAGCCTTTCCATGTTAGTTTCTTTCATTTAGTAAGACATAGTTAAGGGTCCTCTATGTCTTTTCATGCTTGATAGCTTATTTCTTTACAGACCTGAATAATATTCCATTGTCTGGATGTACCACAATTTATCTATTCATCTACTATTGTACATTTTGGTGGCTTCTAGGTTTTGGCAATCATGAGTAAAACTGCTCTAAACATTTCTGTGCAGGTTTTGCATGGTTTTAACTCCTTTGGGTAAATGGAAAACCATGTGATTGCTGGATCATATAGTAAGAATACGTTTTAATGTTGTAAGAAACTACAAAACTCTATTCTGAAGTGGCTGTACCATTTTAAATTTCCTCCAGCAAGGAATGAAAGGGCCTGTTGCTCCACATCATCACCAGCATTTGGTGTCCTCAGTGTTCTGGGTTTTGACCATTTTAAGTTATAATGGCATTTCATTGTTGGTTTAATTTGTATTTCCCTGATGAGTATGATAGGAAGCATCCTTTCATTGGCTTATTTGCCATCTGTATATCTTTTTCAATGATATTTTCTCTCAGTCTGTTCAGGCTACTATAGGAAAAATACTACAGACTTGGTTTCTTAAACAACAATTATTTCACATAATTCTGGAGGCCGGGAAATCCAAGACCAAGGCTCCAGATTTGGTGTCTTGTGAGAGCCAATTTGCTGGTTCACAGATGGCCATCATCTTCTCACTGAGTCCTCGCATGGTAGAATGGGGAAGAGAGTTCTCTGGGAAATCTTTTATAAGAGCATGAATTTCATTCATGAGGACTCTACTGATCACCTCTCCAAAGCTCCACCTCCAAATACTATCACATTGCGGATTAGGTTTCAACATATGAATTTGGGGGATAGTTAAGGTCTTTGGCCCACTTTTTAATCAGGTTGTTTGTTTTCTTATTGTTGAGTTCTAAGAGTTCTTCACATATTTGGTATCACAGACTTTTAGCAAACGTGACTTTTGCAAATATTTTCTCCCAGTCTGTGGCTTGTCTCCTCATTCTCATCACACTGTCTTGTGTAGAGCATAATTTTTTTTTAATTTTAATGAAGTCCAACTTCTCAGTTCTTTCTTTCATGGATTGTGCCTTTGGTGTTATATACAAAAAGTCATCACCATACCAAGGTTGTCCCCTAAGCCATCCTGTAGGAGTTTTACAGTTTGGTGTTTTCCATTTAGATCTATGATCAATTTAGAGTCAATTTTTGTGAAGGGTATAAGATTTGTGTCCAGATTAATTTTTTATTGCATGTAGATGTCCAGTTGTTCTAGCACCACCTGTTGAAGAGACCATCTTTGCTCCACTGTATTGCCTTTACTTCTTTGTCAAAGATCAGTTGACGATATTTATGTGGATCTAATTTGGGGCTCTCTATTCTGTTCCATTGATCTAATTGTCAATACCACTGCATCTTGATAACTGTAGCTTTATAGCAGGTCTTTAAGTTATATAGTGTCAGTCTTTCAACTTTATTTTACTTCAGTATTATGTAGGCTCTTCTGGCTCTTTTGCACATAAACATTTTTAATTGTATCATTCATTAAAAATATTTCTACATGGAGGGGCACCTGGATGGCTCAGCTGGTTGAGCGTCCAGTTCTTAGTTTTGGCTCAGGTCATGATCTCATGGGTCTTGAGATCAAGCCCTGCATTTAGCTCCATGCTCAGTGGCGAGTCGGCTTGAAGATTCTCTCCCTCTGCCCCCCTGACACCAACTCGCGCACACTCACACTCTGTCTCTCTAAAGTGAATAAATAAATCTTTAAAAAATATTTCTACAGGGATATGTAATTATATCACTGTGATAATTTTTACACTATATTATACAAAAAAATTAATGATACTCATTTTCACTGGAAATGATTTGCACAGTTCTTTATTCTCTCTCTCCCCCTCTCTCACTCTAGTTCTCATTCTTGTGCTTACTCCTGTTCCTCCTGAAACAAATAGGCATGCCCACACTGATTTATTAAAACAGGTAAAATGAGGAACACCAATTTTTTGACTGTTTAAACTTAATACCTAATAGTTATGAATACTATCAGAAATGCTGAAACAAATAAACACATTTCTCTACAGAGAAAGACTAGCTTTCTAGGTGCATGTGTGCTCAGACCCATACAAAGACACAGACTGGAAGAAAGATAACTTTATACTTTCCTGATCTTGGTCTAATGCTGATGTTAGGATGTTGAGTAATTAAAAGAAGGAGATATAGCTATATCTCACACTCTGCTTTCACACACTTTCTGTCTAAAGAAGAAAGTAAATTTTCTCCCTTGTCAGAATGCTTACCAGAGTGTGGCTTTATTTAATAGCCAAAGATATTAAAAATATCTTTTATAAATCATAGGTAAAATGACTAGATAGTAAGATAACCAAATTCTGATAGTCATGCATCATACTTTTTAAATGACCACTATGTTTATAGAAATACAATTGTCCTACAGATTAGCATCTGAGCTTTAAAAACATATAAGTCCCATATCAACAAACTGGTTGCAAGAATTTAAATTACATAGCTTTTGTGAGATGCTTTGCTCCTTTACACTTTGCCAAAGCTGAGACATAGAACAAAAAGCAAACCACGTGGCTAAAAATGCACTTGAAATTTGTATTTTGAATAAGACTAGTTACATTTGCCTAGATTTAGATTGGTTAGAGAAAATTTGAAATTTTGACTTGACAAACAGCTATTGCCCCAAGAGATATGGATATTAATCCAGGTTGCTCATAGAACATTTGTGTACCAGAGGCCATAACATTTCCCAGGTAGAAGAAAAGCTCCCCAAATAATAGAGAACTACATATAAGAGGGTAACTGATTAAGAGGGGCTTATAGACCTTCAAAATAGCATGTGGCTATTAATTATTTAGGAAGATGTAACTAGATAAATTAAGAAGGAATACAGTGTATCTTTAAAGAGCAACATTTTCCTGCCGTAAAATGTGGAATTGGTTCCAATAATTGACTAAAATCTCCTGGTTACTAAAATTGCCAGGTGTATTTGACTTTACAGTTTAAAGGAGGTGGACAAAGGAAAGGAATAGTTTTTCATGACACAGTACCATTAAATAATTTATTAAAAGAAAAAGTACAATACCAGAAACTGCGTGCCATCATATCTTGAGTGAAACAGAGAAAGTCCTATATGCAACTAATGAATCATTGAACATTATATCAAAAACTAATGACGCATTATATGTTGGATAATTGAATTTAAATAAAAAAAAGATCAACAATACCAAAAAAAAGAAGAAAGTCCTATAAATTGAAACTATACTAATTGTTCCCCCATAATGAGTACAGACTTTAAAAATACTATTTCAGTAACAAACTACTTTTAAGGTTCAACTGCAGTGGAAATTATTCTAGTCTCTATTTTTTTATTTAATTTCTATTCCCACTTTTCTTTGGATGGCCAGTTGTGTTAGGGATATGATTATTTACTGTGAAATTTCACTTAGAAGTTATTTTAAAAACCAGGCTTTACACATTATTATGAAAGATTTAAATGCTAATTTAAACAAATTAAAATGTCCTTGCAACTATTATTACTGCCTCCCAGAGGCCTGATGTACTTTTCCCTTTCTTGTATCTGCTCTCTAGTCTTTGCTTCAGGGAGTATTCTGCAAGACAACTCAAGCTGCTGAGAGCTTCTGCTTTAGAATCCGCACATGGAGTGTTTTCTCTGTGTGTGTTTGCTGTAAATAATTAATGGGTCTAAGTGATTCTAGATTGGCAATATGCAATGTGATACTCACTATCTTAATCTCCTTATCTCCTTAGATTAAGCAGAGGCTGCCCCATGGGGCTTCTGGTCCCTGGAAACAAAGCATAATAATGCACATGAAAATTGCTTACTTAATCAGTAGTCTCAGAGAGGGCTGTGAAAGTTAACATCATAATAATCCTAGGAAGTAGGTTATTATTATGACTTTATTAGAGATAAGCCTAAAACTTCACACATTATCCAAATTTTTAGGGTTACAAAGAAAAATAGGAATTGGAAAGTGATATTTCCTTTTGCTTGTATTAATGATACAGTGAAAATTAAATTTGCATCTGTCATGCATTTGAGTTTTTCATTGACGGTAGTGAAGCCATAAAGGTTATTTGCAATATGTAGACCTCTATAACACTGTGTGTGTCTTCACCCTGCAAATAATGAAAGGGGATGAAGTGGATGTAGTAGAGGAAAAGAACTGAAACTAAGGAGACTCACTGAATTTTAGGCCTTGCACCAACACTGTGAAAAGACATAGGATTCCAGGCCGGGTATATTGGACTAAAACTATGCACTCTATACTATATCTCTGTGTGAAGATAGGAGATTTGTATAAAACACTTCTCTATTTTCAGCTCATGGGAAGAAGGCTTAAAGAGAGATTGTCACAGAAAAGACTAACATATTAGTGAAAAGTCTAAATCTAGATTACTTAGAATGAAAGAAGACATACTGAGCTTACTTGAAATTACAAATCCTTAATTTTGTAAAAGGGAATGCTAAATGGTTAAGGATCAGGTGGCGGACTGTCACATTATTGTACCAGCAAAGGAAAGAACCAAAAATTTTACTCGGACATGAAAGAGAAATGAAACATGGGGCTTGAACTCATGACCCCAAGATCAAGAGTTGCATGCCCTACCAACTGAGACAGCCAGGCACCCTTATAATTCTGATGGAAATGTTAGTATAACTGAAGCAGAGATGAAATAATAGAATTTTAAAATATATTTAACTATCATTTTTTATGTTTAACATTATCACACTGAAATGGCAGCCACAGAATATCATTTATTAAACAATAGATTTTTCCTTATCTCCATTTACGTTTAAATATAGCTCTATAAAACTAATAGCTTATTTATAAACTGAATATGTTCTATTTTTGATTTGACATGCTTTCAGAAAATCCATTTTACTTGAATTGACAAAAACTATAAACTGCTCTGACCTAAAGCTCAGATATTAAAGAGTGTTGTTAAAGATATTTAGCAATGAGTTAAGTTTTTCTTCCTGATATCATGAAAATTCAAACATCATTGGAAAGGGAAGAGTGCTAGATAAAAAATTACTTTTAATATTATATGTCAGAAAAAAAATATTAAAGATATTTTATTTTAAATCCTCCATAGAGTTTACTTTTCTAAAAATGAAGGGTAATTTGTACCTTAGTATTAAGCTAGATTTGTTTTAGAAAATTTATTGTTGGGTAGGATTACAGATATGAATTTAAATGTGTTGATATGAAATCTGACCTAGTGTCACACTTGGGCAAGTCCACTTATAATAAGGGTAGTGACTTACACAAAAACATTTTTACTACATTAATATAAAAATGTTGGGAAGTCTCCAAATAATTGCTATTTCATCAAATGATTTCAACATGTAAATCACTATTGTATCTAACCTAGAAAACTCAAGTGAACTCCCCTCTGAAATAAGGTTTTCACCAATATGAGGTTTCCTGAGTGCACCAGAAAAAGTGTGGCTCAGTCTATGAGAAACCCAAAGTTATTCAGGTACCAGGTAAGTGTGCCTGAATTCGTTTAGGGAAGCTTTTCCTATGATAACACTATTATGGATCACAGAAAAGAGACTAGTAACCTAAAACCATGCAAATTATGATATCAATTTTCATGCTCTGTTAAAAAAAATACTGAGACACATAAATAAGAAAGTCATATTTTGTACATAGCTACCACACTTGTGTATTGTATTCCTGTCCTTCCTCATTCTACTCTCCAACTCACGGGCACTTTTGGAATTCAAGTCTAGATGTGATAGACAAGACTGAATAAATGATTAAAGATGCCTTGACAGACCTGATAAATTCATCCTACGGGGGAAAACAGGAAAACATTCCCGTTAATGGAATAAATGGAGAGATGAACTCCTTGAAGAACGAAAATTTTCACATTTATTTTAAACTCACATATAACTAAACATTTAGCATGTCTGAATAGCACCTAGATTAACTACTTTTGCAGGTGAGAAGCAATTCAATTTTTTTCTTATCTCCAAGGAAATTTTGTATTCCACATTATAGGCTTTTCACCTGCAAAATTTGATTTCAAAAATTACTTCTTAATGAATAAGAGACAAGGAAAATATAATGATCTTTAACTGAAAGTATTAGTTTCCGTTTTCTTCCAAATTTGGGGCATGAGACTAATCCACTTGCTTATTGCCAATTTGGAATATAAATAAATTTTTCTCTTCTCTCTTGTAAAAGTCTGTTATGGTAATTTCCATACCATATAGAAACACATTAACCTTTTCATCACACAATGACAATCTTTAAAGCACTCTTGTTATAAACATTCACCTGCTATAATAAAAACAAAAGAAATCATGAACTGGTGATTGCAACCATGATTTAGTAAAATCGTAAGCAAATAGCAGGGTATGTTGCTTTATGATTATTACAATAACTAGAATTATAGTACTTACAAACTTTTTTTCCTTTATGAACAGCTCTCAATGATACATTTATTTTATTTCTCCTTATAGTTCAATAGCATTAGTCCCACACTCCACTGAAAAAGCCCAACAAGCAGGGAAAATAACTTTAAAGCAACCTATTGAGATGCTGAAGCCAAAGTATCAGCTGGAATGGTATACATTTGGACAGTCATAACTATGATGGTAAAGAGACAGGCCATGCCTGACCTGCTGTTGATATAACCATAGGCTGGCAACACATTCCTCAAGAGCCACACAACCTTCTATCATTCAAGATTCGTGGAGGACAGATGTTCTCCATCAGTGTGATAGTATTTTTACACTGCTTTCATTAAACTGTCATTTCTTAAACTGCTTCAATTTCAGGCCCCTTTTATCGCTTTGTTAGTTTTAATGCATCTCTCTGTAACTTGGGTGACAGGAAAGTAGCCCTGACTTCAAAATTGTGTGTATACTTGCCAAAGATTGGGCCATGCACACTCACAGTAGCCCTCTGTGGAATTGTACCTAATTGTAAAGTGAAAGCAATACTGGAACAAGCAGCAACATAAAGATCACTAGTTATTCATGGCGTGGAGACTGAGAAATATTATGTATGTATTAAAATGCTTTGAAGTGAAACATTTATGAAACTCACTTTGAAGGAATCAATAACTTTGATATATTAGTGTAGCTGAAAATATTGTTCATTTAACAGAAATGGATGTGAGACAGAAATAAAATGGATGCTCAAAACCAAGAGCTATCTGGCAAACTAGAAAACACCCTCAGTACAATTGAACTAAATGATCCTTTCTAAAAAAGTTCCTCCATCATGCAAAAGTTAAAGGTATGCACTTTATATCATTTTATTACTAAATGGCACTATTTACTTGAATTTCCTCATTTAGATGTTTTTATTTTATCTTATTTTATTTTAATGTTGAATGACTTGTGAGACAGAACCATCAGGACGCTGGTTCAAACACAGGCTTAAAAGGAGGAATTCATTCCTAAACTATAATTATTAGAGAATGGTGGATATGTATCAACCATATGTACAGAGACAATAAAGAAAACCTGTTATACATCAGCTCATTCTAATTTTTTTGCTGATTTCTACTGTGCCCTTGTGAGAAAATCAGGAATAAAAGTTCTCAGATGGTTGTTTCAGAATGAAGTGAAAATCCCCTGAATTTGTGATCTGGCTGCACATGTTTTAGAGAATTATAAAAGATAAAAATTAAGAGAAGACTATGTTTAAATGTTAAAAGGTGTGCATTTAGAATTCCTGAAATTAATATAAAGATAATAAATTACATTCTTGATCACTGTGAAGAGTCACTATCTGGAATTTTTTTCACTGACACTTCACTTTTCCTTGCAAATCACACTTCCTGGTTATTATCACAATAATGAGTGTAGTTGTTAATGTGGACTCTGATCTTTCGGTAATAAATTTGTATTCCATTAAAAAGAACAGGCTGTAAATTAGAGGTCAGTTAGATATTATCACAATATGAATTAAGTTCTTTGAAATTCATTTTCTAGGTTATGTTTTGGTTGTACTGAATGTTTCTAAAAGCAAACAAAATTTTGTGATGGTTATATATTTGCTAAGTAGGCACTAAACAAATAATCAAGAAATTATCTCTATGAAAAAAGAAGATGTATTTTTCCTCCATACTTTCTAATGTACACCTCATAATATGAAATTTAATTAGTGGAACTCAATAATTCACAAAGCTGGTAAAAGAATGATAATGGACAATCACAGGGACAGGGACAATATGCACAGATATATTTCATTAATGGAATTAATTTAGAATTGTAATTAAATAGATTACTTACTAGCCCACACTATAATTTCATTAAACTAAATGATAAAGCTTCATCACCAAGCATCAATTAAAGAAACTTCCCAATTGTGGCATACATTGTAGTTTCACACATTCAAAATGGACCAACAAGTTTTAAAAAAAAAAGATCCTTCTTTTATCATCAATGCTCAGGAAGTTTTTATGCAAAACAGTTAATAAATCTAAAACATAGTTTCACACCAAGAGAATTATTAAAATTGCTCAAAATTTTATAAAACTAAACTACCAGTAGGTATACAGAGAATTTAAAAATTATTCTCCTGTGTATTTCCTGTCTAAATTTAAAACAATGTGTGTGCACGTATGTGTGTATATTTGCACAAGAAAAACTCTGATATGTATATTTCCTTCATTTATTGACTGTTTACTATGTGTCAAGTCCTGTCATAGGTGCTGGGGACATATAATAAAGAATTCGACAAATATAATGCTTATCCTCACAGAATGTACTATTTGGAATTTTGTAGAAAATTTGTGAAGATGAACAAGATTACGTGAAATTTTATGGTCATGTAATTAACTTTATTCTTCCCTTTTATTAAGTTTTTTTGCATTTTCACTCAATTTTACTTATTTATTTTTAATTTATGCAATTTTGCATACATACTTCATTCTGTGGTACAGATACTATGTCAGCATATATTTTATTACATGAATATATTTTTATTCACATATAATATGTGAATATATTTTTCATGTAACCCCAGACTAAATGCATTATCCATACAATGAAAATCTATTTCAATACTCTATTATTTTCTCCTCAGTATATTAATAGTCACCTACGGATATGAAGGCAGACAAACAGCAGATACAATACAAATATTTATCTAGACTATATTTAACAATAATAAACATTACAAAAGAAAAAGATAATGATTATAGATATGAAAACTAAGTGATTTCTCACAAAAATAAAATAACTATATCTTAATGGTATTCTAAAATACTTTATACAAATTAAAAATTTACTTTTCCTTCTTTATTTGCTTTTCTTATATATGGATACAACCTCACTTTTCAAATCAAAATTTAGAAATGCATAAGGATAATGTAAAGAAAAATGGGGATTTAAAGTCCAACTATTTGAGTTTTCTTCTACTTCAAGTGAATTGTAAGAAATTATTTTTCTTGACAGAGAATAAGAAATGAAATAAATTGATGAATAAATGCCCATTTCCTTCATATCAAAGAATATACATATACTAATATTTTATTATCTTATCCAATCTATTTATTATTTTGATATTGAGTTTTGTAAGTTGTATAAAAGTTATTTATCAGAGTAAGTTTAATTCCATTCTTTCATCTAAAATAATGTAGAAATTAAACATTAGTTTAAATAATTTTCTTAAAAAATCAATGAATGATTTACTTAATCTTCAACTATCATATATTGTACATCTGGCTTCATGCAAGATTTTCACTCATGGAAAAAAATTAAGTTTTTACAAAGTGAAGCACAGTCATTCCTTTACTTTTTATGCATGCAATGCTATTGGGCTCACATCCATTGTCAGTTATATTTAACTACACATTTACACTAGTCACACATAAATATAGATTTTAATGTAGATTTAAAAAAAGTATATCATGCATGTCTATAAACTTCAAATCCCTTGGAAATATTTTCAGGCAGTATATTATAAAAGAAGCCCCATCATTTTTTTCACTAAAAATTAAGCCTAGAAGAAGAAACATTTGAAAATTACCTTCAATAATTTTATTTGAAGAGGGATTCTGACCGTTTTTAAAATATAAGGAGAATGTGCTACATTATTAGTTTTTAGTTCTTCTTAGAACTTGTCCTATTCCAAAAATTTAACAATTTTAAGCTTTTTGGAAAGCACTCAAAAAGATGCATGTGAGAAAAGATTATCTATTACTTATTATATTATTAAATTTGCACTTATCTCTAGCATTCAAAACTAAGAAGGGATTGGACATTTCTTTTTTTTTATCCTCGTTCTCAAATGATTAAATGAGTAAATCTTTTCATCTTAAATACTACAGATTTAGATGCATTTCATTATCATCTCCTATCCTATTCTGTCTGAAGATTATGTATTTAGAACCTGTTTATTAAATATGATAAATTAATTGTTACCAACATTAAATTTTATAGTTATCTGCTTTGTATGTGATAACGAATGAAAAGTTTGTCTAAAATGAAAATCAAGGGGCGCCTGGGTGGCTCAGTCGTTAAGCGTCTGTCTTCGGCTCAGGTCATGATCTCAGGGTCCTGGGATCGAGCCCCACATCGGGCTCCCTGCTTGGCGGGAAGCCTGCTTCTCCCTCTCCCACTCCCCCTGCTTGTGTTCCCTCTCTCGCTGTGCCTCTCTCTGTCAAATAAATAAATAAAATCTTTAAAAAAAATAAAATCAAAATCAAACATTTTTAAATATTTTTAAAGTTCTGAATCTAGGCCTCATCAATAAGCCTCATTCTTTGTGTTTTATGGATGTATGCAGTACACATATAGGTTATGTCACATACTAGATAGAGTCTTCATTAACCAGGACACTTTTCTGCAATATCAGAAGCACCTATTTCAGAAACAAACCCTAAAGGCTAAAACTAACTTAACATTTGGTAAAAATATAACTATAGAATATAGTTTAATGTGTTTTTTTTCCTGTTTAAAAATAGGACTTCATGTGGTATTGGTCTTAAACTCAAATACCACATGCCAAAAAGATCCTGACCCCAAATTCTATGCTAAAGTGAATTACTTACTCCCTCTATGTTTTAAATTATGTTCCTTACCCCTGAATGCCTGACAGGTCATGTGAAAAATCTGCTAATAGCCTGGGTAGAACTGAAAAAAAAACTATATATATATATATATGTATATATGTGTATATATATATATATACACAAACCACATATAATTTCAATAAGTTTAAATTACAGGAGAGTAAAATTTCTTAAAAGTAGATTTCCAGTCTATGACAACTGGGATAGATATAAATTTGTAAAATTAGGTTGCATTAAATGAAATTAAAGGAGAATAAGCTTTGAAGTAAGGCAGACATAGATTTGATTCCCAACTCTCTCACCCCTTATACTGGCAATCAGCAAAGTTACCCTCAGCCTCATCACTGACGTGGGAACAGCAATATCCACTTCACATCATGGTCATGTTTAAAATATACCTGGCATATTTTAGACCTTCAATAAATGCTAGATCTCTTAAATTATTTGATAAAATTCTTCAGTATCACATCTGCACATTAATTCAGCAAGTATCATATAAAAATTAAGACTTTAACAAAGAACTTTCATTAGACTACAAGTCTTGTATCTATACACTGTCTACTTTTAAATTCATTTGAACACATGCAGCAAACTACTTAGGACATAATAACAAATATCCATAAACCAAAAATTAGCAAACATGAACATTTTGTGATTTTTGTCCTCATGTTTTCTAAATAAAATAATTACAACTTTATAAATAACTATTTTATTCCCTAGACTGGCCCCTCCTTCATTTCTCTGGGACATCTACCATCATAATTTTGTATTTATCATTTAATATGCAGTTTCACATATTCACTATATACATAAGCATCAGATAATTTATAACATTGCTTTGTCTGTTTTGTTTCACATAAATGCTACTTAATTGTCCATATTTTTTGTTCATTTATTTTACTTTTGTATAATATTTCATTTTGATAGAAGCTAATATTTACTGAATATTTCCAGGTTTTCTAGGTGATCTTGGTGTCAATCACTGTGTTAAATACATGTATATATTAATTTGCTGTACCCTCATATAGTCCTCTGGGGAAGATTTTAATATTTTTGTATTATATTTTATGTTGTAATTCATTTTACGTTATATATTTTATTTATATTTTTAAAATATTGTCATTTTACAGATGGTCCAAATGGGACCCAAAAAGTTAAGCAACGTTAGAATGCTACATAGGTAGTAAATGGTAAAGCTGGAATTTGCATCCAAGCTGTCCAGATCCAGAGCCCACACATTAATCACATTACCCTGTGTTCAAAATAAAAAAAAAAAATAGACCATATGTTTGTATGTATTTTCCTACTGATGGACAAACCAGCTGTTTCCAATTTTTTACCCTTATAAACAATGATGCAATAAATGTCCTTGAATATATCTCCTGATTTCCCTACAAGAGATCCTTCAGGGCAGAGGCTCAGGTGTGTTATTTGGGAGTCTCAGGGTACACATGTATCTAACAGTGGCCAGTCTTATATTAGCCTTTCTAGCTTAAGATACCAAGGCTCAAGAAGACCAAGGTATAATTGACAATATTTTTGTCTAAAACCCTCTGGTTTGGAGGAAAATATCCTCTATGCTCAGTATGTCTGGTATTCTTCACTCATCTTGTGTGAATGTATGCTTCTACAACAGGAAAAAAACTATGCCTATTTAAGAGACTTCTAATATCCTAATAAGGAATTGCTAGATAAAATGTAGAAGGTCCAGTTAAATTAGAATTCCTGATAAACAATGAATATTTTAGTACATTGCATGGGATATACTATACTTAAAATTATTTTTCATTTGAATTCAAATTTAACTAAGTGTTCTTCCTTTTTATTTGCTAAATTTGGAGACCTCACAAATAATCCACCCACTGGATGTCTAACTAAAGAACCACCCCTACTTACTGCTGATAGGCACATTGAGGGGATGTCACTAATCCAAGGTCACATAATCTAGCTACAAATTAAATGGGACTACAGTCTATTCTCTGTCTCTCAGAACTCATTATGTTTTATTCAAGTGGAAGTAGATGGAAGATGTATATATTTTATCCAATTATTCTTATAAAAAGTGTTACCAGAAACTTTTCCACAGTTGTATATTAAGTGCTGCAATACCTTCCTCAACTGAGATTATCTTCCCACATTTATTTTTTTCTTGTATAATGACACACTAAGGTACTTTTTTTTTAACATCTTATTCCTGAGGATATAGCTAGAAGGATCATTAACCATCTGCCAACCTCGTCTGTTTTGCCTCCTCAACCCCATGCCCACATTCACTTCCTCTCTGTTCTATGTCATAAAAATGCACTCTGGTTGAATAAAACTGGGTAGCAGAACACAAAAGGTGTTTCCGTGAGCTAAATTGACATTACATTAAATAATGAGGAATTTGCAAGTGGGAGAACCCTATATGATCACCCAACACCTCATTTTATGATTACAAAAAAAGAAGAGGAATTAAATCCAAATTGAATCATCCTCCCTATAAAATGAGACTCTCTGAATAAGCAGGAACAAAGGACAGTCAGTGAGTCTTAGGTATTACAGCTGCCAAAGATGAAATTTCTACTCCAGGGCATATTCATTTCACTTGTTAAGTGCTACTTGAACTAATAGCAATTTCTTAGGTGAAAAGAATTTTGATCTTTTTCTTAGTTTTCCATTATGGAGCTTTGGCATTTCATCAACGGGCATATTCTACCACATTGTACTGAAATGCTGCTAAGGTTTTGCAGAGAATATGGAGGGATGCTTTTGTCTATAAAATAAACCATCAGTTCAGATTGGGATTTTTTTTTTTCCAAAAGAAGTAAAGTTGATTACCTGGCATCAGTCTTTCATCACAGATACTACTGAAGAAAAAAGGAGTGTGAAAAAAACTGAAGGACAAGAAGTCCATGGGGAAATAACGAAGTATAAGTGCTGCAGAGAGCAGCCAGAAATGGAATAATATTTCTTCTGTGAGGACCTCAGTAATAACAACCCATGAATGATGAGACTTACTGCAAATGGCAAGAGTGCTGTGGGAAAAAAAAAAAAGAAATGCTACTCTGTGAAGGATACCATTTCACATGCCCTATCTTCTTCCCCTTCTTCACAGATCATTTGAGCTCTCTTTTTCATTATTCCTCTTTCCAAACAACAATAAATATTCACAATGAGCCAAATATGTGCCACAGACTAAAAGGTATAGTTATGGAAAAACAAAAACAAAACAAAACAAAACAAAACAAAAAAATGACATCTGATTCTGACCCAAATTTGATCTCAAAAGAAAGAGGCAATTACAAAACAAATACAGAAATACCAATGTTGATATATTGGAGGATCCACAAAGAAAGGAGAAGTCATTGTAATCATGGAATTGGCCAGAAAAATATTCTCATAGGAAGTGACATTTATGTATGTTAAAATGGAGGAATAGGGTTTCGTTAGGCTAGAAGTGGGAAAAGAAAATTCCAACAAGTCAGCCAAAGCAACATACAACATATAATCTGATTGTTCAGAGGATTTGTTGTTTATAATGCTGAAACTAGAAAAATAAGTTGTGGCAAGATTCTGAGTGGCCTTACAGATCTTACAGAGAAATATGAGTGTTACATGAAGATAGAGAATAGGAAGCAAATGCGGATGTAGAGGAAAGGAATGCAATATGATTCAATGTGCATCTTTAGTGGCACTTTGGAAAATGGGTAAGAGGGGAAAAAAGTCAGGGGTAATTATATCAAATAAGAAATTATCATAATTATCCAGATGAAAGAAATGATGAAAACCCAAATAAGGCAGTGGCAGCATAGACAGAGAATGGAAAAACAAATTCAGTTGGAAATTAGAGTTGACAGGATTCAGGGATGGATTGGGTGAAACAGGAGTTGGACATTAAGATTTTGCTCTTGTATGAATAAGTATATTCTGATTCCATAGAAAGAGATTTTGGCAGATGGGGGAGAAACATAAATGTTAAATTTTGAATCTCGAAGTGAAACTTCTAGAATTATAACTATTATTTACTCAATATATGTTTATCACAAATTTAGCTCTATACCCTTCAAAGACAAAGGAAAAATAAACTATAATTTGGAAAGTCAAATAATTGGATATATCATAGATATTTTTTTAACTGTTCATAATTTTAGGTTTAAAGTCTAGAAAACTTGATAAATTTTAAATAGGCTCAGATCACAGTTACTAAAACTATGTAGCTGATTAATAGACCTTATTGCAGCAGCTTTTTAGTTCTGAAAATAACTCAATAGAGTGAAATATTCTGGGGACAGAGTGGATTCTGTCCTTGAATGACCTATTGAACTTTATTAATGACTGAGAACAACATATGCTTACAAAATTAAGATAATTTCAGTTAACCAATTATTAAAGGAATATAAGTTTAATTATGTAAAAAGAAATCTTAACCCATTTGATATTTATCCATCCAATTTTATATTCAAGTGAGTATAATAATTAAGACTTTGTTTGAAAATTGTAATATAAAAAGTGCCTTTACAAACATTATTTATTTATTTACTTATTTATTTTTATTTGAGTATAATTAATACACAATATTACATTAGTTTCAGGTGTACAACATAGTGATTCTACATCTCTACATGTTATGCTAAAATCACAAGTGTAGCTACCATCTGTCATCATACTTCACTATAATAATATCATTGGCTATATTCTCTATCTGTACATTTTGCTTCCATGACTTTATGCATTCCATAACTAGAGGCCTGTATCTCCCACTTCCTTTCACCCATTTTGCCCATCGTCCCATTTTCTTTCCTTCTGGCAACCACCAGTTTGTTCTCCATATTTTTAAGTCTGATTCTGCTTTTTGTTAGTTTATTCATTTATTTTTTTAGATTCCACATATGAGTGAAATCATATGGTATCTGTCTTTCTCTGCCTGACTTACTTCACTTAGCATTCTATCCTCTAGGTTCATATATGTTGTTGCAAATGGCAAGACCTCATCCTTTTTATGGCTTTGTAATATTCCAGTGTGTGTGTGTGTGTGTGTATGTGTGTGTGTACTACATATTTTTTATCCATCCATATATTGATGGACACTTAGGTTGCTTCTATATCATGCCCATTGTAGATAATGCTGAAATTAACATAGGGGTGCATATATCTTTTTAAATTAGTGTCTTTGTTTTCTTTAGGTAAAACCTGGTAGCAGAATTATTGGATCATGTGGTATTTCTATTTTTAATTTTTTGAAAAACCTCTATACTGTTTTCTACACTGGCTGTACCACTTTACATTCCCATCAACAGTGCACAAGGGTTCTTTTTCTCCACATCCTCACTGACACTTTTCATTTCTTGTGTTTTACACTAGCCATTTTGACAGGTATACGATGGTATCTCATTGTGGTTTTGATTTGCATTTCCCTAATAAGTAGTGATGTAGAGCATCTTTTCATGTGTCTGTTGGCCATTTGTGTGTTCTCCTTAGAAAAAATGTATATACATATCCTCTGCCCACTTTTTAATTGCATTGTTTGGTTTTTTGGTGAGTAGTATATGTTCTTTACATATTTTGGATATTAACCCTTTATCAGATATATATTTGCATAGGTTGCCTTTTCATTTTGTTCTTGGTTTCCTTCACTGTGCAAAAGCTTTTTATTTTAATGTAGTCCTAATAGTTTATTTTTGCTTTTGTTTCCCTTGTCTAAGGAGACATATCTAGAAAAATGCTTCTATAGCCAATGTCAGAGAACTTACTACTTGTGTTCTTTTTGAAGAGTTTTATGGTTTCAGGTCTCACATTTAGGTCTTTAATCCATTTTGAGTTTATTTTTGTGTATGGTGTTAAAAAGTGGTCCAGTTTTATTCTTTTGCATGTAGCTGTCTAGTTTTCCCAGCACCAGTTGTTGAAGAGACTGTTTTTGCCATTGTATATTCTTGCCTCCTTTGTCTTAGATTAATTGGCCATATAAGCGTGAGTTTATTTCTGGGCTCTCTATTCTGTTCCATTGATCTATGTGTCTATTTTCATGCCACTACAAACATTTATTTTAAAATTATTTAACTTAATCTCATATGAACCTGGCAGTACTCCTGTATAATCTCTATTTTGTAGATAAATTGAAATTTAAAATTAAAAATTAACAGTCTCAAAAAAGTGACTTAGTTTTATCAAGTCATACTTCCTTAGGTAATGGCATTAGGACACAAACCAAATTCTTTAATAACTGCAATTAACTCAATACATCTATTATAGCGGTCTAAGACAATTCAGAACAACAAATATTTGTTAAGTCCCATGTTGTTTTCTCTTGTAATGCCCTTCAAAAATGAACTCTGGTAAGATTTTATAAAAATAAACTATTAAAGACATTCCTGGCGGAAAGCAATAGAATAAAAGCAAGAAATAATGACCATAAAGATAGAATACAGAATATGGTTTGGATTTATCATATAGATTTCTATTTATGAGAGACTAAATACAGTGTGTAGTCATACTGCAGAGAAATTTTATTATCAGATTAAGGCATGACTGCATTAATAAGAAGGGCCAGATGAATACTGTTTTCAAAGAAAATCTTATATAAACAAAATCTTATATGTAACCCTAAAATATAAGAGAAATTAAATTAAAGACACTTTAGTGGAAGCAGGAACAGGAGGCTTTATTTGCTTACTATGATGCGACTACATTAAAATAGAATTTTTGTGCCACAACTATCCCTACAATATAAAAATGATCTGATCAAAGTGAAAATATAAAATATTTGCAGGAAATATGATAGACATAGTTACTCATTTAACATAGAAACATGATTTGAATTTATAAGGGAAAAAGAGCAACTGCTAAAAACAAATGGATAAAAGTGCAGAATGGGAAATCATATGCAAAATATATATTCATAAAATAGTATTCAACATAATTACAAAATTCAAATTAGAACCATGTTAGAATAAAATTCTCCCTATAAGATGAACAACTACTACAGAGTTCTAATGCACAATAAGGACAAGAAGAACTAAGCACTTTCATATACTACAGATGAGAAAATAAATCTCTGACTTTTGACAGGGCAACGAGGCAATTAATTAAATTCAAACGGCATCTGATCTTCAATCTACTAATTCTTCTTCAAATATTTAACATACATATGTGCTTTTACTGTATGAAAATAAATATATACACATACACACTTTTAATCATTACATCATTTTTTAAAATCATTATATCATTGTAAAATCCTGGAAACAGCACACTTGTCTAACTGAAGAAATCCTTGTTTAACTATGTACATCAAAACCACTAAAAGCAAAGCTGTCTTTAAAAATCTAAACTGATAAGTGCTTTGTTTTGGAAAATTCTTAAGTAAAAAAAAAAGTAAGTACTGTGTATCATATTCTCCTACTCGACTGTGTAGTTATATTTTATTAAAAAAAATAAAGCTGGTTACTGCAGTTGTATTTTCATACATTAGCTCTCTGTACACATTGAATTTTTGTCAACTTATGTATTATGTTATAAAGAAATAACTGGTTTTAATAATTATTTACAAGTAAAAGCAGAATGAATTAATAAGATGCAAAGAATACCAGCTATTCTAAATTAAGAAAAATAACAACTGAAATGAGGTGAGACTACTTTACAGTAAAAACAGAGAATATAGATCTTTACCCAGGCCCTATGATACCTAGGTCAGAATCTAAAGATTTCCTCTACTAAAAGATTCCAGAGCTGGGGGCAGGAAGGGGTAGGGAAGAAGTAAACAGTGCAAAGTAGGAAAACAAGAACTACAAGAAGAAAGTTGAGGGTTTTTCCCTTTGGTTGTTTTATCTATCTCAAATAGTGTTGAACTAAGAAACCACTGAATATGGAGAAAGGATAAGATAAGTATCTAGGATAGTTACTCATCTTGAATTATTAAAATAGATACTGGTTTGGACCCTTGAAGTCTTCCTGGAAAGTAGAACTGAAATAGTTTCTTTATCTGTACATTTACATATATTCTGAGGTACATTTCAGCCTGCCGAGAATGTTTATTAAGAATTCCAGGTATTCCATCAATAATTTCCATTCATCAGGGACTTACTAATAATGCCATAAATCCTTCAATGAATACCTAATGTAGCCTCAGGCTGTCTATATTGGAAAGAAGCTATGGAAATTTTTCCTCTCTCTTTAAAACATTATCTGTCAGAAGAAAGACAACTCTGGTTGCCAGGGAAAAAATTCTCATATTCTCTCTCTCCTCCACTCCTTCCCTTCCTTCCTTCTACCCTCCCTTCTCTCCTTCCTCCCTCTCAGGTTCTTTTTCTGACATGACGGTGCCTATTACCTGCTATTAAACCTGGCTGCTTACACTGGGATAAGTTCCATTACTGATAGGAATCATAGAACAATGTTGCGCAGGAAACTGATCTAGTTCTCCAGATCTTTTACTGTTCTGAAGGCCATGCAGTAAAATGGAAAGAAAGAGTAAAGCTTCTTCCTGGTACAGTAAAGATAAGAAGACCTGCCCTTTGTTCTATGTACCAAATCAATCGCTTTATATAAAACCACTTTATAAATGTTAAAGCATTGGCTGGTGTAATGTAAAACCATTTGGTTCAATAATAGTAAGACTAACTATGATGCACTGACTGAACATTCTCTAAGTGCCTAGCCTTGTTCTTAGCTCTTTACTTATTTATGTACTACTCTGCCCATATCAGGCCTTGGCTTTATTCCCCAACAGATGTGACTTTTGCCTTTGACTTTTCCAAACTTTCATCTTCTCTCTAGAAAGTGCAATCTGCTCAGACCAGCTAACTTGGGGAGACCCAGGGGTGATTAGACTCTTCCAGGAAGCAAGCATCACTGATAATCAGCTGAACACTCTTGTTTAAGGGTCAACTACCCAAATTTATGTTCACAGTTTCTTAACAATAGATTTTATGATCTAAAATCTTGTAATTGCTGCACGCTAAGCAAAAATGAGACTGAACATCTTGAACATCTTGGTATCTCTTTCCTTTGGCATTCTTGAAAGTCAAGTGAAGGGGAAATGGGAGATACCTAACTTCAAGTAGAACCTCAGTCTACTATGTGTCCCAGAAAGCATAAGTAGGGTTAATAAATGAGAATTAGACACCAGCCATAATCTAAGTGCTGAGAATATCAGATAATGGTTCTCATTTAATTGTCATTTTTTTCCCATTCTGATGTGTTCAACATTGATCATTATTATCAAGACTCAACCAATACTTGAACTTTCTTGGAAAGATGACATCAAGGTAATTTAATTTCTTTTTTTTTTTCAAGGACAAAAAACTAAAGTCAAAAAAACTCCAAAAAACAAAAACAAACAAAAAGACAACTTCTATAGTATCGTGAGAACTTAGCAAAAATAATTTTAAGACTTAATTTCATGAATTCATTGTGCTGAAGAAGTCTCATAGATTACTGGCTAACTAATTCGCAAAATAAGATTGCCAAGACAGAGGAACTATCTAAGATCCCCAACTCAAAAAAATGGAGCACGCTTATTTTTAAGACAGGTTGGTTCCAAAACATGGTTTTATTCTATATTGCATTTAGTTTGGAACCAGACATAAGTCTCTCATAGAATAGTCGAGGAAAATATCATGACTCTGACTGATTCTGATAAGTCAACACTCAGTTAATATTAAAAAACAATAAATTATAAAACGAATGGAAGAAAAATATAAAGATCAGTTCAAAAAAGAGAAGTCCCCAGATGTCAAAAAAGAAAGAGAAAATAAAAGCAGAGAGCTCTGGAAAGTGTTTTGGGGCTACAGAGTTTCCAAATTGAAAATTGGATCTAAAGTTGAGTCTAGTATCTATTAGAGAACAGAAGTTGTATTTTAAGCCTGCCCAGCGTAAGCATAAGCCTCCTTTATAAAATACTTTACCACTGAAGTATTTCCTATCTTATGAAAAAATCCAGAGAAACATGAAAGATTATAATCTCTCTGGACATTTTGGCAGACATGTTCTCTTCTTTAAAGCATTTTTTTCACGAAGTATCTAAAGTAATACACTTATCTGGTTTTGCTCCTACATTGCTGGGTATTTTTCAGTCTCCCTTTTAGGTTCTTCCTTACATCCTCAATTTCTGTCCTGGTATCTCTTCTTTTTTCTTTGTGTCTATTTCCTTGAAGACCTCATCAGTCTCATGGATGTATCTCATATATGTACTGAGGGCTCCCACATTTATGATTTCAATCTGAATCTTTCCCTAAAATCTAGGTCCTTGAGTTCATCTCTGTAATTAGGATATAAAATCAAATGCCTCTTAGGCATCTCAAACTTAAAAAGTCCAAACTGAAATTGTGGGCTTCCTCCAAGAAAACATGCTCTCCATAATTGTCCTCATCTCAATAGAATGTCAAGAAAGACCTTGGGAATCATTTTTTATTTCTTTCTCTCAAAGCCAATATCCAATCTGTTAGAAAATACCATTGTTTCTACTCCTGTAATAGGGAATCTAATATTTTCTTGCTACTTCCACAGCTACCAAGCTGGCCCACTTCACTTATGTCTTTCATTTCAATAACTTTCTAGGTTTTTTCTTCTTTTTTTCTGCTTATGCACTTAGCTCTTTCACAATAATCTCAAAATAGTGACCAAAATTAGCATGGAACAACATAAATTGGATTATAATACTTTTCTCATCAGAAAACTTTAATGACTTTCTATCTTACTCATGTTAAAAGCCAAAGTCCTACGGATGGTCTACAAAACTATCTAAGACTTTTAACCTTATCTCCTATTGCTCTTCTCCTTTCTCATTACTCACAAACACATGAATTTCCTTGATTTTCTCACGTATGCCAGGCACATTTTTACCTCATGGTCTCTCGGGAACTTACACATGACTCATACCCTCTTTGCATTCTTTTCTCTCCACTGTAGAATGCAAGCCACATAAGGGCAAGGATTTTCTTTTGCTTCATTAACTGCTGTAATCTAGTATCTTGTATATTGCCTTTTTCATAGTTAGCACTAAATAAATATTAGCGGAATGGGTAGGTCAACTCTTTCTCTGATGATTTAATCAGTTGTGATAATAGGGATGCACTGCAGTATAATCAGAGGAGAAGTGAACCCAGAATCTGTCAGGTTGGGTTCAGGTTCCACCGCAGTCCTTTTGTACTCTCAGTTTAAAAATCATTTATTTTTCTTAGGCTCAATGTTCTCATGTGTGCAGTGTTTTTTTGTTTGGTTGGTTTTGGTTTTCATTTGTGTGTGTGTGTGTGTGTGCGCGCACACACAACAATTAAGAAAAAAGATTATGAAACACCATAAATGTATAAATTATTATACACAATAAGCTTATCATTATTTCATCCTGGGTCCTACGATTCCTGACTAATGGCAAATATAGAAATAGATAATATTGCCATAATTACCGTGTATCTAAAAATCTATCTAAAATATGAGCTAGATTAATCATTCCATCTACTAAAATATGGAAAATTGAGTCTCAGAGTTATTAAGCAACAACTCCAATGTCACAAAGCACTTACTAGAGCACTCAAAGTAGTATCTGCCAAATGTTGTCCTTAAACTACTTGGATCAGATTTCCATTATTATAATGCATATTATCTGAGTCCCAGTCTAGACTTGGCATTTGGAATCCCTGAGTTTGAAGCCAAAGGACATACACTTTGAATAAGCACCTTATGTCAATGTTATATATATATTCAAATTTAAGAAGAACTGGATTACAGAAAAACAAAACAAAACAAAAGAAACACTTTTTGAGCAGCAGGCCAGCGCAAGGGATAACAATAATGTTAAAAGAGTTTGTACATAAGGGAAGTTAGGTATTATACCTTACTTGTAAATATTAAGTTTCATATGAAGCTTGGAAAAATATCTGTCTTTCTTTAGTCAGCCTATTCCCTAAAAAGATAAGTTTACCTGATTTGGAGTTCTATTTCTTAAAATCTGTAAACATCTAATTGGTATTCTGTTTATAAACCAGCACTCAGGCAATTTAGTCATAGTCACCAAAATTTATAAACTGAGGTAAGATTTCTCTATCATACTATTTTACTGATTCTTACTAGACTTTGTATTATTTCCAAACATTGCAAAGAGGCTTAAAATAGTGTACACATCTCTTGTAGGAGGACTTTGAGGACCAGGTGAGTGATATTAAAGTATCACAAATATGGTAATTTCCCTTTTTAATATTTATAATTATTCTTTGGAAAAATGTACCATTTTAGAATAAATGTTATTATATCATATACATTTCCCTCTTGTAAATCAAGTCAAATGCAAAATCTTATTAATTAAAGCCCTAAAAGTTAAGGCACAGAAAAGTAAAAGAAATATATTTTTTAAAACTGTGTTATATGGTTACCAATAACTGAATGAACTAGAAGACAAATCCTCTCATGTAAAAGTAACAGCTGCAGTATTGGCTTGTTAACCTAAAATAAGTTTAGAAAACTGTTCCATGTAGCACTAAAATGTGAACTGGAATAGAACACTCTATGTTTATTTGATCTGTTATTGGCATACTTTCCACTAAGTATTTCATGTTCAAATTCTAATTTTCATGGAATTCTTGCCTCTCAGAAATTCTCAAGGCTCTAATTTAAGGTTCATAAGAATCAGAGATTGTGTGCCTAGATCCCCATAGAATTTTCATAGTACACACTCAATTATTTTGCATGAAAATTAAAAACAAACAAATGAAAGCACATCTCCATGTTAGAAGAGGAGGATCTGTATAATAGTATCCTTCTATTATCAGAAATGACGCAGTCTCTAATATTGATTCCAGTATCTTCGTATATCAACTATGTTGCAATGTTGTAAAACACAGGAAATAAACAGAATGTTTGATTTTATTCTATCATCTATTCTAAAATACACAGATGATATATTCATACATGCAGTATGTTGGTATCATAATTATATAAAGTTAAAAAAGGAAGGCCCTGAAACAATAAATCAGTAAAGTGGATTATTCTAATATGGGGTGAAAATGGTATTGTGTTGGGTCATTGGAGGCTGACCCACATGTATCTGAAGCGTTCTGCTCATAAGAGAACATGAAGGTACAGAGACCATGAAAAATTTTGGCAGTGTCTCTTATAATGCCTAGGGGAGAATTAAAGTTTAAACTGTTAGGGACAAAGTCTGATTCTATGCGGAGAACTGAACCTAAATTTGCTGGACAGGGAATGAGGCACCTGAACTAACAGATACCTTCCACATACAGAAAGGAACTTCTCATGTCTGATTGTGATCTGTGCCTTGGGTAAAACTACTAATCTTGCCAATTCCATATGAATGAAGAAGAAAATTGTTATTAACTTTCACCCAAACAACTTACAGTTCCAGTCATGATTTAGAAGCCAGTATCAGGTTTATTTCTCTCACAAGAGAAAGGGTGGAAGGGGAGGAGGAGGAAGAGGAAAAGAAGAAAGAGGAGGAGGAAGAGGAGAAGGGAGAGGAAGTAGAAGAAGAGGAGGAGGAGGAGGAAGAGGGGGAGAAGGGAAAAATAATATTTTATTTTATTTTTTTTAAAGATTTTATTTATTTATTTGACAGAGAGAGACACAGTGAGAGAGGAAACACAAGCAGGGGGAGTGGGAGAGGGAGAAGCAGGCTTCCCGCGGAGCAGGGAGCCTGATGTGGGGCTCGATCCCAGGACCCTGGGATCATGACCTGAGCCGAAGGCAGACGCTTAACGACTGAGCCACCCATGTGCCCCAGAAAAATAATATTTTAAAAACTAACAAAATATATAAAGAAATTCTTTTTAGGCATTGGGCAATAATTAACTTTGGGCCACAAGAGGATGAGGCCAATATTCACAATAGTTTTCTCCTTGAAAGAACAGTCCAGATCATACTGTGAGGAAAGAGAACCCACAAAAAGAGAGATCTCAGTTGGCAGAGGTGACAGATACTACATTTCAAAGTTGTTTAGACAAGTGGCATTTGAGGGGATAGAGTCTTGGAAAGGAAAAGGCCTCAGAGAAAAAGTCTTTGATATTTGTGCATGCTTAGTAGAACATAGCCACTTAGAGGCCAGGAAAATGTAAAAATATTTTAGAGGCAATATAGAGCTAAGAAATGAAGTTTGGATTTCAAGCCCAGCCAGAATGCAGTGACCCTGGTGACCATCTTGGACCTTTAACTGAAATTCTAGAAAGACCATTAACTGTAAATAAAAAGCACACCCAAGGGGTGATATTTTCAACACTGAAAAAAGGAGAACCTCAGATAACCTGGCCTAAAAATATTAAATAAAGACTTAAAGGATTCAAGGTAATTAACAATACATTTTTAAGTGCATGACAGAAGACAATTTAATAATTTTTAGAAAAAACAAAAAATCCAGGATTCTATAATATATAATACATAAATTTAGCAAACAAAAAATTACGAGTTATGGATTTCTGCACCGCATTCCAGCACTCCATATCCAGTGCTTAGATCATCACATCTGGGGAGGGACAGACACAGGTGGCAGTTGGGTAATTTATTTTGAAAATATCAAAGTATTTTATTCTCTATATTTATCTCTAACTTTGTGTTCTAGTTGAAGATCCTAGCAAAATTAAATATTGGTGTGGATGCATCTGTAATATTTTTTTACTTGCTTTCTTATTAATAGCAATCAGAACTTTTTGTCTAAACCTCAGAGCAAGTTTTCAAAATATAAAAATTCCTGCTCATTAATCCTTGGCTAGCTCTGATCAGGTTTACCAATAATTTGTCCAAGAATATAATTTGGGTGATCCTGTCCTCTATAGATCGAGATGTTCTGTATATAATGCCTTTAAGCTCTGGGCTTTTGGCTGTTTACTAAGGGAAAAATATAAATAAGTGGCAATTAATTAGAGTTTATAACCCCATTGTTAGCACTTTGTATTATGATGTTATTCTGTTGAAGATCACAAGACTTGGCCTGGATCCCTAGAGGACTGGACAGCCTTAATTTGATTCTGCTTCCAAGCCTGCAAAAAGTGACTTATATTAGGAAGAAATTAAAATGTCAAAATCTTTTAAAAAATTTACTAGTTATGTTTATTAGTGAACAGCAGCAGAACCAGAGATGATTCACATATTGGGTGTGATGGGCAAAGATCTCAGATAATGTGATTAATACACTAAGTAAAATGAGATAAAATATGGAAAGAATGAATGAAAAGAGAAATAACTTCAAAATATATTTAGAATCAATAGAAATAAGAATCTAATCTGTACCCTATAAGTACCAATATATAACTACCTGAAGTTAAGGTCTTGATGGAAGGGTTCAACAGATGCCTGTAACCAACAGAAGATAGGATTAGGGATTTCAAAAAGAG
The DNA here is from genome assembly GCF_004348235.1 of Phoca vitulina. Taxonomy (NCBI): domain Eukaryota; kingdom Metazoa; phylum Chordata; class Mammalia; order Carnivora; family Phocidae; genus Phoca; species Phoca vitulina. Next base: position 28,032,744 of record NW_022589709.1, read on the forward strand.
ATCAACAGAAATATTCAAACTGAAACATGGAGAAAAAAAATAGGAAAAGGGGAAGATATACAAAGAAGAGCTCAAAATATTTATAATATACATAGTTGAGGTATAAGAGGAGAAAAAAGAGAATATTGGAAAAAATATCAAAGAAAAATGACTATGAATTTTCTAAACCTGATGAAAGATATAAAACCACAGATTCAAGCAATAAAATACTATTCAAAAACAAAGGCAAAATTAAGATTTTATAAAAAAGAGAAAAACTGAAAGAATTTGTCTCCAACAGATATGAACTCTAAGAAATACTAGAAGTAGTTATTTATGCTAAAGGTAAAGAATCCCAGAGGAAATCATAAACCTTTAAGAAAGACTGGAAGTTTCCAAAAATAGTAAATAAATTGATAACTATAATAAATATTGACATCTTAAAGTAACAATAAGAATTTATTGTAGAATTTGTAACATATATAATAGTAAAACATAAGATAGGAATAGAACAAATGGTACATAAAGGGTAAATGGAGCCTACTTGTGGCAACATTTGGGAAGTGGCTCATGTATTGCTTTAATGTAGTTTTTAATAAATTAAAAAATGAATATTATAATTAACAGAACAACAGAAGTAAGCACAAACAAAAGCTAAAAGACGATAAAATGGTAATTTAAAAACTGATTAAATAAAAAAAAAAAATCTGACTAAACAAAGAACAGTTGGGACAAATTCAAAAGAGGAGCAATATGGGTCAGATAGTTCCACTGATGCATATTTCAAAATATTTAAGGAAGAAATAATACCAAATGTCCCCAAAAAATCTCCCATAGAATAGAAAAAGAAGCAACACTTTCTATCCCATTTTATGTAACCAGCATAATGCTGATACCATAACCTGACAAGGACATTAGAAAGAAAATCAGGGAAAAGATATTCCCATGAACATTGACATGAAAATTCTAAAATCACAGCAAATTTAATCCAGTTGATGTATCAAATGGTTAATACATGATAATAAAGTGGGATTTATTTATGGAAAACCATTCCTTTTTATTTACCATATTAACAGAATAAAGGACAAAAACAAAGAGCTAGAAATATTATTTGCTAAATAAAATCCAGTACCATTTCACGGTTAAAAATTTTATTCTCGGGGCGCCTGGGTGGCTCAGTCGTTAAGCATCTGCCTTCAGCTCAGGTCATGATCTCAGGGTCCTGGGATCGAGCCCCACATCGGGCTCCCTGCTCCGCAGGAGGCCTGCTTCTCCCTCTCCCACTCCCCCTGCTTGTGTTCCCTCTCTCGCTGTGTCTCTCTCTGTCAAATAAATAAATAAAATCTTTAAAAAAAAAAAAAAAATTATAAAAAAAAAAAAAATTTATTCTCATGAAACTGGGCATAGCAAACAAATTTTTAAAACTATAGCTAAGAGAATCTACCAAATATATCTGTCTCTAATATTACACTGAAAGATAACATGTTGACTGCTTTCTCACTAATTTGATACACTGTTAAAATTTAGACCAAAATTAGATAAAAATTAGATACACTGTAACACTACTATTCAAATTTTACTGAACATTTTAGTTTTCAAAATGAGGTTAGAAAAAAAACCACAAAAATTATGGTTAAAAAAAAGAAAGAAACTAGCTTAGTTTTACTTTAATCTAAATATAAGATATTGACAATAATAAGTAAATTTAGGAAGGTTCCCAAACATAATGTGAAAAATCACATAAATACAACATACGTACATACAAAAAATCATATATTCACATACATATACACACATAAGAAGCAAGAAAAAATGAAAAAATCAGTTACACTTCTCTATAAAAATATAAATATCAAATATCTGGAAATTATATAATGAAAATAAGCAAGACCTTGAAACTGGAAAATACAGAGAAGTACTGAGAAAAACTCAATAACTAAATCAATGTACATCAAAACCACATTAGTGGATTAAATGACTGAGTCTATTTATAATGCCCATTTTGTCCAAACTGATATATAGTTTCAACACAATCCTAGGTACATTTTTTTAATCCACAAGCGGATTATAAAATCTACAAGGAAATGTAAAGGATCTAGAATAACCAAAGTGATACTAAATAATAAGAGCACAAAGGTGAAGGACTTTTAGTATCATAGTTCAAGACATCAAGACATTTCCACTAATTATGGCAGTGGAAATCATGTAAAAAAAATCACATTTTATATATATATATATGTTATACATATATATATTTATATATATATTTGTTGGAGGAAAATGATCTCCTCAATAAATTAAATAAATAAATTATATGGAAGAAAATAAACCTTACCTCCTCCTTTATACCATAACACAAAAAGTAATTATAGATTAAAAGCCAAATTAAAGCAAAACAATCATTCTTCTAGAATATAACACTGGAGGCTTCATGGTTTGAAAAAGGTAAAGGTTGGCTATACAGAACCCTAAAATCAATAACCATAAAATAAAACCCTGCTGAAATTTACTAAAGGAATTTATTAAGCTTAAATAGTTTTCTGTTAACTAAGAGTAGGATGACTAACTGCCCTAGGGATTCCCAGGAGGTGGGATTTTAACCTAACACCAGGACTGTCTCAAAGCAAAACAGGATTGATGATCATCTTACCCACAGACAGAATAATTGTATCTGTGACTGTTTCATCAGAAAGAATAGGATGGAAATGATGTTGTATGACTTCCAAAGCTAGACCATAAGAGGCGATTCAGCTTCTGACTTGCTCATGTAAGCACTACAGTGCAGCTCTGAGCTGTCATGTAGGCAGTCTGTCTTCACGCCACCATGCTGAGAGGACTCACAGGATGGTCCAGGACAGAGAGAGCACATACCAGAAACTAAATAAAAAAGAGATGTCTAGCAAAGCCCCTGGCTTCTCCAATCACCAGCTATTCCAGCTCCATCCGCCATCTAACTAAAATTTCAAAAGAGACCTGAAGCCAGGCTACGCTGCTAGTACATTCCCAAATTCCTAACCCAAAGAAACTGAGAAGTAACAAAACAATTATTATTGCTTTAAGCGTTTAAGTTTTGGAGACAATTTTTACGCAGCAATAGTAACTGGAACAGCAACCCACTTAAAAAAAAAAAAACAAAACAAAACCTCAAACAAATTTTCCACATATTATTATCAGATTCAATCTTAATTTTTGTCCACATGACGTATTAAATGAAAACATTTAAAAAATAGCATAATACGATACCATATGTATGTACATCTGTATGATGTACATGATTGAATAAAATTTCAATGGAATCTCTCACCAACATAATTTTTACTCTATATATGAATATATTATTTAATTTTAAAATATATTCACATATACCATTTGCATTATTTTTAAATGAACTATTTTTAATAGGAAAATCTGTTGAGGCCAACTACAACATGAAGGTTAATATGAGCACCTAAAGCTATAGAGAAGGCTCTACAAGGAAAAGCTAAAATAAAAATTCCCTCTTAAAGATGTTTTCTTGATTATACCATGGAAGTAAAATAATGAATAAGATATATTCCAATTTATCATTACAATATTCCTTTGCTTATAATCAGTATAAATTAACTCGTTCACATGATTAAGCTAAGCAATAATTTAGGCAATCATAAATAAAATTATTTCCCTAAGATTTTCATTGATTCTCAGTTTTACAAGAGTTAAACATTAAAACATTAGTTTATTAGTGAAGATCTGTTTTCTTTAAAAATGATGAACAGGTTTAAAACTAAAGAAATACTATAGTAGAAAGTAAAACTGAAGCGCATACCCCCAAGATTCTTCTCCCTAAATATTAAGTGTAATACTTTTGTGATTCATTATCAGTTTCACATTTGATACATTGATACCAATACTAGCATTGTTTTAAAAACATTTAAACTCTATGAAAATTCTTAAAGCATAACTTACATAGTGTTTCAATAAAATGTGTATGTTTCTTCAGAAATAAAACAGAGGGATATTGCCTCCACATGTTAACTAAATTCTGGATACTGTCTTCATTGTGGCCTCACACTTTTCTGTAAGGACGACAGCAGTGGCAGCTGGGGTAAGAGAGGCTTGTATAGAAACAGGAGGAGATCCAACAATAGTTCCTCTGCTATACAAAGACTATTTTTGGAGGAAGAGGAGACCTGAACTACCCAGAAGGAAACATACTAAATACAGCTTTAGAAATATGAAACTTTGCAAGCCTTTTGAGTCTGCATCAAAAATAAATGAGACCAGCTGTCAACATTAGTCATGGTGTCATCTTCTTCTCTTTGTATAATTCCCAAATTGTACAAATCAAGATAGAAAACAATAAATTACCACTTTAAGTAATTTATGCTCATCTAAATATTTTAATTCTTTTATGTCTAATGTGCAAAATATAAGCCCCCCACTTAATGCAGATCATGATGTCTAGGCAAAATCTCATTACATTTATACGTCCTAGGTGCAAGTTATTACAAGGTTCAACATTATACTCACTGTTTCCCTCTCTCCTTTGTTCTTTCTCTTTCATTCACTGGTGAAGTTGACTCTGAAATAACCTGGATTTCCACTGTACCTAGAAGAACAGAGAGGAAATTACCAAATAGAAAAAATAATTCTTCTTATTATCTCAAAGCTATTTAAAAAAAGCAAATAAATGAACAGTGTATTATTGTGTGAACATTTCCTTTATATGCACACACATACTTGTTTTGTTAATAAATAAGTATTCTATTACTTTGTTGATTAACAGATTTTAAAACAAAGTTCTGAAAAAATATTTTGTCATAATGGTCAAGATAGTTCTCTAAGGAATATAAATTTTATTGGTTATTAGTAGAAATATACTTAAGAATGTCATTCAGTGCAATTACCTTAAAACTACCTACCACCAAAATCAACTTATATTCTACTACTAAGAAAAAAAAAGCTTTTTGTTACACTTTTGGCTTTATAACAGAACCTGAAAACATGTTGAGGCTCAAATAAAAAATGATCCCTCTCTTTATTTTTTTAAAGTGTGACCCACCTCCATCCAACTGAGACTTTCTCATTCCTAATTTCAGTTGTAGTTCCCATGCTTATTTTCTTATCTTTTATAAAGCATTATACAAAGTCACAGAGCTATTAGGACTCAGGACTAGTTTCTAAGACAGGCTTTTCTTGTAAGAAACAGCTGTCAGAAGTGACAGGATACAATTGTTAAAAAGTCTAAAATAAAGGCTAAATAAATGCCTACATATAAAGTGGTATTTTTCTTCTATGTCTAAACAAAGCATTTTCTCTCCATTCATGTTGCTTGCTAGACTCAATATGTCACCTGTCTCATTCTTATTAAAATGAATTATCAGTGCCATGCTGCACATGATCAGTAAAATCCAAAGGAAATTACCTATACTACTACTAGACACAGTGCAGAACCACTTCATGATTTTAGTGTTGCTAAAAACAAAACAAAACAAACAAAACAAAACAAAAAACAAAAAACTGTGATCACTTTACTGGATGAATATATTATATTGAATTTTATTTGGTGGGAGGGAGTGTACAATTATACCTTTTCAATGGGTTTTGATTCATAGTATTTAATTCAAATCTAGGGATTTAACACATAAATTATAAAGTTTATAGATCTCAGTTTGAGAGTTAACAGGGGAGCATAAAATCTAAATATAATTCAAGACAGGTGTTGGTGAATAGGAAAAAAATAAAAATAAAAATAAAAATAAAATTTTGGTACAGAACAGGATAAACTAAAGGAACTCAATGGGAACCTCTGGCACTACTGTCAAGTAATCTAAAATGGGAGACAAAATGGTGTGGGGGAAAAAAAGAAATGCCGAAATAGCATAAGAATCAGAATGCAATTTTCTGCCTTAGAGGCTAGGCTTTAGCAGATTAGGTCCTTGAGAAACATGAAGATGATTACAGACATTTCAGAATCATCATCAAAAGTAAAATGATAGGCAGATGGACAGGCTCATCCATAGTTGGATACTAGAGAAAAGTGACTGTGTTTTCTGGGGAACACAGTTTCCACAGTAAAGGGTTAACACCAGTGGTACACAAGCATTATCTAGGGCTGGAGATGATGACCCCTTCCATTTGCAATGGTGGGTGGATACTGACCCACCTGGCAAGGTCTTCTTGGGATGGAGCGATGGTTTGCTATGCTTAGGAAATGTAGGAGCTGGAGTAACTTCAATGATAAGGGGTCTCTGAGAAATTGGATGGGAAGTTCTCAATACCACCTAGTAAATAATCTATTCATTATCTTGGGTCATATCTATACTCCCAGACTGACAAAGTTTGGAGAGATAACCATTACTAAAGAAACAGCCACATCCCAAGTCTAATTGTCTCCATTTTGGTAAAATCTCTATCCACTAGCTAAATACAAGATATGAATTATCTTGCTCCATTCCTCACATGTATAACTCAATATCATCAGTATTAGTTTATCCAGTTCTTCAAGCTTCCAAAGCAAAATTCTGTTTATACAGGTGAATTAGAGAGCAATATATAAATTATTTACTATTTTGTAGATGACCTAGAGGAAAATATTTTCATCGTATATACAGAACAAACACTTTAATCAGGCCCACAAATCCTTTATCACCACTGTCACCGGGAGCTTTTCTATTCTCTGCCCATCCTTTCCTTGCACAATGCTCTGCCTTCCACTCCTCCCTGTATTAACAACTCCCTTTTTTCTTCTCCAAGGCTCCATTTCACCTGCCACTATGGTTACCACAGTCTCTTGGAGTTTCTCCCACTGCAAAGGAATTCTCATATGATTGGTAAAAACACAAAACATTCTCCATATATTTCACATGAAAGTTTTTTTAATGATTATGCTATAATATAATGAAAATATTTAATTTTTCCCATGTTAGAAATGGCTATATTTACTTCATAAAACAATAACAATGAGGCATATTGTTATTGGTAGTATGTATCAATATATTCAGATACAAAGACTTTGGTGTAGCATACCAGTACAATTTGAAAAAGCCTACCATGAATGATGAACACATTTTGATAATGGCACATATTGCATTGGAATTATATGAGTATACTCTGTAAAGCTGCCCCATGGTGTACTATTTAATAAAACTAATTTAAAAGAGAACTTCCACGCACATTTTTTTGAAACCTGGATTTCCACACAGAATAGTACATTAAATTGGAACATACCTATAGCTAAGTATATAAAAGGTGGGAACAATGGAAAAAGTACAGAGAAGAGGCTCCTCTTTCTGGGATCACATCCTGGTGCTTTTGCCCCCTGCACCTTCCTACAATATTCCACCTACCATATGAATCTGAGCTTATGATGTTTGTTCTTTAAAAGCTTTCTGTGAACAGCTCTTCCTTTTCGTCTTTCATGATAGGACCTTTTACAACCTTTCCAGGAACAGCTAAATAAATGAAAAGTTTTTCATTTCTTCTTTGGTCTGCAAAAATAGCTTTTGTTGATGATGAAAAGTGCCACCTCCCAAATTTCTCATTTTTCCATGAAGCAAAAGGTTTACTTTCTGAAGGTTTCACAAGTACTATGAATCACTATATTTATCTTTCTTCTGGATGTAGAAAAATGGGTGGCAATTTAAACCCAGGCCTTGCAAATTTCTCAAAATATGGCACCATGACCATGTCTAGATTTACTTACTTGACCTAGACTCTAATTTTATTTTTACCAAAAAAACCCACTCTTAATTGTAGTTACAGTTGTATATATTTTCTTGTCAACAAAAGAAACTGAAGAAAGAGTTTAGCAAATCATTCATAGCTAGGCTCTGGATATGAAAAACCTAATAGTGCAACTTAAAAAAGGATATTTTTTAAACATGCTAATTATACCTCCAATTTATTGGAATACTATCTTTGATGCTTAAGACAAGTGATGTTCAATAATGCATTTTCAAGCAGTGATACCATTATACATAACTATGAGGGTTTTCAAGTAGATATTTCCTTTTAAAGTATCAGGAAAATACCACAAAATAGGTTTGCATCCCAATAATTTATTGCAATTTCATTGATATACTTGCAATTTTCTCAAATGTTACTGGAGGTACAGTTTTAAAAGAGGGAAAACAATACATAAATGAGAGTTTTCATTTTGATGCTATAAAAATAAAACTTATGAAGTATTTAATATTATTGCCATTCATTATTAGTTCCTAATATATACCTTTAAAATGATAGGCTCTTGTTTAAGCAATTGAAATTATTGCTTGTTTGTAATAGATCCTGTACTTATGGAAAAAAAGTTTATAATTTTTGTAAAGTGTGAATATATTCATAAATCCATTTATAATGGATGTTTTAACATCGGTGCTAAATAAGTATTTTTAAAATCCATTCTACGCACAAATATGTGTGCCCTCATAAGTAAGAATAATTAGCAAATTAATTCATTACATTGTTTATACTTCAATTATAAAGGCAAATAAAAAGCTGTTCATGTTCTGCTTGAATAGATTTGCAGTCTATGCAAGTATTGTTTGACCTTAGTTTCCTTTTAGAAATTGAGGATATTTAAAACAAAAACGTTCTGAAAGGCAATCATAAATTCATTAAGCGACTAAGTGAAGAAATTATACAATAGATAAACTATAAAAAAATGTTAGTGTAAAACCAAAAATCTGGCTATTTGACCACAGATGTATGCTAGTGGAAATGAGCCACTGTAGTCTGCATACATAGAAGCACATGGGCCAGTTGTGCATACAAATGAATTAAAATCCGTGGTCATACAACTGTTGCTCAACATTAGACTACATCTACTGTGTTATTCATTTTAAAAGAAGATGTTTAAATTAAAGTTATTGGATAACAAATGGGTTATTCATAAACTCATGAATTCAATAACAAATTCCACTTTCTTTACTATCCTACTTACTAAAACAGTTTTGCCCTCTGGGTCTACTTGAAGAGTGAACATCCGTATTTGTTTTAATTCACTATCTTAGCAAAGGTGTCAGGCTCTAGTATTTTAAGGCAAATTAAAATAGGTACTGATCTTAATATGGTATCCCAATGGCACCAAACATTACAATTTCAGGCTTTCAGGCCTTTCTCAAACACACACCCACACACACACCCACACACACACACACACACATACCCAAATTAATTTTGTATGATTTTCAGTTCTAGTTAGAGCCTTTGTCCCAAGGGCTTGTTAATCTTGTATCCCATTCCTGCCCTGTTACAATTTAAAGATTGTCAAAAGAAGGATAAATTTCATGCCATTTTCTGTTCTCATTACAATCTTCAGATTGTTATGAGAACGGATTAATTTTGCTCAATTTTCTGCCCTCGTTACAGACTGTTATGAGAATGGATTAATTTTATGACATTTTCTTCTTTCATTATAATCTTTGTTATGGGAATGAGAATATGTAATGAGAATGAGAGCATATCAAGCATTAAAAGGTCTGTGAGAGCTCATGACAAAGATTGTAACAAGAAGAGAAAACGGCACCCAATTCATTCTTGTGACAATTTTAAGATTGCCAAGCGAACCCAGAGTGACACTGCATTTATCCACTCTGAAGACAAAGATTGTTGAGAAAATGGGAATGAGAGCAAAATTAATCAGTTTCCCTGACAATCCTGAGACTGTACTTAAGCTTATAGTATTTTTCCTGTGATATAATACTTACTTAAAAACATGTGCATTGCATGTAAAAGCTATTTATTGGAAAATGTCATTTTCATATTTTATTTTTTCTATTTTTTCTTTCAATTTCTCTCTCCTTTCTCACTCTCTCATTCCTTCTTTCCTCCCTTTCCTCCCATTCGCCTCCCTCCTTCCATCCTTCCCTCCTCTTTCTTTCTTAACTTTGATGCCTATCATGACCTACAATTTTAGAATTATTACTTTTAAATAGAAGTCAACATCACCTAAAATGTCAATACAAAAAAAGAAAATAACACACACACACACAAAAAGCCACATAAAGAAGCAGAATCTCGACCAGTGATTGCTTTTATGATTGCAAATCATTTATTTGAATCAATTATCTCCACATGCCCAGAAAAAAAAAAAAAGAAATTGTTTTTGCAGAAGTTACTTGAGTAGTCAACAAAATGAAACTATCCTAGGTCTGCAAACACATACTATTTCTTTGCTAATAAATAAGTCACTGCCTTGTAATATGCTCTCATAAACTTGAGTAGATATACCTATTACTATATCTGAATAACATCAATGTTCCCATTTTATGAGGAACAATCCCATAGTTTCAATGTACTTTTGTTTCCTCTTCATCCTATTAATAAGCCCCACTTAAATATTTCTTTTAAAATGGCTTCATTGTTTAGAGAATACCCTCATTTGAAAATACCTGTTGTTTGATGCCAATATCCTTGGATATGTATATGAATATATAAAAAACACACACATTTGAGTATATTTATATATATATGTATTGAGTATGTATATATATTGGCTATGTGTATATATGTATATGTCTATACATGTCTATATATGTTTATATAAACACATACATGTATTGCAGCATCTTTTTCAACAGCATATGTTAAATAAATGATACTGTGAAAAAAATAGTCAGTTTGGCATAATCAAATCAATACCAAAAATGATGCCTGTAGTATTACTGAATACCTTTTTAATAATAGATAAAATATTCAAGAATATCACACAATTTATTTTGTCACTATTTCAGGATTGTACACGGACTTTGATATAAGTGTTTCATGTCTTGACTTTTCTATTAAACCCAAGAGATAAAGTTCTCACAGAATCCTGAGATCATTAAACTCTGTTTCTTATTTCAAACCATTCTGTTCATCCTCATATATGGCAAACATTGCTAGAAACTAACATATACGGAGTGGGTAAAAACAATAAATGTTGGGGCGCCTGGGTGGCTCAGTCGTTAAGCGTCTGCCTTCGGCTCAGGTCATGATCCCAGGGTCCTGGGATCAAGCCCCACATCGGGCTCTCTGCTCGGCCAGGAGCCTGCTTCTCCCTCTCCCACTCCCCCTGCTTGTGTTCCCTCTCTAGCTGTCTCTCTCTCTCTCTGTCAAATAGATAAAATAAAATCTTTAAAAAAAAAACAAACAATAAATGTTTTGCATTGATCAAAATTTGGTATCATATCCATGAAAAGTTCTTGACCACATGCTAACATGACTTCTTTAATGTGTTTTTGATAAATGAGTCTCATTTTCAGTATCAGTGCAACCTTAATGATTTCAATTATCAACTCACTTCATCCTATTTATTTTTCTCATGGCACAAAATCTTTAGTCTTTTTCTTCTTTAGTTGGGATTTTCATTGTTTGCAAATTTCATGCATATTTATATTTGTGTGCATATGCAGCATCATTCTAAGCAATATTCTCTAGAATATTAGGCTGAGACCAAACTCATGGGGCAGTGACAACTGGGAAGGCCTGGACACCGAGTAAGCAAGTAGGTTAAGGCCGAGCTGACCCAGAAGTGCAAGGAGTGTTGGGGGACAAATGCACTGAGAAGAAGGTGATCTAGGGCGTCATGAACCTGGGAACCTGGAAGTTGGACTGAACCACTAGGGTGGGCACTTTCCAGACACAGAAGCAGGCCCCTCAGAGGTATTTATGGTACGAACCATGCGAGCCCAGATGGCTGGGCCAGGCACATCTCAGGTGTACATAATCAGAACCACAGTAAATTCCATTTCAGAGGTCTTCCATCTTTCTTGCTCAACTTTCCCTTATTAAATCAAAAAATACTTTGTCTACATAAGCTCACATTTTAGCAGACGTTTCCACATAGCTAACATTCCACTCATTGGCTCTGGTCTTTACCTCCTCTACAGAAACCTTCTTTTTATCTCCTAAATCTGATTCATTATGAACCAGCAGAAATGGAATATTCTCATCTTCCTTTACTCTTAAAATCTGATCCCTGAAGTCAGCTGTGGCTGCAGAGTAACAGAAGACACAGAAGAAACCCTCCCCAATCTGGTAGTAGTTGTCTCTAAGTGCAGCCTACTCCTTCTGCCCAGCTGATGTAGGTTTAAATACAGCAATATCAATGCACTTCAAAAGAGTCTGAAAAATTAAACACACACACACACACCTCAGTTTTCTTGTGGTGGCATCCCTGAAAATAGTTAATTATGGAGGTGGTTTGAGGTGAAGTAGTGATAGTATCTGATGGGTAGGAGGAGCATTCATGGTATATGTACTGTGGGAAAAAGGGCATCTGGATTAGCTCCCTTCAAAACAATGGGCCTGATATACTAATTTAACCTCTCTGACAAGTTCTTGACCTAAATCATCTTCTGCTACAAAGATTAAGAACCCAGCCTAAAGCCTTCTCAGAGGCCCTAAGTAAATGCATACTTGCATTGTTGCTAGAATGGTCTATTTAAAATGCAAAGTTTGACGACATTTCTTAGCTGCTTACTAGCCACCTATCAGACAGAAAATAATGTCAGAGCATCTTAGAACATGCAAGGTCCTCAGTGATTGATCCTTCTCTTGCCTACCTTTCTAGCTCTCATCCAGTGCATTTAGTTACAGCCCTGCACTATGCTATTTCTACCTCTGTGCATTTGATCATGCTAGTAGTTCTTTGTTTTGATTATACTTCCAAGTCAATCACCATGATCCATACCTCTTCATCCTCTGTGTCACTGATTGTCATCATTTGTCTAGAAAGGGCTAGGGGCCCAGATCACTGCGCATGTTCCTCCATAACGTTGCCACAGTATGTATCGAAGCTCTCCACTGCTGTGTGTTTGAGTGTGTGCACCCTTCTTTGCCCCATTCCAAAATCTTAGTTCCTAATTTGTCTTAATTTAGTTTGTAATCTAAGCTCCCAGCACGTTGCTCACCTGTAGTTGGCACCCAAGAAAACACTTATGAATGAGAGACCAAAGATCAGTTCTTAGAGCAAAGTAATATCTACAGATATGATACCTTAAAAATTATATTTCAACAGCTAGCCTAGCAGCCACTAATATTTATTGCCCTCTTACTATGTAGCATTCACTCAATTACAGTGATTTACATGTATATCTAATTATATCCTCACAACAACCTTGTGAGTTAAGTATTATTATAATCCCCATTTGCAGGTAAAGCAATTGAGGATTAACAAGATTATGTATATTTCCTAAAATCACAAAACTCAATGGGGGACCCAATTATTGAAGCTTAATCATGTATTATCCTCATTTTAAAAGTATATTACTCTTTTTTATTTTTTTGAGAAGTATATTACTCTTTTTTGTTTTCATATAAGGAAGAATATATATTTTAATACAATATAAATAATTTTAGGAAGGGCTGACTTATTTAAACTAGTACTTTTCCTCAACATTCTTTATTTTGGAAACAACAAAAAAATGAGTTTTTAACTTTTTGAGTTTTTCTTTCCAAAATAATGTTGAGATAATATTGAGACAAACATTAACCTTAGGATAATTTGGCATTTGAAGGAAAAATAATAATTTTGAGGGTCTTTTAAGGGAAAGCTATGGGATTTTCAATAGTATGGATTGGTAAACTTATATTATTGGTCAGATAATCATTTGATTCCACAATTCATATTACATACATATTCATTGTATATGTTACTCTTGACAATTAAACATCAATATATGATAGAGTCACCTCTATTAGGGGACAGTTTTGTGTGAATAAACATGCATTCAATATTATGAGTAGAATCATTTAACTTCATTTTCAGATGTGCAGGGCCTTTAAGAATATCTTATGGGATTTAGGGGGTTGGTAATCATGGAAGAGAGGAATCTGTTCCAAAATGGTGGCTGGAGAAGAAAATCTTGCCTATTAACAAGAAACTTGCTGATTAATTAATTTTATTTAGAGACTACCTCCTATCACTGATGCTTTCCCTTGTTTCCAAAAATTGGTTAACTTAAATGAAGTGCTTAGAATTTCTCTGCTATGCCTTGAACAATAATAACATGCATACATACACACATATACACGCACACACAACACATTTCTTTGGTGGCTGGCGGTGGGGCTGGGGAGAACAGTAACAGCAACAACAAAAAGCATCCCAACAATCCCTGGAAAAAAGCTAAAACTTACTCTGTTTTCTCATGGTCTGATGTCAGATGTAAAATGAATAGGTCTGTTCTGAGGTCAGAATGAGAAGAAAAAGATCAACATGACCTCTGGGAAATAAAGGTTATTTGACATTTGGGGGATTATCTGCTAAAGGCATTGGCCTTGTATCAGAGTAAAGGCTTGACAGGCAGAGAAGACTTCATTTTCCCCACAGTGAAATATAAAGGCAGAAGCTAAGCCCACGCCTCCCCTCAGCAAGAGCAGTTGCTGAAATCAGTAGCCTTGATCGATGATGCATCTTCAAAATCAAAACAAGCATCAGTGTCTCCAATCTAATCACATCTCCTAAAGCTACTGCTTCCTGTGGGAATTTAATTGCTGTGACATTAGACTCCAGACAACAGGCACTTCTCAAGACTACCCATCAGGGCAGGGACAAAAATCAGTGGGATAGTGTCAAAGCTGTTAGACACAAACCTGTTAAAGACCCCATGTGTATAATTTTCCTTCCTCAATTTCAGCAGTAAAATTTAACGGATCTCTATAACAAGTTTAAAAATGCAGCAGCATTTTACTAACCATGAAAAGGATAAAAATATTTTTGCCTGGTAAAAACTCAGCTTTATTTTTACCATGTTCTGAAATGCACTCTGACACAAAAAAAAAATTATGGCTTTGTTGAGATGTTTTTATCATCATTTCTATATGAAGACCTGGAAGTTAGATGGTTAACCTTCCCCATGGGCTTACTAAATTTTTAATTAAAATTTTCATAATACAGTATTTCCACACATTAACCAAACAACAATTTTTCTGAACAAAACAAACCAAAAAACTTATTTCAGATTTCATGCTCGTTAAACGTTTTTTAATACACGGCACTCCTTTTTCACTATTCTTTCAAAGACTCTTCTGCAAGAGAATTACTTTCTTCCTGTATCATCATAGGAGCTAGAAGCTGTGTGTTACTTTATCTGAGTTACTCTTTTAACATTACCCATATCACCGAGAAAATGAGCAAAAAACAGGAAAACTAATGAGAATTTAATGCTAAGAGCAAAGTAAATCTTGAAATTTTAAAATACTAAAGTGAAAGACCTACAGTGAAATGTAATGTGGAAGAGTCTCACGAGGTCTAAAATAATTTTATGGATTCTCAGTGACCATGAAGGGATATATCTTGATATTATACAAAGTACCTTAGTGTATTTGGCTGAGCTAGGAATAGGATGTGTTGCTTTTCTTCCCTAGTCAAGATTTTACCAATAAACTTTCATGGAAACCAGTGGCACTTTCACCTCTATCTAAGCTACCCCTCTTTAATGAAATTCATATTCTAAATAAACATGTTGTTATATTTACATTTTAATAATAGTATAATGATTGCTTATTTATGACTGACATAGTAACATTTTCTTGTATCCTTGTAGTACTTTGTGGTTTAAGGTGTATGTGTCACCTTATCTGAAAATTCTCAAAATTTTGTAAGATATGTAATCTCCAGTTAATTCATGAAGAAATAAGACTAACTGATCTGTTCAAAATCCAGAGCTAAAAAAATAAGGATCTGGAGCTTAAATATCAACATAGTGATTGCACATTCAATCCATTTTCTACCAAATACAGTATTTAATGTTTAGATACTTACTTCTGAGTACTTGCTGACCTTTTGCCACTTGTTTCAATTATTCATTGCTACATAAAAAACTATCCCCAAACTTAGAGGGATTAAAAGAACCACTGTTATCTATCTCTCATGATTCTATAGGTAGGCTAAACTCGTTTTTTTGCTGTTGATGGTGGTGGTGGTGGTGGGTTTTTTTTTTTTTTTTTTTTTTTTTTTTTTTACTTGATGTGGTATGATCTGGAGGTATAGTAAACAGCCAAAATGTCCAAAATGGCTTTTTACAGGGTCATCAGTTTGGATCAGCTGCTGGTTGGGAGATCCACTGGGGCCTTTGTTCTCCTCCTGTGGGCCTCCTAATGTGGCTTCTTTGGTTTCCTCACAGGATAGTGACTAAGTCTAAGAAAGAATGATCCAAGTACTGAAGGCAGAAATTATAGATGTCTTAAATCCCAGCCTCAGAAGTTACAGATACTTATGCTGCATTCTATTGTTCAAAATGAATCATAGGAATAGTGAGGGTCACCAACCATCCCTCTTTGCCTGGGGTCAAGTTGTTTCCTGGGGCGCAGGACTTTCAATCCTAAAATCAGGGCATTCCTGGGCAAATCTGGAAGGCTGGCTGTCCTAGACAGCCCAAACTCAAGGGTAGAGAAAATAGATTCCACTTTTGCTAGGGAAAGGAAAGGTCACATTACAAAGAAGCAGAAAGAGTAGATATCGTTGTATATCTTTGGAAATGCAATCTACTCTAATCACTGAGCTTTGGGGAAATTTCATTGTTACCAGTTACATTTAAGCTTAGTAAATATCCGTAAATCTAATCTGAATTATTTATT
The DNA here is from genome assembly GCF_004348235.1 of Phoca vitulina. Classification (NCBI taxonomy): domain Eukaryota; kingdom Metazoa; phylum Chordata; class Mammalia; order Carnivora; family Phocidae; genus Phoca; species Phoca vitulina. Next base: position 28,049,265 of record NW_022589709.1, read on the forward strand.
GGATTATTTATTGCTTCGCTGTATAAACAGTTTTAAATTTAGAGATCTGCCAGTGAGGATATATGGTCTCACTCCTTAGAAACTTCTGCCAAAAAATATGTAAGGCCCAGAGGGTCTTGAGAATCCTACTGTTGATGGTTTATACAATGCAGTGACTATTAAGTAGATTTTGTGGACTAGACTGAGAATCTAACCTACATCTGTAACCTTTATTTTTGTCTTTGTGAAAATTTATTCTGAATTTTTAACCAACGATGTAACTTCTCTTAACACACATTGCTTCTTTGATGGAAAATACCCATAAAAATATAATAACCTAGTTTTTTTTGAAGTGATCAGATAACTGAATAGAGGAGTGTTTTCAGTGTAACTCTATGATGACACTGTCTAATAGAACTTTGTAGAGTGATGAAAATGTTCTATAATACAGCCTCTAGCCAAATGTGGCTATTGAGCACTTAAAATTGGGCTAGTGTGACCACAGAAATGAATTTTTAATTGTTTCTAATTTTAATTAATTTAAATTTAAAAAGACAGATGTTAGGAGTTGCCATGTTGAGTTGCACGGTTTTGATATCATGATTTTCTTTAGTCAGAAGTAAAAGGAGAAAATGGCACATACAAAATACTGCTAAATCATGTATCAGGTTAACAATGAAGGTTATTATCTTATAGAAGGGATGATCTAAAGTTAAAGACACATTTTTCTTAGATGTGAGAGTATAAAGTCAGTGCTTGAACTACTAATTCAACACTTTCCTTATGATGATGACAACAAGCAGTGTTTTAAGAACAGATAAAGGTAAAAAAAAATAACTGATAAAGGTCATCATTATATATATATGTATTTTATAAATATATATATTATATTTCTATATATAAATATATTATATTATATATAAATATATATTATATTTTATATATAAATATATATTATATTTTATATATAAATATATATTATATTTTATAAATATATTTTATATATAAATATATTATATTTTATATAGATATAAATATATTGTGTGTATATATATATATAAATATATATATATTTCAGGGGCGCTTGGGTGGCTCAGTCGTTAAGCGTCTGCCTTTGGCTCAGGTCATGATCCCAGGGTCCTGGGATCGAGCCCCGCATCGGGCTCCCTGCTCGGCGGGAAGCCTGCTTCTCCCTCTCCCTCTGCTTGTGTTCTCTCTCTCGCTGTGTCTCTGTCAAATAAAAAAAAATAAAAAAAATAAATATATATATATTTCAGAATGGAATAAAATAGACTCATCTCAGTTTATCTAGAAGTATCATATATTGGCCTCTCCCTGACTTCATTCATTTTGGTCTATGCCATATAAAATTTGGAAGACTCATGTGGTAAGCTGAAAGTGACAATGAGGAATAATTTTGCATAGTAAGCTCAGATCCCTACAGACATAGCCAGAAAATCATTCCCTACTTCCCCAATAGACTGTGCATTTATACAATTCATTCTGTTTTGACAATGCTAAGCAGTTTTTTTCCACATCTCCTTTGTTTCAGAATCTTCATTCTCATAGTAACTAAATCTTCGGAATTGATTTCTCAACAAAATAGCCAATTATCTCCCTAGCAAAATAGGAATTTAGATTCCTGAACTTTTGCTCATTTTGAAGAAAATTAAGTAAATTTCTATATAATATTCAACTACCTGAAGGTGTTGAATGAAAACATTTATCCTGTAACTCCTGTCTTTATAAAAGAGATAGAAGTCATTTATCTCAGAAATCATTTATCTCATTTTATTTTCTCTTGGAGAACAATGAACAGATAGAGATGACAGTGGTGTCCGTTTAAACTGATCCTATCTATTGTCAAAAGCAGGATTGGCTAGGAGGTGAAATAGCCTCATTTAATTTTATTCCAGATTAGGTATTTTGGTTTCCTACTATAATATCAATATTTTGGTTCCCTACTATATCAATAATTTTGGGGCCACAAAATACCTTTGTCAATTGATTTTTTCTTGAATAGGTATATATAGATATTTATAAAAAGAAGTTTGTCCTATAAAAGAGCCAAGAAAGTCATATATATATATATATATATATATATATATATATATATATATGTTAATATATATATATTGGCCTGGGATGAAGCTAGAAGTGGAAGTATTGCATCACTGTGCATCATAGAATATGCAGGAATTTGTATTTGCCCTAAGAGAACAATTTCTACATGAAAAGTCCTCCACTTGCTCTCAGACTGTTTGGCCTAGATGTCAATGAGTCCATGGAGAGTTGCTGGACATCTGTCATTTCTCACCTACTTTAATTTTTGAACAGTGCTAGCCCAACATGTTGATGAATCCACTTCTCTGTTTTGCTATTTAGAAAGAAAAGATAGATAAGATAGCAAGGCTTATTTTACACCCTGGTTACTTCCAAGAAATTCAGTTACATGCCCAGCACCAGTAGTTCTCTGTAGGTACTCACACAGGATCATATATAACTATCAATTTTCTAAAAAAAATTAAGCCTACATACTCCTCTTAATTAACCTAGAATAATAACAATGCTTCCCTCCAAACCACTGGTCAATTACTCCTACATGCTATTTTTGACTCAGAAGAACATTCAGGTCATTTCTCCACTTCCTCCTGCCTCCACTTACTAGGCTGTGTAGTCTAGATTCCATGATCCAATTCTTCACCTCTATTGTAACAGCATCTTAAACTTCCCAATTTCTATGAAAGCAAAATCCTCAGAAATGACTTCTCAGCTAAAACAGTCAATTACTCTCCTACAGATCAGATATCAAGTCACTAAACTACCCTTCCCATCTTGGAGGCATGTATTGTCATTTTATTGAGGAGGAAACTGACAACCCCTTTAGACCCCTTCCTTTCATCTGTCAGCTGGGTTCCTTCATATGGATACCACACAGGCATCTCAGATTCTACATGCCTGGGCCTGTTTTTCCTTCAATTGCCACTGTTGCTTCTCTAAGTACTTGGGAATCCTTTTTGACACCACCCTCTCCCACATTCATCACATCTAATCAAAACAAGGCTGTCACATCTCTAAACTAAGTGTTTCAGAATATGCCCACATTTCATGAAAACTCCTGCTATCTTACTAGTCTGAGGACCATTTGATCTCAGCTAGATGCCCCTGACAGTGTTTTAAATCATCTCTTCTACCAGATTTGGCCCCTCTAAGCTATCTTCCACTGAGCAAACAGAGTGATCTTTCTGAAATGTAATTTGATGATGTAATCATGTGAATCTTTTGTTTAGATCATTTCAATGTTTTCTAATTGTCCTACAAAACTTTGGGAATCTGGCCATCATTTACCTCTCCAGCTTAATCTCTTCATTATTCCCCTGGTAATGGTGAACATTTTTCCTCTATATTCCCTCACTTTCAGTCCTTCTTATTTCTGTTCTCTGTAACCCTGCACTTCCCTCACTGCCAAACCTCTTGGCCAAACTCTTATTCATCCATCCTTTATTCCATAGGTTTTTTGTATGCCTACTATATGTCTGACATGTAGAATACTGGGAGTTGGCACATGCTAAGCGAATAAAATAAACATCTATTAAATCATAATGTTCACAGGGCACCTGGGTGGCTCAGTTGGTTAAGCAACTGCCTTTGGCTCAGGTCATGATCCTGGAGTCCTGGGATCGAGTCCTGCATCGGGCTCCCTGCTCAGTGGGGAGTCTGCTTCTCCCTCTGACCCTCCCCCCTTTTATGTGCTCTCTCTCTCTCTCTCCCATTCTCTCTCTCAAATAAATAAATAAAATCTTAAAAAAATCATAATGTTCACACTCTAGTATATTTTAGGTCTCAGCTTAAAATTTCAAATGTCCTATAGACTAGGTGAGTTACTATTATGCTTTCTGATGACACTGTATACTTTTCATATCACAATACTTATTATTCTTTATGTATGCAATTGCTTATTCCATGTCTTTCATACAAATGAAAAACCAGTTCTATGAGGGCAAAAACCAGAGCTGTCTTGTATACACAGCATCTGGCCCATTTTCTAGCAAACAGTAGGCATTGGGGAACATTTCTTTTTAAATAATGAAAAGACATATGGATACAGTTGAACAAGTTATGCCAAGATGCATGTATAAGTGATCTGCTTATGACATTGCACTTGTCATTACTGACAGTCCTAGGAACAGTGAAAATACATCAGAAAAACTTAATCAAAAATAGAAGAACTTAACAAAATGTGTAAGAAGCTGTGGGTGTTTATGTGCATTTGCTTAAAGCCAGAATGTCAACTCAAAAAAAAAAAAAAATGTTTAGGTGTTTCACATATTCAAAGACTATAAAAATAGTAACTAGACTTTATAAATACATCATTCATATATTTAAATATATTGTGAAGATGGGTAGAACAATTAAGGAATTAACAGAATACATTTTGGAGATGAAATTCTCTGCAAATATGAAGTGTTCATGTTTTGGTAATTGCAATTTTCACCATGAAAATGGCACTAGAAAATAAAGCTGGTTGACAAGGAAGAAAAAATTTGTTCTCACAAACCATTGTAAAAGGTTCTTATACATGTATATTTCAGTTTTAGTAAATTTACATTTTCACACTATCTGTTGTTTATGTTTATGTGTATCTCTCTAATTTTGCTTCATTATGTATATGAGGTACAAGACTAGATTTACCAGTTAGATTTTCACCATATATTCCAATAATTTAGATCATACATTCTGGAAATACTTCCAAGGGAGAGACCTCATGATGCATTCTCTCTTAAATCCACCCAGGAGCTCACTTAAATCTGAGAGACTGTGCTCTTACAGAGCAGTCGAAAAACACAGGGGAAGCAGAGTAGGATAGAAGAACAGAGGAATCCATTCTTGGATAATAAAAAAGCATCAAGGCACAACACCATTTTTACTGTATTGCATATGGTGTTATGAGAAAACATAACAGTAATTCAATGAGTCTACAGGTCATTTGAGGTTTTAAGCTGAGACCTCAAATACACTAGTGTATGACCATTATGATTTAATGGATTAGATATATGTGATTCAATTTAAAACTCAATTACCTAACTTAAAGATTGGCAAAAATAAGTTCAGTATATGGATTTTTTTTATTTAGGCAAAGAACATATTTACTTTTGCTCTTAAGGAAAATATTTTCCCACTCTAGATAATTTTATGTAAAAGTGACTCTCACACAATTTCATTATTATTTTTAAATTCCCCCACTGCCTAGAGCAATTTTGTAATAGTATCTTGTTGAGTTTGGGGTATCATTAATTTATTTCCTAATATATTACACTCTATTACTGTATAGTCTATTTCCTCAGCTTGGTATCAGGGGATAACACTTGCTATGGAAAAATAAAACATTGTAAAAAGAGCAATAGTAAATATGAGCAGTGAGTTTACTTTTGAAGATGTTTAGATAGATTCAACAAAGCATTTGATTCTACTGAACTCAAGCCTTTCTATACAGCAATTTATCTCAGAACTAGTCTTTAAGTCAATTATTTAAAAAAAAAAAAAGTTGGTTGTTTCTTGGAAGTCCACTTGGAAGTGAAAAAACTTGGAAGTGTCTCTTCCCAATAATAAATTTTATGTATTGCAAACACAGTTGCCATATTCCTATGAGAAGGTTTTCTTTGTCCATAAACTATGTTTTCATACTTTATCATGCTTCTATCAGAGAATAGAGATACTTGGCCCTCAGTGTCCCAAAGGAGGTAATAAAATAGGAATTACGACCACATTAACACTAACTTCAGTGATAAAAGGATGTTCAGACTGTCTATCCCCATGGGCCCATCATTTCCACCCTAAGTGAAGTAATAAAACAAGTCAGAGCAATCCCCCCCTCCCCACATTGGAAGTCTCGAAGTTAGTCATTTGTCCTGTTAATCCAAGGCAGATCAGGAACTCAGTAACTACTCAGACATTATTCATATATCGATATTACCTCAGCATTTACCTTGTACTCATACTATTTAAGGCATTAAAGACACATCAGCGAATAGAACTGACAAAATTACCTGCTTTCCAGAGTTCTGAGCAGATCATGGGCCATTATAAGGACTTTTGTCACCAGCTAGACCCCAAGACCTAAACTTCAGTGCTCACCTGCTTATACCAACATACCTTTGTCCCACATTTTTCCTTAAGTTCTTTCTAGTTTACCTCTTAACTCAGGCAAAAGACTGAAGGGGCGTAGCATCCTGTGATGGAAAGCGAAATTACTCCTCAAGCAATAATGACTGATGGGGCAAATGACTAAATTCCACAGGCCCAGACCACCCAGACCATTTTGAACTTAACCCCCACCCCACACCTGCACAGATGAGCCATGGAGTGACCCAGGAAGTAACTGACAGTTACTTTTAGCTCATTATAAGACTAAAATCTCCTCCCAAGAAGCACAAGCCTCATTTATATACTGTACAATGTGTGTATAGGCACGTTTCCTTAAGGCACCTGCACGACCTTATGCCCACCTCTACATATAATGACAAGGCTCCCTTATCTAAATATTGATCCTAACCCTAAATATAAGGAATCCATTCCCCCTTGCTCAGAGAGTCATGGCTTTGGAAGTTATTCCTTGTGATCTCATTTGCTGCAAATAAAGTTTCCTATGTGCAACAACTCCACCCAGTGTAGTTTCTATGTATGACTCAGCAAGGAGCAAACTCATGTTCAGTGACACTTTGGCACTTAATTTGAGAAAAATGTGAGGCACTATAAGGTCTTGAACAAAAAAACATGATCTAGATTATGTTATAGTTCATGACCTGGTTCCTAAGTAGATATTTAACAGTGGAGGGGGAAAGTGAAAGCAAGGAGACTAGTTAAGGGGATATTAGAATAATCCCAGTTAGATAATCAGGGAAAAAGCAGTAAGGAATAATAATCATTCAGGATATATTTTGAAGATGTAGACAACAGGATTTTCTAACAGCCTACATGACAGGTGAGAGAGCGAGAGAGAAAGACAAAAAAGTGGCAGAGATGGAAATAATTCTGCCTTCAACTCAGGGAGGAAAGCAGTGTGAGTGATATTTAAATGCGGTAGAACATATGAATGGAAAGAAAATGAAGGGACAGTCAAAATCCTTTGACCAGTCTTTCTCAGCACCTTAAAATTTTGACTGCATTTTATCCATAAAAATCAGAGTAAGTCCTGAAGCAGAAACAAAGTTGACTCAAAATTTGTTCAGTCTTAAAATAGCATCATACTGATAATCACTCACCACAGAGAGGGCACTTAAAAGTCTATTGGCAGCAATATGAAAATGATTGGGTATTTTATGAGCAGGAAGTTCTTTTGTGATCTCCCCCCTAAATTCTGATGTGGGAGTCCATGGCTGGGTGGGGGCACCCTGCATACCAACAAACAATTCTCCAGACACCAACTGGGTATCCTCCAGTTTAACTCCCCACACCTCTCCATGTTTTCATCAACCCAGAAGCTCTAAGATATCCTGTCTTTTTGAGTTTTATGGAAGCCTCATTTTATAGGCATGACTGATTAAATCACTGGCCTTTAGCAACTGATCCTTTAGCCCCTCTCCCCTCCCTAGAGGTAAAGGGGGTGGGGTGGAAAGTTCCAACCCTCTACTCTGATGGTTGGCTCCTATAGCAACCAGCCCCTACCCTCTGGTACTTTCTAAATGTCACCTAATTAACATAACAAAAGATACATTTATAGCTCTTATCACTTAGGAAATTCCAAGGGTTTTAGGAACTTGCCAGAAACCGGAATCCAAGCACACTTGCCTGTGTCCTGCAAGAGATCAAACCTTCTAATGAGTCTGTAAAGCTGAGGTTTTCTCAAAGAAAGCATACTAATTCATCATGCTATGTAAAGACACTGAGCATAAATTTATAATTTTCATAGCCTGTACAATGTAAACATAAAAGGGAGAAAAATGTTTTAACAGGTCACCCATTCTACCTACTATCCAAATACTAGATGTTCCTGTAATCATTGTAGAGATTTAAAGCTAACTATTGCTGGAATCATTATAGAGGTATGAGCCAAACTGGTAAAATGATTCTGTCACTAATTCCTTTGTAGGAACACAACCCATTTACCACTGAAATGTTCACAGCAATTACAATCTCTGTATATTCTAAGAAAAGTATTCTGACACTCTATTTATGTAGCACATAAACTGAATAGATGTTTCCTTACTTGTGTTTAAGTCTATCAGTCTCTCCATTTCCAGAATCATAAGAATGCACTATGTTACATTTTGAAAGATAGTTGAGCCCTAAAAATCTGTCATTATTTCTTTGTATAATTACCCAATTAATAGTCTGGTCATTTCAACCATATATACACACATATATATATATTTTTATTAGATCTGGTTACTAATGTAAAATTGTATGACTGTCCTAGTCATTTAGATAACTGATGGCTGTCCTAATCATTTAGATAACTTTAAGTATTGGACACAAGAGGCCAATAAAATCCAAGTATTTTAGCTATGTAGCCTCTTTTTAAATAATCTGAGCTAAAGTTTATTTGGCTCTGGGGAATGGTGGAGCTAAAAAGGGGTTTAGGGAAGGTGTGTAATCCAACTTCCTCATGTGATAAGAAAATTGAAACCAGAAGTGGTTTTGGTATGGATCTAAGGACACTGGGTAGTTAATGAAATCATTAAGTACTTGAACTCATCTTTCAATTTTATACTTACTGCTTATTTGGAACAATATTTATAAATGTATAAGGCTGTCTAACAGAAAGTCATCACCCTGCACAGTTCCTGAAGACACAATGAAAAATAATGTAAGAGAACCTAGAAAGCCATTCCTCTTTTTCAGTTTCTTTATATCTCCCCTCACCCTTCACATACACCTCTCACATCTTTACTCAAGAAATGAAGGCACTGCTTTGCCTCCTTCTTGAAGGTGAACATAAAACATGTCAGCTAATGTCAGTTAATCTTTTAATACTCTGATTTCCTCATTCCTAATCACTAAGGGATTATTAAATGAGGTAAAAATGTTGGGGTTTGGAGCAAACAGTCAAGAAAGAATTGTTGAGACGTCTTGGTGCAAAAAGGTAGTTTTATTAAAGCACTGGGACAGGACCCGTGGGCAGAAAGAGCTGCACTGGGGTCATGAGGAGTGGCTGATTATATCCTTTCAAGTTGGGAGGGGGTTAGGGATAGCATAAGTTTCTAAGGAATTTTGGAAGCAGGGTTTCCAGGACCTTGTTGTTAGGAAAAGGTCATTTATTACTGTCTAGTAAAACCTGAATAATGAGACCCTTCAGATGTCTATCAGTGGGCCATATGCTTGGAGGATGATTGCTAACATATATCTTGGGGGATAGAAATAAAGGAAGTTTCCAAAGGAATTTTTATATGTTAAAGGAGAATTACAAGATCCTGGAGGTTGGGATAATGTTAAGCGAAGATTGCCTTTTGCCCTTAGCCAAGTGTTAACATTGGAGGAGCTGAGTTCCTAGCGGAAGGTCACTCTGCCTGTCTCACGGACCTGTCAATGGGCTGTAAGTTGTAAGGAAATTTAATTCTTTTCTTCGGCATTTGTTCTCCACATCACTAAATACCAGTTTGAATTTGAAGAACTTTTCCTGTCATCTGAGCTTTTTAGAGAGACATCCTACTATTACTTCAATTCAGTCTTTCTTCCATCTCAGGATGATGACAGTAGTAGGAAAATCAGACTATCATACCCTCAAACACACTTTGATTAAAGAACTGAAAATCCCTTTTCAAATCTCCCTACTGTTGAAAAGAAATATCAATGTGACAGATATAAGGCACAATACAGTGGCTAGTAATCAAACGGCTGATTTGCCAGGCCTATAAGAAATGAATAAATGAATAAAAAACTATGCCTGACAGATTAGACAAGTCATAAATGTCTGAAGTGAAAGATCCTTAGTATAAGCCTATACTCTTGTGAGCGCTAATGGCTACAGGCTCCCAGCTAGTGATACAAGGACAGAGAGAAATGGAAGAACACACCCCATCCCAGTTAAGCCAGAGTGTGTGGTATGCAGTCCCTTCTTGGGTGTCCCTCCAGGGCCATCTCACCCACATCAGTGTGGCTTTATACTTATTCATATCATGGCTACTTAACAACCACCAGGAACCCAGATCTTACTTAGCAAAACCATTTTTATTATCAATGGAAATCCAAATCTTTTTACTAGTTATACCCCCATTGAGACCATTTTATACGACACCTTTTTGTCTTAGACTCAACTTACTTTCTATGCAGAGAAAGGGTTAGTTCAATTAGTTACAGCAAAAATCTGGCTATCGTGCAAAACCTCGGTCATACACAACCTTAGATAATACGTGATATCAAACACACTTGAATACAGTGACTAATATTTCTTAACATCTGTCATTAAGTAACACATCACTAAAAATAAACTGTAATCTTGTAAAAACAGTTCTTTCTTTTTGACTGGGGTTTAGGAGCAGGGGTTTGATAATTAGTTTTGAAGTTTCATTGAAAGAGAAAGCAAAGCCATTTATCCATCTTTCAAAGAGTTTCCAGTATTTTTTTATATTTGTTCTAATCATTTTAAAACGACTTTAGAGCACATCCCATTATACACAGCAAGATATTTTCTTTAATTGTGAGATATGGGCAAATAATTATTCACATGCATTAGTATCACTATGAACCAAATCTGATTACTTTGACCCCTTGGTGATGTGACTGAGTTAAAGTGTTAATAGCTCTATTAGTCAGCTATTTCTGTAATAATGTTGTTTAATAAACAAACCTAAACATTCAGTGGCTTTATGATCGCATGTGGTTACTGTCCTTGCTTTTGTGGTGTCTGGGGAAGCTCAGCTTCAAGGTAAAAGGTCCAAGTCTTCTCAGCATGCCTCTCATTCTGAGACCAGTGACTGTTTCTCAAGGTAGATGGCCAAAAGCATTAGCTCTTGGGGATGCAGTAATTAAAATTTTCTCAGCAAGTGAAAAAAATATTTCACAAAGGAGCACGACTGATAATATTTAATCTGAATCTTAAAAGGATAAATAGTAATATTCCAGGAGAGAAACAGTATATTCAAAACTTTGAGTATATGAACAATTTCATATTATTTGGATAGTTTTTCTTTGATTTTTAAATAGACATCCAATTTAAACTTTAAGTCATTCATTAATTTATTAATTCAGTCAAGGATGATTGATTGACAACTATGTGCCAAGCAGTGTGCTAATGATATGAATAAAATGGAAAAAAAATAAATAGACATGATCCGTGTTCCCTCAGACAAGTGAGGGAGCTAATCAAATAATTAAATCAATGAGTAACATTACAGACTCAGATAGGGGTTCTAAAGGAAATTATCACAGCTCTATGAAAATATGAGATAGAGATAGAGCTTAATGTAGACTGGTACAGTAGGCATAACTTCTCCAAGAAGGTGATGCTTCAGGCAAGGATAACAAAGAGTTAACTGGAGGGCAGGAAGAGTTTAAAGCAGATAGAAAATGTGCGCAAAGGCCATGAGACTGAGAAATGATTGAAAATGGCATAAATGCCAAAGGAGGAGGCGTCATTTTATACTATTTTATATCTTTTCCCAGTTTTTCCCTCTTCTCAGTTGTATATACATGGTCTCTCAAATGCGTCTATACAAGATGAAGAAATTAGACAAATCATCTTTTGAATATAGCATTTATTGCCTTCAGTTTATAGTTTCCTATAGTAATTTCATTAACAACTGATTCTGAGGATAGCAGAATATAAAATCCTGTTTTATTCAGCATCTTGAAATTTGCAAATATTTATTATAGTTGTGTTTCACCTTCTCCAAAAGCATCATGATGTAGATATAATTAATGTCTGAAAAGGAGAACACTTATTCTTTGGGTGAACAGGTGATAGCACTTTTTGTTTCCTGGGCATGTTCTTTATTACATTTCATTCACATATAATTTAATAAATGAATAAAGACATACTATAGTAGACATTTAAACCAACAAATGAACAAATGATGAACTATCATATCCTTATAAATAATCTCTTTCATAGTAAAATGAACTTTCTCAAAAATATCCAATTTATTTAACTTAGAACAGAAGACAAGAAATTTCCCTGGGCTATGTTATGAGTCTGTCTGTTTTATAAAAGGGCTTCTCAGTCATGTGTCTCTCTTAATACATGACAGCTAACATCCACAGTAGTGAAAATTATATAGCTATAATAAAGACTATACCCGTATTTTGTGTAGTAAGTATTTTTCATGGGTAAGCAGTATTATGCAAACATAATGTTGATTCCAAGTAGTTTTTCATGTCAATTGTTAAAAGCTATGGTCAGATTGTACCATATTCCTCTAAATCCCTCTTTTAAGTGATTTTTCTAATGTCTAATTGTCATAATTGGCCTTTGCTGTGTCTGAAGGTTGCACCCTACTATCTCAGGCATTACGGGAGAGGTCTTCGCCCAAGACTTTACTGCCAGTGAATTCCAATTCTGTGAATTAGCACCCCACCCTGTGCCCCTTCTTTCTTCCACCCCAGACTAGAGGAAGATACTTACTCTCTGTCCCTCTTCATCTATACCAAAGAAATCCCAGGGGAAGCACCGCCCCCCCCACGCCCATGTCAGATGCTCTAGAAGAACCTTCCAGAAAGCAGGGCCATGCATTCTGACGACACCCGTGCAATGCCCACCAGCGCACACCCAGCAGGGACTGGGAGGTGGCACGCCCCCACTCTGCCCCAAGACCTCTTCTGGAGTTCCTCCACTAAATTTTCTTATCAATTGGGCAGGAAGGAGGTCATGGGTTCATATCTTTTTTTGGTCTTTTGTTTTTGTTTTTTCCTAATTAAAAGAAGGGTTATCTCAGTTTCGCTCCTTAGACATGGATGTAGCTACCTTTTTTGTATGTTGTTATTTTTTTAAGCAATCATGTTGGATTAGGCATATACTTGGTGTGGAAAGAGTATGACTTTGCCATGTGATTTGCAAATGGAGGGAAAAGCTACTGTGAATGTGTTTTATTTTTTAATTTACACTACAGAGTGATTTCCCCCTGCCCTCCTCCCCAAACGTCAAGTTTTTACCTTGCATGTACTGGAGTATTTATTTCATCTATTAAAATGTTATGTTTTGGGGCGCCTGGGTGGCTCAGTCCTTAAGGGTCTGCCTTCGGCTCAGGTCATGATCCCAGGGTCCTGGGATCGAGCCCCGCATTGGGCTCCCTGCTCATTGGGAAGCCTGCTTCTCCCTCTCCCACTCCCCCTGCTTGTGCTCCCTCTCTCACTGTGTCTCTCTGTCAAATAAATAAATAAAATCTTAAAAAACAAACAAATAAATAAAATGTTATGTTTCTCAGATGGCAAAAAAAGAAAAAAAGATAAATAATCTTAAAAAGATTTTTATCAGAACTAATTTTGTTTTTTTGTTTTTAAGATTTATTTATTTATTTATTTATTTATTTATTTATTTATTTGGTAGAGAGAGAGAAAGTGCAGAAGCAGGGGAGCAGCAGGCAGAGGGAGAAGCAGGCTCCTGGCTGAGCAAGGGGCTCACATCTGGCTCGATCCCAGGACCCTGGGATCATGACTTGAGCCGAAGGCAGACGCTTAACCAGCTGAGCCACCCAGGCACCCCTGTTTTTTTTGTTTTTTTTTTAAGATTGATTGATTGATTGGTTGATTGATTTGACAGAGAGAGATAGAGCCCACGGTGGGGAGGGGCAGAGGAGGGAAAGGGAGAGAGAGAATTTCAAGAAGACTCCCTGCTGAGCGTGGATCCTGACACAAGATTCCATCTCAGGACCGTGAGATCATGACCTAAGCTGAAACCAAGAGTTGGACACAACTGACTGAGCCACCCAGGCACCCCTACACTAATTTTGACTGTAGTTCAAATCTCCTTAATATACCTAAACCTAGAATTCTAGAATGATATATAAAGTCTTTTAAACCTAGATCCTCTCTGCTCTAATAGGCCCTGAGAATAAGAATAAAAAATGCAAAGCCACTGGAAAAGCAGGATGACCTAGCAGCTTTGGAATCAGAAAAACCTGTATTCAAATTCCAGCTCTCCTACTTACTAGCCTTGACCCTGTGCAAATGTCTTAACCTTAGTGTCAACTTCACAATTTCGAAATTGAGTATTGTATTGCCTACACAGGAAGCTGTTATGAAGACTACAAAATCTAATGTATCTGAAACATTTAATACAGTTTCTGACATTTGATACATGTTCAGTAAGAGCTATATCATAGGAATAATATAAAGGAAATTCACATGTGCTCTAGTGTAGGACTAATTAATCCTCAACCTTAATTCTGAGTACTTTGATTTCTCTCAGGTTCTTCTGGCTATTGGTGACCCAGAGGTTAAGTAAAGTTTACTTGATGATACAGAGATGTTTCAAATGCAGATATTCTTACAGAGTTTCCTAAGCTATCTTTGCAGCCGTGGCTTAACACCAATTGCTTGATGCTAGCAGCCACAGCAGTCAGCCTGGCAACGGCATCCTTGTCTGCAGCCTGTGGGAGTCTTCTGGAGCTCCCACACTTCACAGTGCTCGCCTAGGCAAGGACATACTGTTGCCAGTGGAAATCCTGGGCATTCTGGCATGGCAGATGCTCAACGACTACTCCAACAGAGCCCAAGGCTGTGGCTCCCAAAGCCCATAAATTGGGAAAGTCTTTTGCCAAGAGCCCCAATGTGATGGCAGACAAGCGAGTCCTGAGTATCAAGGGACATCTTTAAGGGGCTGTGTGCTGAAGCTGGCAGGCAGCCACTTCAAGAGGTTTTTGAGACCTGATTGTTGTATTATTCCAGAATTAAAGAAATACCCACACACTCACAGTTTGAAACCAATTTTATTAGTCATGTTCCCTTTCAAAATATGCCTTGTCACATTGGTTTAATGACACAAATACCTGAAGCCTAAAAATAGTTTGGTTTTTATGAGAGAGAGTGAGAAAAAAAAAGTAGCCCAGTTCTAAAATTCAGCTTTCTTTGAGAAAGAAAGAGGACTAAGAATAGAAGCAAAAATATAATCCCTATCTACAAAAATAGCAGAGAAATACTGACACATTATTGTGGACTGAATCAGGGTTATATACCAGATATTTGGCTTCATGTTCCTTTTAAAATAGCATTCCTGTCCATTCTTATTAAGTTTGGATTGTTCCCAAGAGTTCCTTTGTGGCTAATTTAACATCTGTGAAGTCATGGTGATACTAAGTATAAATTCATTGCCTACTGCATGGATAATTTTATTTCACTCTGAAGTTACTGCAATAATTAGTGAAATTTCATAAAAGTTCATATTGGTTTAAATCACCGTATTCATTTTTTCCATCAATTAATTAGAGAATAATTTTATGACTTAAAAAAAACCTCTTTGATTTCATATATTAAAAAGCTGGGTTGGAAACAGAACTATTTAACCATATAAAAAGCACCTAAAATAATGTATTGAAAAGAACTGAGTTCAAATTAAAACATATGAAGTCAAGTTAAAATCTAATGCCTTCTTTTCAATCTTCCTTTTCACCTTTCATCTTATCAAATGTTTTTTTACCTTATCAGATGTACTATGTAAAACACCGTTGGGATGGATGTTGCAAAAATTACCCTATTAGTTGGATAAGCCTATCAGGACACATGACAATATAGCAATATATATTGAATTACATAGACTTTTGGTTTTTTTGTTTTTTCTTGTACATTATATTTTGGACTCAGAGAGGTAATCAGCAAGAAAGTACCTGTTCATAGCCTATTAGAATAAAATAAAGTTGGGAAAAGCTAAACACAATAGATGTTGAAAATGCAAGTGATTCTAGTTTATGGAATTTTAAGTACATTCAAAGGATTTAAAAATACGTTCTTATTAGAAGCAAACTAGGGTTAATAATACATCTTTACTGCATATTTAGTATGTTAAAATCTTTAACTGGGGGATTATATTCATATAGTTTAGAAATCGTAGGTTATAAATAAAATACGTCAAGCATTTAAACATTGTGTATTATGGCACAAGGTATGTTTTTTAACTAAGCACACATATCTCTATGCATCTGGAATTCAAGTAGTATTATATTCTACCAGAGTTGTCCTTACTTGTATGAAAAATAAAGAAAATCAAATGGATGTTATTTGTAATTAATATTTATTTTGTACCTACTTTGTGTCGGGTATTTTTTTTCAGTTGGGCCAAATAAAGTATCATCTAAACTGAAATTATTAGATTACATCAATAATGAATTTGAATGAAGCAGGACTGATGAAAAACAGTAGGGACTGTTCAGGACTTGTGAATGAGAGTATGTGTTCATCTGAAAGTGTTCAACGTTTACAAAAAAAAGTCATAAAAACTCTGTGGATTAAGACCAATATATTTCAAGGTCTACAGTGGTTAAAAAGACAGCAAAGAACTTCTCTTCAGCATTCCAGAAGGAAATTACACAGTTATTAATTCCTCATTAGGAAAGTAAAATACAATCATTCATCAAAAAGCATCTGTAAGATATGCAGTAAAACTTAAGTAAAACAGGGCAAATAGGTTCAATCATTCTACATATTTATTCAAAATATCTTTGAATGATTTCTGTGGGCTAGACACTGTGCTAGACATAGAACAGAAAAGATGGATTTGGTCCTTAATATTTAAAGCGAATACTTAATAGACATGGATGCAAAAGAGTTCATAGCATGGTTAAGGAGGGAAGTAGTTCCAAATGACTCTCCATTGCCATGAGTGCATCCATGGATCCACCATATATATGCACCAGTGGTTTCTACCTGGGAAGTAACTCAGGAGAGGTTTGCAAATATGTTAAGGGTATTTAGTTATTGTAATGGAGGGATGCTTCTGGCATTTAGCAAGCTGGGGCCAGGGAAGCTAAGTACAATGTGCTGCTAAGTTACACACTATGGAGAATTTTCCACCCCAAAATACCAGGGGTGTCCTGTTTGAGGGCACTGTTCCAGACCTTGTTGTCTCTAATAGGAGCACCATATCCAAATTCTTTATTACAATTATCCCACTCCTTGACCGCAGCTTATTATTTAGATCATTTTAGGGCCTGACTATATCCAATCTTCAGCCACATCAGTATGTAAAGACCTCATAATTTTTTTCTTTGTCCAGCACCTCCTTCATGTTCTTATTTAGATTACTTTCCATTTCAATCCTTCCTTTACATATACACTTCACTCTCTTATCCCTCTATTCCTTAATTACACTCTGCTTGCAAAGACAATTTTGGTTTACCCAAATTTTTCTCAGATTTCCTGACTACACCATATAGGAGAACATGAAAATAAAATGACTTTTCACTTTATTTTATGCTCCCCAATTTCAAATTAGTCCTCAATACTAGCTGGCAATACTGGTAGAAATCCCTAGGATATGTTCTGTTTAACCAAAACATTTTTTTAGCATATTTTATTTTATCATTAAGCTTTCAATACCCTAGTCTAATTGTACCTCCCAATAATGATAACTTTGTTTCCTAATTATCTTACAAAATGAAGGTAATAAGAATATATCTACCTTAATTTTTCCAACCAGCAGTGTCCCTCTATGTCTCTCCTTATGTTGTATTTTTCTCTGGTCAAAATAGTGCCATTTCTCTCCAAATCTGAACTATAACTTGTATCTTGGATCTTAACTTCAATTAGTCTGAACAGAAGGTTCTTTGTTCTACTAATGTTTACCTTCTTTACTCTATCAATATTCCCACTTTGGTGGATTATTTCTACTAACATACATAGATAATACAAGTACTCTCCCCAGCTGCTACCTGACTTTTCTGCAGCCCTTGCTAAAGGGATATATAATATTTAATACCTTCCTCAGTCTTAATTCCCATTTTCCCTTGATCACCTTCCAATTAGGCTTCTTCTATTTTTTTTCAGGAGTCTTTTAAAACCACTCTGCAAGATCACCAATATTCATTTTGTCAAATGCATAATTTCTTGGCCTCATTTTAAGTTTTCAACTTGTCATCCTTCATCTCCTTCCTTCTTAAAACATGTTTCTTCTTTATCTTCTAGCATACCACAATCTTGGCTTTTCTCCTATCTCACCAGCAGGTCTTCCTAGACTCCTTTTCCAGTGTTTTCTTTCTTGTACATTCTAAATATTTGAGTGACCCAGGACTCAGTCTTTTGTATTCTCTCTTATTTATGTAACACTTTACCTGGTTAATTTTATGAAGTCTCATTTCCTTAAATAGTTTCTATATGCAGATAACTCTTAAATTAATAACTTCAGACCAGAATTTTCCCCAGAGCTCCATACACAGATATCCAACTTCCTACTCAAGGTCTCTTCTTGTATGACAGTGAGGTATCTCAAACTTAATGTCAAATAACTTGTGATTCCTCCCTTCCATCCCACCTCCCAGACTTGTTCCTCTTTAAGTCTACTCATTTCAAATAATACCTTTACCATTTACCTAACTGCTCAATCCCAAACCCAAGACTTAGCCTTGAGTTCTCTCTTTCATTCCATATTCAACTCATCAGAGAGCTTTGCCACTTCTCCTTTTATTACCTGAGTACTGAGCTTTGCTTCTCATCTCTCACATTTTCATTCAGATCATTTTAAGTTTCTCATACACAAATTATTGAAATCTTTGCTCAGATTTTAAATGTCCATTTATTGTCCTCCTTATCTCATGTATTCCTTGCCACAAGCACTATTTGTCTTCTAATATTCGACATTATTTGAAATTATCTTAATCATTGTTTTTTATTTTACTTGTTTACCTTCACCTCCCCTAGCTTACTGATCCATTAAAAAATAGCAAAGGTCTAATATTCTGTGTCAATAACATGTTCAAAGTGATAATAACAGCACTTGCAATGAACGAGTAAAGGGCTGTAAATTAAAATAATGGATTGGTTTGGAAAATCATTCTTATGTGAAACAGAAATTTTAGCTATTATCAATCTTTATCAATACTTATGAGGACATAAGCTATAAAGAAACTCAGCCAAGCAAAGAGGCACATTGATGGTGGCTCCACTAATTCTCCATCACTGCACTGGACATGGACCTTCTGGCCCAGTGTAGATAAGGTCAATAAGTGAGTTACACAGGTTATTAACCCACATCATGGGGAGGTACTAGTTCATGAAAAATCTTTATTTTATATTCCAGTTTATATGACCTTATTCAGGCAGCATGATTCTGGGTTTTAATTACTATAGTAGCAATGTTTAAACAAGAACACCTTGTGAAGAAAATTTCATGGATAAAAACTCTCCTCTCTATAAATATTATTTGACCATTTACCTGGAGATCTAGTAATCATGTTGAGAAGAAGATTAGACTGGTTTGTCTGCCTTCTTTACTTTCAACTGGCAATGTACCCTGGATAATCACATGAGAAGTGGATCACAATCCAGCTGCTTTACCTTCCTCTCAGTAGGCACAGCTAAGTCATAGTGGATGAGGGTTTGATTAGAAGGTCAAGAGAGAGAAATAATTACCAGGTCATGAAGCTCCTTGTATAGCAGGCTAAGAAGCTTAACTTTTATCCACTGGAAGGTTTTGAACAAGGAAATGATTTAATCAGATTAAGATTTTTGGGAAGATCACCTTTTGAGCCACCTAATTTGTTTCTCATCCCTCTCTTTAATGTCACCATGGTCTCCATGGCATGTTCAATAGTATTGGGGTCTATGGACACTCTGGTCTCAATCTCAATCTCAGGGGAAAGATTAGAGAGTAGGATGTTTGCTGCAAATTCAGTGCAGCTACTCTATCACATTTAGAAAATTGTTTTTTACTTCTAGGTTTCTAGGATCATGGCTTGTGTTATCATAAATGGGTATTAAATATTATGAAATGAATTTTCTTTAATAAGATGATCACATGATTTTTCACCTTAATTTTCTAAGTGTGAAGACATAAATTGATTTTTCAAATGGTAAATTGTGTTTCAGGAATAAATCCAACATCATTTAAGGTGTTTTCATTTTCAAGACTTTTTGCATCTCTTTGCTTAAAAAAATTGACCTATAACTTTACGTTCTTATACATTATTTTCAAGATTTGGAATCAAGATTATGCTGACCTTATAAAATACATTATAAAGAACTTTTTTTATTACTAAATTAGCATTATTTCTTCCCTATATGAATCCACTGAAAAAAATCATCCAAGGTAAGGTTATATATATTGGAAAAAACTCCACTAAAAATGTCATCTTTATTTGTGTGAATGTATCTTATTATGTATTACACAGTTTTAATTATTTATGACTATATATATTTCTATTCGTGCCTGTGTCCATTTTTGGAAATTGTGTCTAAGTTTTCCATTTCATCTAAATTCTACTTAATTACTATAACCTTTTCCATAATATCTATTCTTCTATGGACTCTAGACTGACTTCCCCTTTACCATTCCAGTGGTTTATCAGTTTTATCAATTAAAAAAATAGCTTTAGACATTGTTGACTTTCTACATTGTGCATTTGTTTTCTGTTTCATTCATTTTCACACTTATTTTTAATGTTTCTTTCTATTTGTGGGGAAGGGGCAAGGTGATTTATTAGCTTTTTTTCTAATTTATTAAGTAATAAATTTAGGTAATTGATTTTCAGTATTTTTGTCTTCAATAAATCCACTTAACAATATAAATTCCTGTGGAGTAATGGTGTTAGTTCATTACTAATTTTGCTGTGCTGTAATATGTGAACACTAGGTTAAACATCTACATATGTATGTATATTATTATATACATATATGTGTTTAGTTTTCATGATAATTTCTACTGCGACTCAAGTTATTTGGAAGTGTATTGCTTAATATCTAAATATTTGTGGATTTTTACTCATCTAGATTTTCTTAAACCCTAGTATTCAGTAAACTTATATTTATTTTAAGTAGCATACTATTTTTAGAGGGTTACCAATATTTCTTTTTTTATTGACATATTTAGTTCACTTATATTTTTGTAATTGCTGATTTTATCAGTATTTTTGCTATCAGTATACGATTTGCTTTTTGTTTATCCCAGTTGTTCTTTTTTATGTTTTCTTCTATCTTGACTTCTTTTGGATTAATCTTTCTATTTCACCTTTCTCATCTATTAGATCTTACGGTTTATTATTCTTTTAGTGGTTAGCCAAGAGATTACAACCTACCTCCTTGACATAGTGGCATCTATTCTAAACTAGAAATTTTACCATTTCTAAAATAATGCAAAAACCTTAGAACTTTAAAGAAAATATATTTATTTATTTATTTGAAAGAGAGTGCACACGTGTGCATGTGGGAGAGGTGTGGGGCAGGGGGAGAGAGAGAATCCTAAGCAGGCTCTATGCCCACTGCAAAGCCTGGAGGAGGCAGGGGCGGGGCTCGATCTCATAACCCTGAGATCAAGACCTGAGCTCAAATCAAGAGTCAGTCGCTTAACCAACTGAGCCATCCAGGCGCTAAATCAAATTTAAAAAAAAATTATTTTCCTTCTGATGGTAGCTACACTTGTGGTGAAAATAGCATAACATATAGACTTGTCAAATCACTATGCTGCACACCTGAAACTAATGTAACATTGTGTTTTAAATTAAAAAATAAAAAAGAAATACTTGTCCTTTTTCAAAGAGGCTTTTTTGAGCCCTCTACCTGGAAAAGGTCGATTCATGAATAACAGTTTTTCATCATAGCACTTACTACTGTAATTTAATAAATATTTCCGTAACGATTTGTCTCTTCTTTGAGACCCCAAGTGTCTTTTGTGACATGCACGATTCATTCCCTCCTTAAAGGAGAACTCTACATCTTCATTTTATATGTAAAACCCATTTGTATGTAGGATATTTAATTATACTAGCATTTAGAATATAGATATCCAACTACTAGTCTGTATGTCAGCACCAATTAAGACTTTTCCAAGGACTGGATATTACTTTGAAGAGAGAGAAGATGGACAGACATTGGTAGCAAAATTATTCTGAATAGAAATTTCTCTAGTGAGCATAAGGCCAAGGATATAAAAGAGTATTTAAATGCATGTTGTCTTCACAAAGCTGAAATGTGGGCAGACAGCTTATTGCTGTTTTAATGGCACCTTGCAGAGATGAAATTAACATTTGATTTACATGAGTGTCCTTGGGCAGAGGCAATTGTGACTACTCATATCCACTGATAGGAGCTGAATTAGTTTTAACCTCTCAAAGAAATAATCTAGAAGTCATAATGAAAAAGCTAAATGCAGATGTCCACTTAATACACAGTGGTACTTCAAGCAGTAAGAAAGAGATTGCAACATAATAGTATTTTATACGTATTAAATAGCTGTCCTTTAAGAAGTCAAATGAATTTATAACATTTTCGAATATGATAAACTAGTCACAGAATGTGACTTTATAATTTTGAAAATAATCTATAACTTAGTAATCATGAGACTACACAGTTAGAAACTCTAGGGTCACAAATCAGATGCCTTTAGAAGTCACTAAGGTTCTAAATATGAAGTAGCCAATATGACATTTTAAAAAGGGATGACTGTGATTAACTGGAGAGTACAAATCTTACATAAAGAAAATCAAATTCATTGCTTTACATTATTCTGCTGGCCAAATAAAATATGTACAATGATTAACTGACCCATAGGCTACTGCTTTTTCATCTACAATTCTAGTTCAACCTCTTTACTTTATGTATGAATCATGCAATTTTTTAGGTAGGCAGGTGATTCACCCAAGATCACATAACGGATTACTAGCACACATGACAGTTGTTCTTATTCTAATGATATTATTAAGTTATTGAACTTCCTTAGTCCAACATGTTATAAATTCCTGTTTTGCATGGTCTCATCAAAAAGTAGAATGTAGGGGCGCCTGGGTGGCTCAGTCATTAAGCATCTGCCTTCGGCTCAGTCATGATCCCAGGGTCCTGGGATCGAGCCCCGCATCGGGCTCCCTGCTCCGTGGGAAGCCTGCTTCTCCCTCTACCAGTCCATCTGCTTGTGTTCCCCTCTCTCGCTATGTCTCTCTCTGTCAAATAAATAAATAAATCTTAAAAAAAAAAAAAAGAAGAAGTAGATTGTATATGGAAATTATTATCTTCCATATATATAAATAGAAATTTTAATGCTCTAAAATTCAGTTAATTATACTGGTACATCCCAGGATAAAGAATAACATATATAATTAATCCATTATACCATCAATAGTTACAAAACGCTCACATAGAAAACTTGAGTATTATGGGTGTCCCCCACAAATTTATGTCCACCCAGAAACTAAGAAGGTGGGTCTTATTTAGAAATTAGATCTTTGCAGATGCAGTCAGATAAGATGAAGTTATACTGGTTTAGGGCAGGCCCTAAATCCAAGGACTAGTGTCCTTATGAGAAGAGGACAGACAGTTGCAGACACACAGGAAAGGCTACATGACAATGGAGGCAGAGATTGGAGTGATGAAGCTATAAGGCAACAAATGTCAAGGACTGCCAGTGACCACCAGAAGTCAGGAGAGAATCAGGGAACAGATTTACACTCAGAGCCTCCAGAAGGAATAAACACTGGTGACATGATTTCAAATTTCTCACTTAGTGAATCTAAGATAGAAAAAATTTCTATTGTTGTAAACCACCACTGTGCAATTCTTTGTTACAGCAGCCCAGGGAAACTCGTACACTGAGGAAAAACATGTCCTACTTTACCAATGGAAATATTGAAGAAAACAAATGTTATACCACTCTCATTATCTAATTCAGGAATCTCAGGAATACATGTCAGAATGGAAGGGCATTATGTATCTAAAGACCACTAATTTATTTTTTAACATATTAATGCTTTTCTCTGTGTTAAAAGGGATACATTTTACATTTATTTCAAAGTCATCTTCGTTAGTTTTAAGGTATATAGTTTAAATACTATTTCAGGAAAAATTTTGTTCCCTAAAATAAAATATTTGATTTTAAGCATCTTAAAAATTATCACAGCCTACAATCATGCTCCACTAGTACCCAGGTGCTGATAAACCACCAAAACCAGAACCAGTCTTCCTGTATTTTCAAACCCTAAGGAGTTGGTCTACGAGAAGGGGGAAAGTCTTAGAGTGACAGCTAATATAAAGTCTCCATCAAATCAAGTGGCAGGATCCTTGATTTTTTAACTCAGGAATCCAAGTTTTACATGAGTTGGCATTCTTCCTGTGTACATTTCACCTGAAAATGGTGATGTCTCTGGAAAAACTAAAGTGATCCAGGGAAGGAAAATGAGTATTAAAATTATATGTAACAATATTTTCAGTGAAGGAGAAAAGGAAAATAGCTAAACAGATATGGATGGTGATTATATATTAAAATTAAATATAAGAAGGGATGCTTGACAGATAATCTTATCCTTCAATTAAAAGGGGAAATACTACTACAACAGGGCTTCATGAGAAAAACCCTCAACAAAGTAGGTTTAGAGGGATCACACCTCAACATAATAAAGGCCATATATGAAAAACCCACAGCTAACATCATTCTTAATGGGGAAAAACCAAAAGCTTTTCCTCTACAGTCAGGAATGAGACAGGGATGTCCACTCTCCCCACTGTTATTAAACATAGTACTGGAAGCCCTACTCTCAGCAATCAGACAACAACAAGAAATAAAAGGAATCCAAATCAACAAGGAAGAAGGAAAACTTTCACTATTTGCAGAAGACATATTATATATAGAAAACCCTAAAGATGCTACAAAAAATACTGCTAGAACTGATACACAGATTCAGTAAAGTCACAGGACACAAAATCAACATGTAGAAATCTGTTGCATTTCTATACACCAATACTGAAGCAGCAGAAAGAGAAATCAAGGAATTGACCCCATTTACAATTGCACCAAAACCCATTAAGATACCTAGAAATAAACCTAACCAAAGAGGTAAAAGATCTATACTCTGAAAACTCTAAAACACTGATGAAAGAAATTGAAGATGATGCAAAGAAATGGAAACACATTCCATGCTCATGGATTGGAAGAACAAATATTGTTAAAATGTCTATATTACCCAAAGCAATCTACATATTTAATGCAATCCCTGTCAAAATACCACCAGCATTTTTCACAGAGCTAGAACAAACAATCCTAAAATGTGTATGGAACCACAGAAGACCCCAAATAGCCAAAGCAACCTTGAAAAAGAAAAGCAAAGCTGGAGGCACCACAATTCTGGGCTTCAGGGTTATATTACAAAGCGGTAGTGATCAAAATATGTATGGTATTGGCACAAAAACAGACACATAGATCAATGGAACAGAAGAGAAAACCCCGAAATGAACCCACAACTATATGCTCAACTAATTTTCAACAAAGCAGTAAAGAATATCCAATGGGAAAAAGAGAGTCTTGTCAACAAATGATGTTGGGAAAACTGGACAACAATATGCAAAAGAATGAAACTGGACCACTTTCTTACACCAAACACAAAAATAAATTCAAAATGCATTAGAGACCTAAATGTGAGACCTAAAACCATAAAAATCCTAGAGGAGAACACTGGCAGCAACATCTTAGGCACTGGCTATAGCAGCTTCTTTCTAGATAGTTCTCCTGAGGCAAGGGAAACAAAAGCAAAAATAAACTATTGGGACTTCATCAAAATAAGAAGTTTCTTCACAGTGAAGGAAATGATCAACAAAACTAATATGTGACCTACAGAATGTGAGAAGATATTTGCAAATGACATATCTGATAAAGAGTTTGTATCCAAAACATATAAGAACTAATAAAACTCAACACCCAAAAACCAAATAATTCAGTTAAGAAATGGGCAGAAGACATGAATAGACATTTTTTCCAAAGAAGACATACAAATGGCCAACAGATACATGAAAAGAAAGACACTCAACATCACTCATCATCAGGGAAATACAAATCAAAACTACAATGAGAGATCACCTCACACCTGTCAGAATGAATAGACCACAATATAAGAAATAACAAGTGTTGGCAAAGAGGTGGGGAAAAGGCAACTCTCCTGCACTGCTGGTTGGAATGCAAACTGGTACAGTCAGTCTGGAAAACAGTATGGAGTTTTCTCAAAAAGCTGAAAATGGGACTACCCTACAATCCAGCAATTGCACTACTAGGTATTTATGCAAAGAATACAAAAATAGGGCGCCTGGGTGGCTCAGTCGTTAAGCGTCTGCCTTCGGCTCAGGTCATGATCCCAGGGTCCTGGGATCGAGTCCCACATCGGGCTCCCTGCTCGGCGGGAAGCCTGCTTCTCCCTCTCCCACTCCCCCTGCTTGTGTTCCTGCTCTCGCTATCTCTCTCTCTGTCAAATAAATAAATAAAATCTTTAAAAAAAAAAAAAAAAAAGAATACAAAAATACTCACTCAAAGAGATATTTGCACTGTTTATAGCAGCACTGTCTATAAACAGCCAAACTATGGAAACAGCCCAAGTGTCCATTGACTGATGAATGGATAAAGAAGATGTTATATGAAGTAAAATTAAATGATTAATTATAATTAGTAGACAAAATAGGTCCATTAGATTTTTTTAATCTATAATCATGTTTTATTACATTTGCAAAACCCATGTATTTGAAAAATATATCGATTACCACCTATACTATGCAATCACGTTCATTCATTTATTAATCTTCAGACCTCATATTTTTGGTAATTAATTTGGTTAAATAAATCTGAATTTCAACAATTAGACTCATTTTAGTTCAGTAATATGAATTCCTACTTTAGATACAGATTAGATAGTTTTATTATAAGCTTGGGTTATGATTTAGGAATTCTTTGAAACTAGACCAAATTTTACATATAAAATTATTGTTATTACTATTACTATTCCAAATATGAAAAGACTCCAATCCAGGAACAGATCAAAACATGATTTATAACTCACTTAGAACTACTAACACTATAAGATTCAACTTAAAACATAATGTAGCCAAAATATCGGCCACATAAAACCTAAAGGTTAGAAACTACTATAGTATCACCTCCTTGGGAAGAATCATTTTGTCTTTTTAGTTGATAAACTTGTCTTTTGCCCAACGTATTCTCTGTAGAAAGGAATTACCCTTGGAAGACTTCCTTTCTCATTTTACCCATGTTAAAGTCTCCTTAAGTCTCCCTCTCCATGCAGGGTCTGAGAAAAACTAGAACTAGAGCAGCTATCAGAGTGGGGAATTTGGGGATTTAATATAATAATAACAACACATCAACAGTGCCTTTATTAAACATGAACTCCCCTCACAGATCCTTCTACAATAAGTTATAGTCCAATATTATCAAAGCCTTAACCTTTCAGGAATATTTATACTTTGGCTTTGGCCTAAATATATTACTTTGTTTAAGATAAATTTTTATTCTGAGGCACCTGGGTGGCTCAGTTGGTTAAGTGTCTGCCTTTGGCTCAGGTCATGATCCCAGGGTCCTGGGATGGAGTCCCACATCAGGCTCCCTGCTCAGTGGGGAGTCTGTTTCTCCTTCTCCCTCTGTTGCTCTCCACTGCTTGTGCTCTCTCTCTCTCTCTCAAATAGATAAATAAAATATCTTTAAAAAATTTTAATTCTTACATTGCATGTCATTCTAGATGATGCCTGAAATCAACACATTAGTTTACCTACTTTTAGACTTGGCAATAACCCATGTTTACAATCCCCCAAAAAGCAAGTGTCCTATGGTCTTACCCGGAATTTTGATTCTATGTAAAAAATTCAGTTACTTGATTAGTGGAAATACTGGATAAATAGTCAATGAGCTATCTTAGCTGAGAGGATTATTTCAGGAAAAAAAAAAAAAAGGTCAATGACTAATTTGTATATATATAAAAAACAAATAATCATAAAGGGTACCAGCCAAGTCTCAGAAGCTGTGAAATGTGATATTCCAGAAGAGAGTACACCTTGTAAGTAAAATCCACATTTATTTAATTTTACTATTTTGAGATTGCCTTGCCAGCTTTTAAAAAATGTAACCTACTTCTACCCTTTGCTAATCTATTCTCCTGAACAAACTGCTATTATGTCAACTATCTCTTTAAATATCTTTTTCATCCATCCTTCCTCCACAGGCATCTGATAATACATGATTGTGGAATAAAGTCATCATAGCAGAATGAAAGGAAAGAAAAATAAAGCAAGAAATTTTAAGGGAAATCCCTAGTGGGGCAATTATTATGGGAGTCATAGGAGAGAGATGTGACATCAGATGGTCTCCACCACAGCCTGGGTAAACTAATAACAATGTGTCCATGAGCAAGTTCTATTATCTAAGATCATTTCCCTCTTTTTAAGTGGGAAGTACAGATTCATTTATATTTTATGATTCATTTATAGATTCATTTGAGAGATAAGCAGATGATCCATGTAAAGCACTCAGAACTATACCTATTATGTATTGCTAGGTACTGTATTACTCAATGAATGTTTCTAAAGGAGAGGAGAGTAAACACCGATTTCAATATTTCAAGTCTTAGTACCAATAACCCAGATTTGCAAGAAGATACCTTTAGTTTTGTTTGTTCTTAGTGAATGTTAACAGTGGAGCATCTGAGTAGAATCTATTGAGATACAATTGGGGATTGAAAATCAAAGCTTAAGTGGCGCCTGGATGGCTCAGTCCATTAAGCGTCTGCTTTTGGCTCAGGTCATGATCCCAGGGTCCTGGGATTGAGCCCCTCATCAAGATCCCTGCCCAGTGGGGAGACTGCTTTTCCCCCTCCTTCCTGCTCATGCTCCCTCTCACTATCTCTGTCTCAAATAAACAAATAAAATATTAAAAAAAAAGAAAAAGAAAATCAAAGATTAGCTGAAAACATAGTATCAGAAATGTAGTAACATATTTAACACTTGTAGAATGCAAGAAGGAGCACCATACTAGAAATGACACATACTTCTGGTTTGTTGGACACTTATTCTTTTTTTTTTTTTTTTAAAGATTTTATTTATTTATTTGAAGAGAGAGAGACAGCGAGAGAGGGAACACAAGCAGGGGGAGTGGGAGAGGGAGAAGCAGGCTTCCCGCTGAGCAGGGAGCCCGATGCGGGGCTCGATCCCAGGACCCTGGGATCACGACCTGAGCCGAAGGCAGACGCTGAACGACTGAGCCACCCAGGCGCCCCGGACACTTATTCTTGAACCACATTTTCTTTCAATTATTAAAGAAAATTTATAGACTATATAATCACTGAGATATTTTCCAGATTTAAAACTCTATGGCAATGTAGATTTCTATGGCTATGTATCAACAATATTCTATGTTTTATAGGAATCTTTAAGCTCTTTAACTTAAATTATTTTACTTGGACTAATGATATAAAATTAACTTTAATCTAATAGCATAGGTGTGGTTCATTGCAATTATATCTGTAAAATTATTGCTTGAGGGAGCAAATATTTAAAAATCTCTTTGACAAGAGTGTTTTAGAAGTCAGTTCAAATTATTGTTGAGCCAATGTCTGTAGAGGTATCGTCAAAATTAACTTAATTAAGGAAAAGACAGAAGATGGTTGGAACAAGTTTTGGGAAATAAATTACATTTGAACATCAGTATTTTAAATGAGAGTGATTGATATATTAAATTTTGGGAAAAACCCCTCACATTACTTTACCTATTCAAGAAACTATTAGGACAAAGATAAAACAAACCCAAATTTTACATGTTTAAAATAAAAAATATATATATATTTGTACCTCAACTCACTAATAAGATTTTTTCTTGTTCTATGATCACTTTTTCTAATCAAAAATAAAATTATATTAATGATAGTTATGGAAGCTCAAAAATGGAAATGGAGAACAAATCACTTGAGTCTATGATAGTATTTAATATGCTATAAGAATAAAAAGAAAAAATTACATATTCCAAATAGAATGCAGATTTAAAGACATTTCATTTGACTGTAGATTTTAAAATTTATTTGGTCACTTACTTTCAAAATTATTAATTCAATTAACATTGGGTTGCACAAACTTTGTGGTAGTATTTATAGTGAGGATTGATACAAGGGTGGGAAATCATTGTAAATAAGAAAGAGCAAATACTAGTAATATTAAACAATATTTAAAGATTGTTAAAATGCTGTCAATAATGTTTAAGCAAGATGGTGACAAATAGTTTTTCATTGCATCTTAATACTGCTACGTAATTGTATAAGTCCTCTCATTCTTATACATTTGTTCACTGATGTTTTTGTGAATATAATTTCAAATTCCAGCAAGAAAATTTATATTTGAAGTATAAGCCACAGTGTACAAAAGGCCAATACATTTCTAATATATTACTGAAAACGTTTCCCATGTAATTAGGATACACTTATCAAATTGACTTTTTTAATGCTCCTATGCTTTGTTCTTTGTTTTTGTTTTGCCAGTTCACTACAAGTAAAACCGTTAGGAACAAGGAATCACAGCATCATCACCAAGAAAAAAAAAAAAAAGAAAAAGAAAAACAACTCAAAAATCTTCCTTTCATTTATAATTCAAAATAAGAATGGCTTTTACTGTTGATAGTTTCAAACCTACTTTTCATGTGTTCTTAAGTAAAAAACACATCAATAAATCACACCCAAAAAGTCAGAGCCTAATTTCCTAAAAGAATCAATTTTAGTGGAAAGAAAGGGACTCATACAAATTTACACACATGTATCGTTTAAATATACACTAACATATATATTAATCCAATTCATTCTATAATTATTTAATGAGTGCCTAGGCACTGTGATTGGGATTGGGTATATGCAATGCTGAATTACAGAAGAAAACTGGCCTGTGTATGCTAATACTCTAGCAGGGAAGACAGACAAATGAATTAGAGATTTTTGATCATTGTGATAAATTATATGATAAAAGCAGACATTTAATTAATTCAAAGAAGACTTTTGAGAGAATATTTTAAACTGACACAATTTATTTTGCATTTTCAATTTGGTTTAAACATCTTTACTATTTACTCTCTAAAGGTCATATACAAAAGCTATAATAAAACTCTTGTTCATTTTCCTTTTTGCAATTTTTCTTTTGAGAAAACTACTCCTAGGGAATTCCTTAAAAGATTGTTATTGGAATACACTCAACATTGTTAATCCCCTCATGTTCATGCTGCTATAATTTTCATGAATCTGTAGTCCACCTATTTCATCTCAGGAAGGTCGCAAAAATCTTTTTAGCAACAACTCAATCCCTTATCTGAGGATTATAAAGAAAGAGTGGTGGAAGCTATGAAATCTACACAGAAAAATACAAGAATAGCAAAATGTACATCGGTTTTATATGATCTTATCCATTGTCATTTTGGATAGTCAGTGATGTGACAATGCGATCTCAAGGGCTTATTGCATATTCTTGCTGAGACAAAGTAGGTTTGTATTATTTTTCTTGTATGACAAATATCCTTATTTTGTATTTTATAAAAGAAGATGAATTATGTATGGCCTTAATGCTGATTTAACATATTGCCTAAAAAAAGAGCATGAGCATCTTTTTATTACATCAGATAAGAATATTTCCCCATTATACTTAACGGCATCAATTTAGAATTTATGGTAACTTAGGTAAAATCTGAATTATAGTTTTATTCTTTAACAACTCTTAAAGAAATTGTAAGTTTGTATTATCTTAGTACATGTTAAACAGTTACTTTAAGCACAAACATCTTTTGATTCTTTTTGCTTTCAAAACTTTAGTCAACATAAATTAAGAACCTTGAAACGAAGTCCACTTTATCAAATAATTTCATAATATCTGATATGATATAATAAGTCCATTTAGAAGTGCTGAAGAAAGTCTTTACTGAAAAAGCTTTGCTAATGTATTTGAACTATATGAAAGCACTGTTTATAGGTTAAAAAGTGGTCAAAATATTGGCACTTGGCCCAATATATTGGCTAAACTTTGTATATTTGTAACTGGATGCTAAAAAACATATATCCCTTTCTATCTATCTAATGAAGACAAGGCTGTTTTGATATTTTGGTATATTCTTTATGTAATTTAAAATATTTTAATATCTGAATATTCTTTTGACATCTTAAAAAAAGAAGAGGGAATTTAATGTTTGGAGTTCGTGGTATCTTTTGGCTAATAAAAGTAACTCCTGGATGCTTATTCATAGGCTACTAAATGTATAAAATCATATATCTCTGGACATATTGAAAATAGGTCTACCAAAAAAAGTTTTGATTACATTATGAGTTACAATATCAAAGCTAAACAACTATTGCTAACAGTTCAAAAACCTGCAAAATCTACGATTATCCACTTAAGTTTTCACTAATCTCCAACAGCAAAGACAGCATGCTATATTTTATAAATAAAGTTTATTCAGAGGTCAGACCAGTGATAACCGTAGGAACCCGAAGCTGTGCAAAATTTGTAATCTTGTCAAAAGGACAATCATCATTGCTAACTGCTAAACTGGAGTGATTGTGCCTGGTGCACAGGTACTGTTTAATTCCTCTGTCTAAAGGAAAGAGCACATTATTTCTGTTGATAGTGGTGACTTACCTGTTAACAACACAAAAGAAGAAAGTTATTTAGAGGAAGCAGAAGCCACACGAAACAAATGATTCTGCATTCTGGGAAAGAAAGGTTTCTTAGACCTTTAAGCAATGTTTTAGAGAATCACTAGAAGGATCACGATAGAGGTACTAGGGAGTGGCTTCCAGGTCTGAGGACAACGTGTTCTAGTAGCATCCCTCTGTATAACAAAGATATGATAAGCTTGATGGGTCCTCCATCACCATGCACATGCATCTGCCATCAAACTATATTGAAAAGTACATGTTCTTTAGGCATATCTCTGGTTTGTGGCTGTTTGATGGAAAATTTTGATGGAAAGAAAAAATAGCATTTACATAGGATACCTAACGTATTGTATATTCAATGCTTTGTATCAGTCTCCAACACAGAAGAGGCACCCAAGATAGGATAAGAAGAAAATATTAGAATTCCTATTTCTATTTTTTATCTCATCCTGCTTAGTTTGTATTTTTGTACATGATTTACAATGCAAAATAATTAGTTGTTATACATGCATACACAGTTATCAAGTTTAATATACATAATATTTGAGTTGAGGGCCCAATTCTAGGTATCACATTCTTACTGAAAGAGATACTATATTAAAAGAGCTTGAAATCATCTGATCTGGTACTTTAAAATCATGATTTAAAGTAGGCCACTGGGGTACTTGTGTATCTGACCATCACATTATACTCCTCATAAGACTTTGCTTTTGGATAATATTGATTACTACAGAGAAGGACTCTATATACAAGCAATAGCATCCCATCTCCTAGTGTGCTAATGGTGCCTACATTTTCTTTCAGAGAGTTTACACTACCATGATAAAACAAGAATTGGTGGGGCTGTCCTTCAAGTTTTCTTGACTTTTCCTGGCTAAAGTGTGGGCACATGACTCATATTAATCAGACTCCCTCTCCCTTGTGTATATAAATCTTTGTTTTTGTTTTTGTTTTGTTTAGTTTTGTATATTTATTTATTTATTTGAGGGAGAGAGCGAGCATGAGCAGGAGAGGGGCAGAGGGAGAGGAAGAGAGAGTCTCGAGCAAATTCCACGCTGGGCATGGAGCCCCATGTGGCACTTGATCTCATGACACTGATATCATGACCTGAGCTGAAACCAAGAATTGGTCGCTTAACCTAATGGGTCATCCAGGCGCCCCATGTATATAATTATTAAACAGAAAAATAACAAAGCCTGGAGAGAGCTACAGCTGACCCATCCTGAGAGTCACCTCCAGAAGGGCTGACCCAGTAGTGCTTTCATTCAATGTACTTGTTCTATACATATGATAAACACATTTTATCTTTATTTGATAATAAAATTATTTATATCTGACATAAGATGGAAAATCAGAACTTAAATGGATGCCAGTGAATGAGAAAAGGGTCAAATTTTCCCAGGAGGTAAAATTTCTCAGAAATATAGAAGTCCATATATTCATTCACATTATTTCTTTGTCAACTGAAAAAGATGACAAATAAAATAATCAATAGTAGTAGGCACAGAGCTCTTTGAAATGACGTAAGTATGCATCAGCATTTGGTTAATAATAAAACAAGCTGACATTTACCACATTACTGCTATTTGCCAAACATAATTTGAGTTTTGTACGTGTATTAATTCAATTGATTCTCTAAGAAACCTGTGTATTAACTATAATAAAACCTCATTTTGCACATAATGCAACTGAGGCAACTAGTTATGATATTTATAAAAGATTACATGGCTAGTTGGATAGTAGAGTACGTATTTAACCCAAGCACTGTATATCCAGAATCAGTCCTCTTTTTATTCCATACTGTCTTTTGTGTAATATTAACAGTTAAGCCTTTTAGATTTTGTTCATTGGTACAAATAATTCTACTAACTTTGATTGTAATTTCCCAGTACTTCATTAATCCCTACTGGAAACACAAGTCAAAGCAAAATTCACATGTGCACAAGAAAAGATGAAGTCAGTAAACCTGGGTTGTCCAAATCCTGCATTTTCAAAGAAAGGTTTGACCACTGCCTAGCTCCTGGGAGACAACCTTTAGCCCTTAGTAATAAGATGTCTTTTGTAATAAGATGTCTTTGTTTACCTGAGGCCTTGGGCCATGCCAGGATATTTTTTTTTTTTAAGATTTATTTATTTATTTTAGAGAGAGAGAGAGAGAGAGAGAGAGAGAGAGAGCATGAGTGGGAGAGGCAGAGGGAGAAGGAGAATCTCCAGCCAACTCCATGCTGACTGCACAGCCCCACAAGGTGCTCGATCTCAAGACCCCAATATCATGACCTGAGCTGAAACTAAGAGTTGGAAGCTTGACTGTCCCACCCATCCAGGTGCCCACATGCCAGGATATTTTATACTAACAATGTGATTTATTGTGGGAGCCATGGACCATGCCGTTATCAGTGTCATGTCTGGAGGGGTTGCAGATTAAGTAACTAAGATCAGCCAGGTGGGCAGTCAATCCTGTCAACTGAACAATGCCCAGTAAAAATCCTGGACACTAAGGTTCTCCATTGACAGGAAGCTCAACATCAATACTTTGTACTGTCACATACTGTCACTGAAAGAATTAAGCCCCGTGTGTAAGACTCCCATGGAGAGAAGACAACTGGCTGCATCTGTTCTTTCCTGGACTCCGCCCTATGTGCCTTTTACCTTTGCTGATCTTCATTGGTACTCTTACTGAAATAAACCATATCCATCAGTTTAATAGCTTTCATGAATTCTGTAAGTCCTTCTAGCAAATCGTTCAAACTGAGAGTGGTCTTGAGGACTGCTGAATTCAACATGACATCTTTTACTACTTTAAAAAATGACATTCAAACATGGAAAGAAAAATAAAGAACTTTTAAAGGAGATTAGGAAACAATGATAAAAACTTATTCACAAATGTGGAATTCTCCAAATCCTCTAGAAGATTAAATCAAATATTGTTCAAAATAATATTTATCTTTCTTAGTCTGATAATATAAACTAGGCAGTCACGTTGTGCTTTTAGCTGAAAATATAGAACATAATTAAAAAATTATGATGAAACAAAAATCACCCATAATACGGCAATCAGGGAAAAGTGCTATTTAAATATGATGTATATATTCCTTTCTTCCACCTTCCTCCTTTATGTACTTTATTTTAGCTGTGAACTCATTTTCTACTGAGAGTATCACCTATTCTATCTGGTAATGTGCAATGGAGAAATGCCAAAGAATGTTAGGACATCACCATGTGTTCAAGGATGGATAACTCCAAAGAGACAAAAAGAACTGTTGCCCTTTTCCTTTTGGGAAAGCTCTCCCAGGCAATCACATGCATCAGGGTTTCATGGTCTTTACATATTTCAAAAAAATTGCTCCATTGGAGAAGATAGCCTGCCTACGTTGTAATCTACCAACCCTAAGGTTTTGGAGGGGCTGAAGTGGAAGAGAGAGTGCACAAGGTAGTAGATCAGTCACCTAGGTATCATTGCAACAGGTAATTATGCTGTGCTAATGTCCTTGTGAGAGAGCAGGTGACCAGTCACTAGGAAAAATCAGAGCTTAAAATCATTCCTGCAACCAGTTCCTCTAGCTAAACTCCACCCCATGCTTCAGACACTACCCACTTTCTACACACACACACACACACACACACACACACACACACTAGTTCAAGAAAGCCTTCAGGGGCACCTGGGTAGCTCAGGCGGTTGGGTCATGGACTCTTGATTTCGGCTCACATCAGGATCTCAGGGTCCTGGGATTGAGCCCTATGTTGTGCTCCGTGCTCAGTGGGAAGTCTGCTTGAGGATTCTCTCTCTCCCTCTTCTCCTCCCCCCCAATCCCTGCTCATGCTGCCTTCTCTCTCTAAAATAAATAAGAAAATCTTAAAAAAAAAAAAAAAATGGCATTCAGATTTGCCATAGCATCCTTGCAGTTTGGTATGGTTTGATTTGGCTTTATAGTTCACGTCAATGTTTTCTACTGCTATATTTTTCTCTAATGATGATTTTGAGGAAGGCAGTCAGAAGTTAAAGCTAGCATTAGTTCTCATATTGTCAGGAACCAGAAATATCCATATAACTTATAAATATATTTTAAGTATATGTATTTATGACCATAATTGTGATAATTTTATACTTTGCTTTTCCCTCAGTTAACAATATATGAAAATTTCTCTATATCTTTCAATATTTTCTATAAAAAATTCTCAGTGACTACATAATATATGAATATAGTAGACAATTCTCTATTTGGGGACATTTTTACACACCCCCTTTTTTTAATAATTCTAAAAGTGCTCCAGTGAGCATTTTTATAAGTAAGTAATGGCACAGTTCTTTGATAAAATATTTGGAGTAAATTCCTATAATTAGAATTATGATCTAGTAAATAGGAATTATTTTGTTTGTTCTTTCATCAAGCACTTTAAGAAATTTTTAGTAGCTTCAAAACAGTACATTCCATACGTTACTTCACTTTTATAAAGAACACTTGCAGAATAGTATTTTACAAATTCCTTTTGAGTGCATCCATATAATTTAATGTAAAAAATTTAAACTTAATACAGTCTTAAAAGTTAAAAGACATAAAAATATTTTAAGGTATTTGATATATTATCTCAAATTACCCACCAGAAATGTTGAATTTGCAATCTCACCAACAAAAATTCAATTCATTCTTAAAGTCTAATTGACATAACCTGGAGAATTTACATATTTAAGTTGATAAGGACAGTGATATTATTTAGTACATTTTGAGCACCTTACTTTTTTATTCCGTCACATTTGCTCTCCACAACAATCACCAGAGATAAGTATTGTATTATTCCCATTTTAGAAATGAGAAAACTATGGTTTAGGGGTATCATTTAACTTTCTCAAGGTCTAACAACAAAAAAGGGGAATAAATACTATATGATCATAAACCATCTGACTCTCAATTTCCTCTGGAGTCCTCTAAACCACTCATAAAACAATAAGAGTGTATTTGACAACCTAATATTAACAACATTAAAAATAATTCCAAGGTTAATAGTACCTACAACTGTGTTTGTGTGTGTGCGTATGTGTGTGTGT
Source organism: Phoca vitulina (assembly GCF_004348235.1). Taxonomy (NCBI): domain Eukaryota; kingdom Metazoa; phylum Chordata; class Mammalia; order Carnivora; family Phocidae; genus Phoca; species Phoca vitulina. The sequence continues at coordinate 28,086,795 of NW_022589709.1, forward strand.
GCATATCAGATCTCACTTAGAATTCACTAAATTAATAACAAAAACTATAAAATGTATTTTGAAAGTAATATTTATACAGTAAGTTAAACAAAGAAGGTTATAATTATAAATAAATATAAATTCTTATCTAATAAAGAAATATAGATTTGGCATTTTTTTATAATTTCTAATACTATTAGAGTCTTAGCCTCGCAATTCTTATTAGTCTTGTATTTTGAAAATTTACACCTTTCATGGTTCCAGTTTCATCCTTATTAAGAATCTGTATTTTGATGTTGACACGGTATACTTTCTATTATAAATTATTTTTGTTTTTGATTGCTAAAAACAGGCTGTGACGTAAAGCAAGCTGACCAAATGTAAATTGCTTCCACATGAAGCATTGCTAGTGGATCCTAGCATGATGAAGTACATTTATATGCAAAGATACATGCTACCACAAAAGTTACAATAAAAATTGCCTCAAATATCACATAATAATATTTATTTTATTCTTGTAATGCCATATTGTCTTTCTGCTCATACAGAAGAGTCCATAATTTGCACATTTTTTTGAAATAATACACTTGGAGTTTTACTATGAAAAGGGTGAAAAACTGGCTTAGAAACCTAATTCTAGGCTTTTTTCTGCTATTTATTACCTGTGTCATATTAGACAGACAAATTAGCCTCTTTGGTTCTTGTCCTCCCCTATATAAAATAAAGTGATGGTTGTGTTACATTATCTAATTCTATATGGTTTTCCTAGCTTCAAAATATCTATGAATAAATTATTCTCAAAGTGATTTGTTTCTTACAATTTTCACTTGATTTTTCTCACTGAGAGTTCTGACAAGTTGTGACAAGAATCAGCCACTTCTACTGTAACTTAGTTGAAACACAGTTAAGGATTTCGGGGAATTTGTGGTCTTTGGAGTTTGTGGATTGGAAACCACAACAGAGTGTTCTGAATCCTCTGCAACTTGCAATCCTACTCAATAGCATAGGTTGTTCATCCTATCACCTCATTGTGCCTCCCAAAATAAGCTAACTTAAGACATGTTTAAAGATTTAAGCATGATTACCACAGGTTAAAAGGAGAGAGATCAAATCTTTGTTTTAGAATGCAATCATAGAAATCCCTATTTTATTTTAATATTTTATTTATTTATTTGAGAGTGAGAGAAAGAGAGCATGAGCAGGGGGGGAGAGGAAGAAGCAGGCTTCCCACTGAGCAGGAATACCCCCCATGAGGCTTGATTCCAGGACCCCAGGATCATGACCTGAGCCAAAGGCAGACACTTAACCCACTGAGCCACCCAGGCACTCCAGAAATACCTATTTTAGAAAACAGTTTTAGAGGTTACCCAGCATTATAATCCTACTGATCCTGGATGCCTTAATATAATCTTTTTCTTAGTCCCCCTTTCATCTTTTCATTTTAAACCAGATTTATTTATTATCATAACTATTTATTAAATGCAAATATGAACCAGGCACTGGCCTAAATTCTCTCCATGCAATATTTCATTGCTTTTATATCAGCCCTACAAGGTATACAATTTTGTTTTCATCCCTGTTTCACAGAAAGGATAGTAGAGATTTAGAAAGTCAAAATGACTTGCCCAAAGTCAAAAGCAAGTAAAGCACAGCTATCCAAACCCAAGTTATTCTGCCTCTGAAGCTCATGCTCTGAAACACTACTTTATATTTTCTTTAAAAGAAGACATGTACCTTAAAAGGCACAGGCTAACTAAATCAGTTTTCTATTGCTTTTAATCCACATCATGATGTCTAGATTCACGATCACAATCCCTTATAGACAATAAACTAATGTTGAGAACAAAGAGATACAAGGTAGAGGTTTTTATCAACATAAGTCATTAAACTTGAATTATATTCAAGTTATCTCAGATGAAATTCTTGGGGCAAATATGTCAGAATTTGGATTCACTGTAATTTTATCAATGTAATAAGGTATTATACTATTTATTACATAACACCTTAATGTTTCATCAGCTAAACTTACAAACATTTATATTAAGTGGGATAAACAAAAATTCTAAATAGACTTGCATTGGTTCAGGTCAGGACTTATAACAAAATAAATTAGTAAGGAGTTTTCCTTTATAAAGTTCTGTAAATCTTAGGGATGTAAATAAGAAACCATGCATCTACATTTCTCTTCTTTCTCTAAATTAAAAATAAAAAAGGCAAGCAGTATGATCTTCAACTACTACTCTTTATTCTATTTTCATTTTATTTTTTATTTAGTTTTGCTCTATTTTGTATGCAGCACACTGTGTGCCCTCTTCTTTTGAACACATTCTGTGTAAGTAGAAAAAAGAGAAATAAAAGTCCAAGATTTCATTTGAAAAAATTGTATCAATAAATTCCTTACTTGATATAATTTGAGATTTTCCAAAAATTCTCACTTGGTATTATTTACAGTCTAAGTTGTGTCAATCCTTCTACATTATAGATCTTTCTCTCTTATGGATTCCCAGAAGGCTTATGTTAATTTATATTTGATCAGATTTCACGTTTTCTTTTAAGGCCTCCTAAAAAATTATAAATGTCCTAAGAAAAGGAATTTTTATTTATTTTTTTTAAAGATTTTATTTATTTATTTGACAGAGAGAGACACAGCGAGAGAGGGAACACAAGCAGGGGGAGTGGGAGAGGGAGAAGCAGGCCTCCCGCGGAGCAGGGAGCCCGATGTGGGGCTCGATCCCAGGACCCTGAGATCATGACCTGAGCCGAAGGCAGATGCTCAACGACTGAGCCACCCAGGTGCCCCCTCAGAAAAGGAATTTTATCCTTTTTTTTTTTTTCATCACAAAAGGCCTCTAAAGGTATGTTGTGAACCCTTTGCAAAATAACTCATTGGCAATTTAAAAGTCTTTAGCCTTTCTGATTGCTTCAGATAATTTTTAAATCAGATATTTAACCATCTTTGTTTTGACGAATCAATGTACAATGTTAGCAAAGTATCAGCTCTGTGAATTTATATTGCTCCATTAATTTGAGTGGCTCAGATAACTAAACAGCAAAATCAAACTTAAAGATGTACAAATGTCTTCTCTTGAAATTACCTGAATCATATCTCAATGCTTTCAACTGTGGTCAAAGAATCACACAGATTTCTTTCTTCTAAATTTCTTTCTAAATAGGAATAAAAACTTTGAAATTATAATTGTCGTAAAATCTTGGGCTGCGACTAAATTACTTTTAGGAAACAAGTTAAGAAGATTTTGCTTAGCTGATAGAAGAGGGGTTTTCATAAAATCCCCAAGTTTCTGGTTAGTCACCAAACTCTCCAACATAAATCATATCCACATGCTGCCAAATAATGCAAAGACAAATTCTGCTCCAAACCGGAAATAAAACAAGAGAAAGGGGAAATATACCATTTCAGTGGGCTAAACCACATAATGTTGGTATTTTATGTCATTGGATCATGCCAGTTCCCTATTATGACATATCATACATTACAAGCTGGAAGGAGAGAGTAACAGTAGCAGGGTCATCTGATGCCATTTCAAGCTACGGAATAGTTTGGGACCTTATTTTTGATGGCTTATACCTCAAGACATATTCTTTTTCTTTTTTTTTCCCTCAAGATATATTCTTATTCCCCCTCCCCAATTTCATTTATTTCAACCGATTTGTAATCCAAAATAGCCACTGAAATCTCAGAGGCACCAACATTACTATGAGAATCAAAACCTTAAGGTGAAACCTAAAAAAATCACTTTAATATCCAAGATAGGTAATTAAAATAGTTTTAAAACTTTCAAACCCCCATCTATTTTAGGGACATAAAATGTGACATCACATATTGAAGAGATGTCACATAATACATTTAAGATCTCTAAATTCTTCCCATAAAATATGAAATATTTAAATATGCAAAAAAAAACTGTCTTAAGTGGACACAAATGTGTTTTGTGGGGTTCGATTTGTTATTTGAAGATGACTGTCTATATAAATAGGGATGGTCATCTCAAACATTTACCATAGACAATAGGCACTACAATTGTGGTTTCTCCAAAGAATAAACCTATGTATTCTGCAAGGACCAGTTTAAGTATTTTTAAATGGTTTACTGTCAGAGCTTAGTTTAATTAATATAAAAAATATATTTATATATCATCTAAATGTCTTTAAAAGATCTGTGGGATGGTTTTCATAATTGGTATTAAATTTCTTGTAAATAAGAAAGCAATGGTATGAAAATTACAAAAAGAGTCATCAAGTTACATGTTCATAAATAATGCTGTTCCACTTGAGAAATAAGCTTCCCACAGCATTGATTCTATCTCAGCACAAATAACTCATCGCAAAATACTACACACTTGCCAGACCTGTTTTCATAGCCTTTGGAAATAGAGTGCTTAATAACTAGACTCATTAATGCTAATGGTAAATCAGTGAGATTAAATATTTCTATAAATCATTTCATTAATAAAACAGAGGGGCCATTAAAGAACTATTGAACTGTTAAGCTGCAATATTTCAGAATCAGCATTTTATAAACATTTCAATTAGCACAGGTTGACGACATCCATAAAAGGCAAGCACACCAATGCCACAGGATAGAAAAGTGTGCATGGGCCAAGCAAATCATAAAGATTACAATTAAAGAATGCAACTTTCTTTAGAATTTTTAATGTAGAACAGCAATCTATATATATAAAATATTATATATCATATATAATATATATATCCATTACCACATTCTGTCTCATATAGCTTTCAGGAACCCTCTGAAGGATGGTACATATCGTCACTATAGTCACTATCATTTTGCTATTACCCTTAGATGGATCATGGGCAACATGAATATATTAGAGCAGTTGATACTAGAGAAGTGAATATTTAAACACAAAAAGAATAATGATAACTTACTCTAGCCCTCAGTGAGAATGTTCAACATATGTAAGAGATAAAAAACGAGAGCAGAGTATGCATTTCAAACAGTGCTACAAAAGCACAATGTGGGAATGACCACAGTCTAAGTGGTACATAAAAGTATAGAGCGGGGTCTCTCATACATGAAAACTTTACTCTATCTGGCTTTTATTTCTCTTTTAACTGACAGCCAAGTTACACACACACACACACACACACACACACACACACACACACACACACACATATTTTCAAGCCTCCAACTGCACATTCTGATGAACAGGGGAAACTATTCAGTTGGTAGAGTTAATTTTACCCTCAAGCCACAATCTCTGCTCCAGTCCAGAATGCCTTTAATTTGCCAGGAAGTGCATAGTAGCTTAGGGGAGGTGGGGAGCCAAAGTATAAGAAAAACAGCAGAACTCCTGGCAAAGGATTGAGGCAAAAATGAGCCCAGGATTCAGAGAAGCTGGGTAAATATCTAAATTCAAATCCCTTGTTTACTATAATGTTTTCTGTGTTGGGAAAACAAGTCCATGCAGCTTAGGTTCTGTGTATCAAAGAGAGGAATTCACGTGACTTTTTGCCAGGCTAGTGTTTGTACTGGCATTTGAGGATTGAGCTTTTTGAAGCTTTCTCATTAGAAAGTGTATGGCAAGCCATATGTTAACCAGTGCAGCACTGGTTTGAAAAAGAGAAAGCAAAACTAAGAAGTAAAACAATATTTCTAAAGTGTCTTTTTAACAATTCCATACCTCAAATTAAAAAGCTCCACAAATTCTTTGACTCTATCCCCACAAAGAGGTGGGGGTCTTTTTTCCCCAATTCCTTGAATCTGTACTGGATTGAGACTGCTCTAACCAGCAGATAGCAGTCCAAGGGACACAATGCCGTATCCTGTTTTAGGAATTAAGAGGACTGGCAGATTTCACCTTGGTGTCCAAGGGCCTTGAGCCACACTGTAATAAATCCAAATATCCTGATGTTGTTATGCTGAAGAAGCCTAATCTACAGAAGGAGTCATAAAGGATGGTATATCTTGATATCTTGTAGAGAATGAGAGAAAAAGACCAAAGACCTTAGAAGAGCCAGACTTGGAAGTACATTCTCTGGGACCGGACACCTCAAATGAGCTACAATTATCAAAGACTAAGCACCCAGTCAAACCCTTCTCAGATTTCTGATCCATAAAGTTATTAGAAAATGAAATGGTTGTTTAAGCCATGTAGTTTCAGGGTTTGTTTGTTACAAAGCAATAGATAAAACCAAAACACGAGAATCCTCGGTTTCTACAAATTTGACCTTATATATAAAAAAACAACAACAATGTATCAAAGGTATATTTTTTCTTTTCTTTATCCCTCCAGACTGATGCATCCTTTTGTTGTTTTTAATAAGAATCACTAATTGTAGCAAGATATCCAAAGTCACCCAAATAGTCCAGCTTCCAATAAATAAGCCATGCAATTTTGGCATTTATGCTAGTAATATATTCCCAGGTGAGGATTTTTACCTGTTAGGAAAATTACTTTGTATACACCTTCTCAGACTTTAAAGGCAAAAGCCAAAAAAATTCGTCTGTATTTCAGGAAAAGCTAATAAAATTTTCCTCTTCTTTAGCTTATTTTTTTTTCTTAATCTTTTCTAATGAATTACATTTTTTTAGTGGAATGGGCTGTCTAATAATAACTCATATTTTGTGAAGAATTATAGGTATGGGTATGGTTTTCTTAAAAAATGCTGTGGGCATAGGTGATCACATTAGTTTTATTAATTTAGAATATTTGTGCTCAATGAAATATTTATTTCAAAGAATTGCCCAATGATTAATTTTCAGTTTGCCATCACACTAATTGCATACATACTGCATTTATGAATGGATTAAAACATTAGGGAGAAAGAAATATAATTGCAGAATAGATTTAAAAAAGTGTTTTTGTTTTAAAGATTTGCCATCTGAAAATATACTAGAGCTTTTTCAATTATTGAATGGCGAGGAGATATAATGTTTTAGTTGAGTAGAGGAATAAAATTTGTAACATAGTTAAGAAAAATACAGATGACAGATGTCATAAGAAGATAAAATCTGTACATGCAATCTTTTTGTTAAAATCTACATACCTAAATTAATCCATTCAATCACCACTGCTGAAGTTGCCCTAAAAGCTGCAGCATTTTTTTCAATTATCATTCATGATTAATTTTATTAAACTTATGATAAACACAGTTTCAAAGGTAACCAGCAAATGTCATCTAAATATTTTATGCACAAATATATGGATGAATAAAACTACATCTTTATCAACAACTAATAATCTGGATTATTCATTAAAAAGTGAACCTATTTTTTGAGGAATTTCCATGGTGTTTTTTATAGTGGCTGTACCAATTTACATTCCTACCAACAGTGCATTCCCTCCAACAGTGCATGAGGGTTTCCTTTTTTTCACATCTTAGCCAACACCTGTTTCTTGTCTTTTTGTTCCTCAAAAAATTAAAGATAGAAATACTGTATGATGCAATAATTCCACTACTGGGTATTTATCCAAAGGAAATGAAAACACTATTTGAAAAGATATATGTACCCTAGGTTTATTGCAGTATTATTGACAGTAGCCATGATATAGAAGCAACCTAAGGATCCATGGATAGATGAATGGATAAAGAAGATGTGGTACACACACACATGCACGTGCGCACACATGCGCACACACACACACACAATGCAATATTATGCAGCCATAAAAATGTGAGATCTTGCCAATTGCAACAGCATAGATAGACCTAGAGAGTATTATGCTAAGTGAAATAAGTCAGACTGAGAAAGACAAATATATGATTTCACTTATATGTGGAATCAAAAAAATAAAACAAATGAATAAACAGACAAAAAGTAGAATCAAAGCCATAAAAAAAGAGAACAAACTGGTGGTTGCCAGAGGGAAGGGGGATGAAGGAATGGGCAAAATAGGTAAACAGCAGGGGGAGATACAGCTTCCAATTATGGAATGAATAAAGTCATGGGAATAAAAGTTATAGCATAGGGAGTACAGTTAATGATATTATAATAGCCCTGGATGCTGACAGATGATATTTACACTTGTGGTGAGCATAGTACAACACATAAAGATGTTGAATCACTATGTTGTACACCTGTAATTAATGTAACATTGTATGTCAACTATACTCAAATAAAAAATTAAGTGGACATATTGATCAATATAAAGGTGTCATTATTTTAATATTTTATTTAGTAAGAGATAATAATAAATTGGTTAAAAAAGAAAGTTCTGGAGCCAAATTTCCTGGGTTCAAAGACTGATTCCACTGCTTCCTAGCTGTAAAAATTTTGTGGAAGTTACTTCCCTCTGTTTCACTTTCTTCCAGTATAAAATAATTTTAATAGTACTTCTTTATATGGTTACCATAGGTATTAAACAAGTACCTTCAAAACACTTAAAATATTTCGTAGAAAAGCATACAACTTCTGTGAATATTACACCATTATCATCTTTATCATTATTAGTATCATCATTATTATTGCTAATCTTAATACTTGCATGTATAAATCACAGCCACAGTCACCCTAATCCATGGACAGAGTTGCCATTTGTCTCAGAAGTCTGCTTGAAGCATTCCCACAACCTCCTCTGTCCTAATTTACATTCTTGCCTGAAACACTTCAATAATAATAACAAGATTTTTGAAGGAACATTTTGTGATTCCTCAGAATTTCTGCTATATTCCTCAAAGATGAAAACAACAGGTGCTAAGTATATCCCCACATTTTAAAGAGGAAGGGAAGAAAGACACCTCCTGGAGGGTTTGGTAAGATGTGAATCAGTTCACTGTACCCACATCAACACACCCAGCCAGTGGTCTGTATGAGAGCAGAGGCTTGAGAAACATGAAGAAATGTGAAGTAGACATAGTAGACAGTGAGTCCTGACTAAGGGTTTTCCCTTCCATTTTTTTTAAGATCTGTGGAAAATACTGAGCTAATGGGGAAGATGGTTCTAAAGGGGTAGAGCTAAGAACCAGACAGGAGGAAAACCTGAGGGATGGAGAAATCCATGGGAAACGGTTGTAGAATTTGGGGCTACCTGCTGGAAGAGAACGCTGACATCGTTTATCTCATTGTATAGTTAGATGTTGCTGTTATGTTCTCTGTTTCTATTTGAGCAGGGGGAAACTGAATAATGGAGAACTAAAAGAAGTGTGTAGACTGGGAGAATAGTCTGTAGTGAGGCAGCCTGTTCTGGCCTTTTTTGGCTCTGCAAGGCTATGTGATTTCCTGTGGGCCCAGTGGATACTGTGGATAACCCCGAAGCCTGGCCTTGCCAAAAGGCTGCCAAGAGGGCTACTGAGCAGCAAGAAGATTCCAAGCGAAGAGGATCTGGGACTCTAGCAATGTATGACTGAAGACTTCTAAACTACTCAAATGTGTGCCACCCAATAGAGGCTACTTTGGGATGCTTAAAAACTCAAGAGATTTCCTTGAGGGAAGGCACAGCAGCACTGATGAAATAAGGAGTCAAAGTTTATTATTTGTTCCCCCATTAAGTTCTGTGAAATACATGAGTTAAATTTTAGTTTTTATAAATTTATATGAAGCACTTTTACAAAGAGTTTCATAAAATCCTCCAAATAACCTAGAGAATTTATACTCAATCTAGAGAAAAGAAAGGAGAGGCTCTATATTTCTTCAAGTAATGAAGGTAATCTAAAATTACAAATGTGTCTCATTTTTCATTAAGCCATGTTCAGCCACTGATATTTACTAATTTAGCTAGCAGAGTAGCCATAGGGGACTTAGACTCAGGTGAAATAAGTATTGACAAGAACTGCAAAATCGTCACAGGGACAGAGAACCATTTTCTGAGGAATGGGAAGCCAAGAGGCAAAAGAAGAGCAATGATCATCTGAAACATTTATGTAAAGGGGCAATAAAAAGCATGTGATTGGGTAATAAAGATATAATTAAGTTTCCTCCATTTTAATATGCCTGGGCTCTGATATGGTCCTTACATGTTCCAATACATGAGACACCTTATTTTTCAATCTCAACTGTCCAAATGCTGGAATTAAGGTTGCTAGAAATAATAGTAGTAATTAATGGAAAATCTAATGAATCATCCATAACACAAGGAAATCTCTAGTCCGTAGTTCTTATTTAACAGTCTATAAGTGACTATGTAGTGCAATTTCATGATAGTTACAAAAAATACATGATAAAGGAATTGTGGTCTTCTTTGAGTTCTCTTTGGAGAGATGAGCAACTAAATGTTCTAAGGTTTTAGTTATTATTTGCACAATGTAAACTAGCTTTGTAAAAATAATCTAATATTTTTATTCATCTACTATCCTTTTGATGTCAATCTTTAAAGAAAAAAATATAGAGTACTAGAAATGTAGCAGGGAAAAAATACAAAGTCAAATAACAAAATGACATTAGAATTAATACTCTTTGCTACAAAAGGTCAATTTAAAGCAAAAAAAAATCACAAGAAAACAAAATCTTCTCTTTTACATGTTTAATCACACATTACTTATGGGAGAAAGCAATGAAAAAGAAAAAAAATGACATAAAATATAGTAAAAATTCTTAAGGATCAAAAAGGAAGTAACAGGAAGGCTTTCAAATTCAGGATCTAGAAAAATTAAAATATCAAAACTAATATAAAATCCAGTTGTTGAAATCATAGGGATGAGACTTGCCAATGGGGAGGCAAAGAAAACTATTTCTTTGAATTTTAATGTATATATTCATGTGAACAGATGAAAACAAGTAGTTTCCAATAAGGCTGCTTTCTCAGGGGAATTATGTGAAAGGAAGCTTTGGGCTTCTGGCATCCAAATGACAAATGAAATTGAGAAGATGGCAGTTTCAACTTATAAAATGTGCCATTAAACATTCAGTATGAAACCATTAAAATGCATGATGTTATTTAAGAGGAAGAGACTAGTCAACTGCAACTGAGTTCTGCTATCACATTCCAAATGCCACATCAGCTGCCACCTGGCTTTGCTTCCATCCCAGATCTGGATAGTTGTGTATGAGACAGTTTCCCTCCTGCAGACCCAGTTCTTCTGCTGACCCACATTTTCTATTCTATCCTTGGGCTCACTGTCCTCATTCTTACTTTCTAGTGACTTTGCTATCCATTAAAATTCTCTTTCTAATGCCAGCAATACATACATGCCAACACAGAGAATGCAGGTGAACAATTCTGTGTGCTTAAATATTCATTAACTGAAATGCTCAGGAACTGGGGTACCATGATTTGCTGAAAAGGTCTTACTAGTATTCTATGGAAAATACTTAAATAGTGCTTACCATGTGTGAGACATGACTGTAAGGGCTTTACATTTATTAAATCATTTGATCCTCCCAACAACCCTATGAGTTGAGGACAACTCTCTCTATTTTGCAGATGGAGAACTTGAGAGACAAACAGCTTAATAACCTATCTAAGGTCATATCCAGCAAAAGGTACAGGTGGGATGTAAATGCAGACAAACTTGTTGCAGAAGTTGAGCTCCGAAACACATGAATCCCACTGCTTCTCAGTCTCACTAAACATCTTTCTCAAGTATTTGTTTATTTACTGTTATAGTGACTCAATGGACTGTTTAATTCTATTTAACTACCTTGATAATCATGCAGTATTTGGAAATCATTATTCTGACAATGAATTCTCATTATATAATTCAATAATGCTGGAAAGAAAATATGGGATATTGAACACACACTTATATCCGTAATAAACTTTCAGTTATATCATGTAGGATGGTAGGACATGAAATAATAGAAATGTAGTACTGCACTTCAAAAGTACACACTTTGTGAAGACAAACGTGAATATATCTCTACAAAATTACGACATGAAGAGTGGTAGAGGATGAACAAAATATGAGAGAACTAAGAATAAAACAACAAAGTACCTGGGGGCTGATGAGGGAAGGCTCCACAGAGAAGGCACTTTGAGCTGACTCTAAAATGATGAATATTATCCAAAGTCTACAGAACATACAGGATAATTTAAAATGAAGTCTCCATAAGTTGGGGCGCCTGGGTGGCTCAGTCGTTAAGCGTCTGCCTTCGGCTCAGGTCATGATCCCAGGGTCCTGGGATCGAGCCCCGCATTGGGCTCTCCGCTCAGCGGGAAGCCTGCTTCTCCCTCTCCCACTCCCTCTGCTTGTGTTCCCTCTCTGGCTGTCTTTCTGTCAAATAAATAAAAAATCTTTAAAAAAAAAAAAAAAAAGTCTCCATAAGTTGATCAACAGATACCTGTTGAAGAGTTTGCTACTGCAACAAAGGCAAAGGATACTAATAAAGAATATAAGTAATTGTCCCAGGTCTGAAAACGTAATTTCTTGTATTACAAATAAAATGGCTTAATCAAGAAAAAATTTTGAAAAGCTAAATAACACTGTTGCTGTTACACCTATATCCCTTTCTTCTAAAATGCTGAATGTAGGGGCTCCTGGGTGGCTCACTTGGTTGAGCATCTGCCTCTTGATTTCAACTCAGGTCATGATCTCAGGATTGTAGGATAGAGCCCCGCATAGGGCTCCATCTCAGTGGGGAGTCTGCTTCAAGATTCTCTCTTCCTCTACCTCTGCCCCTCCACCTGCTTATTCCCTTTCTCTCTATTTCAAATGAATAAATCTTTAAGATAAAATACTGAATGTAAGTAAACAAATATATATTAAATAACTACTATAACTGTAAAGCATTATTGATAAATCATAAAGGAGACAATAAGACAATAAGAGCTCAAGACTTCATGAAGGCAATAAATAAAATTACACAGTCCCTGAGAAAAGACAGACTCTGATAAGTCCCTTAAGAGGTCTTTGGTAAAGTCCTATGTGAGAACAAATAAGGAAGAAATTAAGTCTAAATGGATATATATGTGGTTAGTTGTGGTAAGATAATTTTAAGCAGATTTATCAAGTGTTCAAGTTCTAAGGACTTATTTAATATTCTTAGCAATGTAAATGTAGATGCTATGAAAGTCTGTATTTTACAGATGGGGAAACTGCAACACAGATACATTTCAGTAACATCCAAACTCCCTGTAGTATGGGGAGACCCAAGAAGTCTTCCTACATTGCCTCAATCCTAACTACTAGCTTTATAAACTCACTAGTACAATGAAAACAAGATTAAGAAAATGAGGAACATGTTTGCCTTCAGCAGAAACAACATGATTATACTATATTTGGTAGTAATGATTAGAAAATCTATATAATAGTGTAAATTATTATAATACATTAATAAATAATGGGTATATAAAATATATTTCCTCAGAAAGTTAGTTACCATATGGTAATGTAGATCTCCATGCTATTCATCATGTTGGCAGAAAAAGAGTATGCCAAATCTGAGCAATGCATACCATTCAGGAAGATACTTGGAGGTCCAAGCACGAACAAGAGTCAAAGGCTGCTGACAGTTTTTATTCTTATGATTAGAAGAGCAAGGTGAACTGAGATCTCAGTTGGAATCTAAGGGCTTCATTTTCCTGTTAATAAAAGCTACATGAAAATAAAGTAACTACTAATTAGAAATAGACTAGAGCTATATTCATTTCAGCTAACTCTACCTGAGTGGGGGTTTTGAGGTGGAATTTCTGAAAGATTTAAGCAAAGGACTTCAATGAAATCATGTGAGGAAGGCCTGCATATTGAATAAAAGGATGAAAAGACTCTACTTTTGAGACATCCTAAGTACTGCAATTGTCTTCTATTTCCTACAGAAATGGTTTAAAAGAGTTTTCATAAACCACTTGGTCCTATCTATTCTACCAGGGAACACTGATACTTGGAAGAAACACTGGACCAAAAGAAAATTAAGATTTTATCAATGTTTCATTACAGAAAGATTGATAAATTGCTGCCTATATATTTGACCTGAACTTTGATGCTGTGCAGGAAAACCTCCTCTACCTAAAAGAGTTAGGATGTACAGACATGGAGTCAAGAAAACATAGTAGACGCAGCATAGTGTGGATAAGTTGTGTGTTTCTCACCCTGATATTCATGCTCCCTCCCTTTCATTAGTCATTGACTTACAACATGGTGGATGTACTCATGGAATGAAGACTGTTTCTAAGTTCCCTTTCAATAAGGTATGTTCCCAGGCCTGAGACATAGTTAAAGGAACAGAAGTGGAAATATTGTATGACAATGTGTTCTCTTTTTCTTTTTTCCTCCTTCCACTACATTCTGCTTAATGCATAGATATCAAACTTGAGCTTTATTTGGATTATGAGGATGGAGACCACACTATGGGGATGGTAAAGCACAGAGCGGGATAGAGCTCAGGTCTTGGAATACTTTTATATAGTAAAGCCACTATGTCATCACCTGCTTTCTTGCCTCAAAAACTGTACATGAAAGAGAAATAAAATTCTGTCTTCTTTCAGTTGTTATTTTGGGCCTCTTATTAAAAACAAAAACACACAAACTAACAAACCCACCCTAGCCCTAACTGATGCAGTTCATATATTATAGAAATGTTGGAAAGGTTAATCACAACCATATCAGAAAGAGTTTTGTTTTGTTTTGTTTGTCTTGTTTTGTTTTAGAGAAGGGCAGGGGAGGAGGGACAAAGGGAAAGGGAGAGAATCTTAGTGGGCTTCACACCCAGCACAGAGCTCTTTGGCAGGGGGGGGCTCGATCCTCACAAACCTGAGAGATCGTGACCTGAGCAAAAATCAAGAATTGGACTCTTAACAGACTGAGTCACCCACGTGCCCCAGACAGAGTTGTGATTGTTAAACTTATGTTTCTAGTATTTATGTCCTGGAGAACGATTATTACAAAGAAAACCAGTGAATGATTTTAGAGTTAATGGGAGGATCCAACACTTCAATCAAGTAGCTAGCCAAGAGGCTATTGTAAGTATAATAAGCATTTAAACTATGGAAATTGGGGGCATCTGGGTGGCTCAGTCGGTTGAGCGTCTGACTCTTAGTTTTGGCTCAGGTCATGATCTCAGGGTCTTGAGATCAAGCCCTGTGTGGGGTTCCATGCTCAGTGGGGAGTCTGCTTGAGATTCTCTCTCCCTCCCCCTTTGTCCCTCTCCCCATTCCCTCTCTCTCAAATAAATAAATCTTTATATTATGGAAGTTGGATATTAAAAATGACATTTAGAAATGCTTCTACTCTAAATCCTATATTCATCTATATGTCCTCTACTCTCTATTCTCTATTCTCTATTCACCCCTGTCCTCAGGTCTTGATTTTGATAGGTGATAAGTGATTTTTTAATCAGTCCAAATATCTAAAAATGCTTTCTTTAAGGTAAAAAAGACTACCTTTTGTGAAGTAGTACATTTTTCTCCAGCTTTCTCTCAGACCTTGAACCTCATTCTTCTTTATTCTAAAAACAACCCTGTTTAACTTGCCCAGGATGCTGGACTGAAGGAGAGTGGCAAAGATAATTGTATATTTGTGTACAGGATTAGCAAATCTTGGGCAAGCTTAAGGGCTTTATGCCCTATTTAAAATTCAAGGTTGGTTTGTGTGAAAATAGCCCACAAAGTATAAACAACTAGGGGTTGGCTTTTATTATAACATTTTCCCACAGAACTCTATTCTTACTAGTTTATATTATTCTGAGAACTTCTGTAAGAGATGGCATTATTTAAGAAACCCTTTTCCTTATTTTCTTCCTTTAAATATAATTTCCATACAATAGGAACATTATTTTGATTTCTCAAATAGTCATTAGCACAGTGTAGATTTTTTTTGATTTAAGTGACTATATAAAATGTATACCAAAAATTTTAAGTGTAAAGAAAACTTTTTTCCAGCTTAATAAGCACACACATTCTGTAGTATCTGTTTTACCCTAATGATTTTTACACTAAAATTATTCTTTCCTAGTTTTAGATAAGGAAATGCCTTTTTGAATCCCAAACTTCATAGATGAATAATTTACGTATTTGTTTCTTCAATAAAATGCATAAGTCCTCATGTTAAGAATCATGAAAAGATAAGTAAGATGCAGCTCCTTCTCTCTCAGAGAATGCTAACGTAGAGACAGATCTCGTAAGAGAGGCAGGAATACTATGCTGTGGCAAATCTTAAGAAGGAAGAGAGAAGGATTCTAAGAAAAATTAATAGTCATTTGCTAGAGCCTGAAGCAGAAGTTGTTTTGAGAGTAGGAATAAAGAAATAAGGGTCAGCATGGCAAGAGTTTTTGTTCCAGAGTTTTGACTTGAAAGAGAAAAAGAGAGAGAGAGGAGAACTGGCTGCAGTGTGAAGAATAAACTGATTGGGGAAGACTTAAAAAGGGAAAGAGTCAAGAGGCTATTCCAACTGTCCAGGTGAAAAATGATGACCCCCCCTGAACAAAAGCAGTGGAAGAGTATGTACAGGGGATGAGGCAGAAGACAGAGATATGAAGAAGGTAGAATCAACAGAACTTAAGCTCAGCTGAATATGTTTTACACATCAGGAATTGGAGAAGCAAGAAAAAAAAAAATACTATCAAGATTTCTACTTGTGATCAAGGAATAGATGTCATTACCAGAAATGTAAAATTAAGGAAAAGAAGCAAGTTTTAAGATTAGGTGGAGGATGAAAATTTAATGACTTTTTTTGACATGTTGAGTTTGAGGTACATGCAAAATATTCACAAGGAGATATCTAGCAAGCCAGTAGATACATGTATCTAAAAGTGGAAAATAACTCTGTCCTGGGAATATACACACAATTATGGCTTACAGAACATACTATGTTTCTCCTTCCTAGCTTTCTATGATACTGGGCTCACTAGATTTCATTCTGTAACTCTGGCTTCCTATCAGTTTACAAGTTTTTATTCCATTCTTTTTCAAATATTAATATGACTTAATAGTCTATCCTAAACTGGGGTGACTGTCCTACCCACATGCTTTCTCTTCAAAAATTGAAATGCATTATCATTTTAAAACTATTATTATAAGGATAATATTAGGTTGAACTTGCCAATATTTGACTATTGACCTGTAAAAATGGCAATTATATATGGTTAATTCTAATATATATATATTATAGTATTAAACCAATTTCAAAATACATAAATTATATACCACAAGTATTCATAATCCCACTGATTCAAGGTTACAGTATTAAATGATGGTGATATTTTCAGGTTTTTTTCTATTAATACACATATTTACAAAAGTGGTATCACACTATACATATTATATGTACTTGTTTTTTTCATGCATTATATCATAGCAATCTTCTCTTATCAATATCTACCTTTTAATGCTTGCAAATAATTTCATTACTGTCTTCATTCATCATTATAAAAATGCATCTAAGTTCTTTACCCATTTATATTTTGTGCATGTGTCCAATTACTTCTCAGGATAAATTCCATTCTGTTAATAAACTCCAGGCAAATGCACCTGCTCTCAGAGTTTCAACATGCTGAAAACCTGCAGAAAGGTATATCTATTCTAAGAAAATCTCTTACCTGAACTGTGCTTCTCCATTTTTTTTTTTTTTTAACTTCTCCACCTTGGTGTCTGAAAGTTTCTTCAATGCAATGTGTCCTAAACAGAACTTATTCTCCTCCCTTCCTCGCCCCTCTTTTTATTTCTCAATTTTGCTGAAGAGCACTGTCTTCTTTCCAAAATAATTACAAACCAAAACCAAGACGAACCAATCAAACAAACAAACAAACAAAAAACCCTGGAAATCATCCTGGGAATACTCCCTTTCCTTTACCCTACATCCAAATCGAGCCTTTCTTGACCAGTTTCTGTACATTTTACATCTTTGGATTGTCATTAGACTGTGGCCCGTATCTACAACCCTGCTGTCTTATAAGTCCTTTATCAGATTCTTCCTGCCTTCTCACTCCCTCTACACACACACACACACACACACACACACACACACACACACAGATATGTATATTTAATTACCTTTATATACGATTTTTCTACTTCTCTACAATGAGGAAGAAATGCATCTAATTTAAATCCCTATCACTTAAAACTTCAGAGATTCTAACTGAATCCTTGCTAGATGGATGGATGGATGGATGATAGGGGGATGGATGGATGATGGATGATGAACAGATTAAAAGTTGGATGGAGAAAGGAAAAAAATCATGAGAAGTTACCTAGTGATGAAACAGGAGTGAAAAATGTAAGGGTTCATAGAAAAAGAAAAAGAGAGGGAAATTAATTAAGGTGTTTGTCAGAATAAAAGGGGAAAAAAGCATACAAAACGGTGTATCATAAATGAAGGGGAGATTTTTCAAGGAGAAAATGGTCAGCTTAGATTGCTGCAAAGAGGCCCATTAGGATGACAAGAGATTTTTCTAGGCACTAGAGACTAATGTAGTGAGTTAGACATTTGGAGTGAATATGTATTCTATCATGAGTCTTAATGAATATTGTAATCGATTAGTAATATTAAAAGACTGTCATAGACATTGTCTCACTTTGGGGAAAAGAAGGTAACAAAATTTTGACTAATAAATATTTTGCAATAGTTGTTTTAAACACATATTACCACATATCTAAAAATTTCTAGTGTCTATTCTTTAGAAGATAATTATTTAATTTCAACTACAAACAATTCTAAATTATAATATGTATTCTTCTGTATAAAAATAAAATTTTCCCTTTGGAGATTATTGCATATTTAAGCATAGTAATTTACTATTTTAAGAACACACATAACCCTTAGATACCTATCTAGACAGATAAACATAGATATATATTGATATAGACTTATCTATCCATTTGACAATTTCTCTTTCTATCCTATATCTGTTTAATTTGCCTTTATTTTATCTATCTGTACTTTGAAAAATATTATTTTCTCCATGCATATTACATTGCTTGTTTGTTTTTTCAGTTTTTTGGGAATTCCACTGCTACCTCGGCACTATGTTGTATTTAACATTGTACTGATCTTCAAACTGTTCAATTGACTCTATGCTCTAGGCAAATTTGGCTTTTACATAACAGAAGTTCAAGTAGATATTAATTCTCTGTTGATTCCCAACCCTATGCCAGAAAAGATTAAATTATTCCACAAGAACATATTTAAATGATTTAATCTGAAAGTCTGTCAATTTATTTAAGTATTTCACTAAGGAGTTTAAAACCAAATTAAATGAAATATTACATTAAGAATGAAATTCTTGAGATAATTAAAAATATGTATACATATATGTAATATATAGTATGCATATAATTACATATGTATTTATATATATAATTTTATATACATACTTTTTTGAGCACTAAATGAAAATTCACAGGATAGTATCCATAGGACACCATCCTCCACAATACAGAGAAAAAATTCTCTGAAAAAGCTGGTGCACTACTTACTTCAGAAATTAACTTAGACCTTTGAAAATTCATGTTTTGCACTTTATTTTTAACATATATGTAAATATACATGACATTGGTATCCACACTTTGCAGTGAAAAGATAAATCGACAAAGGATGCAAAACAAGTATTTTTTTTCTCCCAAGGCCATTAATTTATATTTAAATTTTTACATCCTACTGAACTTAAGTACAATAAAATATATCTCCTTTCCTTCAGCAACTTTAGTCATTAAGAAAGAACATCAAAACACAAATTAAAAGAAAAAAATAAACACATTTTTCGTTATTTTCCCTTTTTTTTTTTTTTTTTCATCTTCTCTGGCAATAGGCAAAAGTTTTCACTCTGAAATTCCTTAATGGCTTCAATTTGGTGATTATGGTCACGCTGAGGAGATAAAGTAATTTTTTTCCCTATAATGCTCTCATTTGTTTACTCCTTGACTTAGACATCATTGTCATTCTGGTTACAACATCACAGAAAATTTACTTTTGCTGCCTCTTAAGATGTTTCCATTTATCCTCCCCCCTCTCTTTCCTGACATAAACACATTAATACTGAAAAAATATAAGGCTAGTAGTAAGAAAAAGATTGATGTACGGAAGGAATAAAAGCATATTCTCATAAGTTTTTGCCACCTTTTACAAATATGTACACACACACGCACACACACACACACACACACATACATCTCAAGCTTCAATGTCCATACCTACAAATTCAGATGTAAAGCACCTGGCCATAACAGATACACAATAAAATTTTCCTATATAGCTTTTTTTTTATTATGTTATGTTAATCACCATACATGACATCATTAGTTTTTGATGTAGTGTTCCATATAGCTTTTTTTAAAAATTCAATATAGCACTTCTCTCAAAGGCTAAGAACTATAGGTTCTTGGCTTTTTAAAAATTTATTTATTAGAGAGAGTGAAAGAGAGAGAGCAGGGGGAGGGCCTGAGGGAGAAGCTGACTCCCCACTGAGCTGGGAGCCCAGCATGGAGCTCCATTCCAGGACCCTGGGATCATGACCTGATTGGAAGGCAGATGCTTAACTGACTGAGCCACCCAGGCACCCCTATAAGTTCTTGTTTTTAGATACCAGGCTCAATAACCTTGACCTGGAAACCTTTTTCAGTGTACTAAATAATATTCAAACTTCCAAAGACATATCAACAGTAACGGCTATCAGATGCACTTTAGTTTCATTTTTTATTCTCTCAGTATCGAACTCCCTTAATCTTCTTCTGCTACTATATTTTGATTTTAAAAACAAAATGTTTCAAAGTACAAGGTTCACAAAGTTCCAGTTTTTAACAAATTATTTTGGAATAACTTCTAAGAAGTAAATCAATCTAAAATCCTGCTGGGGATCGCCTAGGTGGCTTAGGTGGTTAAGTGCCCGACTCTTGATTTTGGCTCAGGTCATGATCTCAGAGTCCTGAGATTGAGCTCACTGTAGGGCCCAGTGTGGAACCAGCTTAAGATTCTCTCTCCCTCTTCCTCTGCCTCTCCGGGCCTGCTTGCACGTGCACATGCACGCACACTCTCTCTCTCTCCCTTAAAAAAAATTAAGTAAAAATTAAAAAAAAAAATTAATTAAAAATAAATAAATAAAAGCCTCAGATCCCTTGAAAACCACAATGGATTTGATCCAAAGGCTTGAGAGGCCACTCATTCATAGGGTGATGAGTGCTTATGGCTACCATCTGCTTGTATGTATTCATTTCAACATAGTTTAAAGATCTAGTGGGGACTTTCCTTTCTATTATAAAATCTTTCCAGGAGTGCTTTACTTCATGAGCTAGTAATCAGTTGATTAGCCACCAAAATGGTGGGAAAAAAATTGAAGAATGATGGAATGGAAGAGAGCAGGAAGAGAGAAAATTGATTTCTGTTGTGTCCCTATTTTATATCTGGTAATAAATGTGAAGCAAGTAGCCTTTGTATTTATAGATAAGGAGATTAAAGCTCCTAAAATCTCAGAATGGCAGTCTGTTATCCCATCAAAATTCACATGGCAGGAGACCAGGAACAATTAAATTTCAAAACTGCATGATTATGAACTAGATCTTTTAAGTAAAACAAAGAACTCTTTTGTAGGATATTGAAGATTTTTCTACAATAAATGCTAACACCTGCAACCCCTACGTGTGCCACCCGGCGTAACACTCTCACTGACACTGATTTCTAGTCTCCAAAAGAGCAATAACTAAAATCAGCATGAAACAACAGCATTAAAACTCTTTTTTCTAAAGCATATTGATCGCCACCCCACCCGCCTCTGTCTCTCCTCACACTTTTAACCTAATGATTTAAACTGAAAAAGGCCAAGTCCTCACTTTCAGCTTTTCGAACAATATGCTAAAAAGTACAGTATGTTTCACAAGATTTATTCTCCTGTGAAAATTTCCATTATGTTGCTCTATTGAGTAAATAAGCCTATTAGTTTCTTTAAAAGAAGAAGGTAAGTCATCTCAGTCATAATAAAAGTCGTGGCAGCTTTTCTTAATTTATTCTATAAACACCGTTGATTATGATTGTTTATGGGCATGTGACATCACCTTGCGCAATCATACTGCAACAGAGAGAATTAGGAGTCCTTCAAGTACTCTTGTCCTTTTGTTTTGTCATGTGGAGAATAAATCTTTAAACAATACTTTTTCACAGCAGCAAAGTGAAAAATGCCCTTTGCCTACCATACTCTGGGGAAATAATAGAAACTTTCTATTGAACCTAATTAAACCATGCACTAATATGCTACTCATATTTGGAAAGGGGCTACATATCCCCTTTAATTTGTTTGATTTTTCATTTTAATATATAAATAGCTTCGGGAAAATCATTTTATAAATAGGCATTTAAAAAGTGTGTGGCAATTTATTTTAGCATTTAGATTTCACATGTCAAGCAAATTTGAAAACTGTAGCTATAAAATTATGCCACAGTTTGTTTTTACTTCCATATTCTCAACTATTAGGAAAATTAAAATATTATTCCACTGTTTTTCTCAGTATTCAGATGTCAGTAGCACCGTGACAAAAGAGGTAAAATAAAAACAAATATGAACCAGTATGGAGAAGAGGTATATGTTTCCAAGGGCAACATAAGATACCCTGTGGATATAAACATTTTTATTTATGTAGAAAATATTCTTTACAAAACCCATGGGCAGAAACATAGAAAAAATTAACACTTCAAAATGCATTAATGTATGACATTTAGCCTATGTTTTATCACACATACAAGAAATTATGAAAGTATGCATAGACTATTTGCAGCTATGAAAGATGTAAGGGTCTTAAAATCACTAGTATATTAATTTAACCATTAATATTGTGATATACCTTCTTCTGTTGCTTATTTCTATGCCCAGATATTTGTTAAGAATGTAGACAAACTGGTTTAGGTTATATATATTAAGTTTCTATTTACATTATCCCAAATTATTCTTCAAAGTCACCATTTTAATGACTGCATAAGATTCTGTCATATAGATATGTCATAATATATTTACCCATTCTCTTTCTTTTCAGCCATTGTGCTTTTTTATAAGTAAGGCATAATTGTAACTTACCCAGCAAGAAACATATATGTAGGTAAAACTTTGCCTGTGTTTCTCCCCTGTTCAGTAACAGAGTGATATTTATGTTTTCATTGTAGAAATTAGTAAATTGTTCCTGGGATCTGCAAGGTTATCAGGCATTATTCCTAGTTTCCAGTGGCACTGCAGTTCGAAAATATCTCTTACATAATTTCATGAATATTTCAATAGGAACATGAAAGAGTGCAAATTAGGGGCAGCTAGCCAATATCTTCATTTGAAATCAATCTTTGTAATATGAAATCTGTACTTCTTGACTTTGTTCTAGTCACAGTACTTTAATCACCTTATTCTGAAAATATATATCAGAAATTCCTACACAGAAAAAGATATATACAACTTATAAGAACATTCTCCTGCAGTCTCTAACAGTTGGCTGTCTTTTGATTACAGTAACTTTGACAAATGCTACATTGACAATATTAATGCATTAATGTCATCCATATCAATCATATCTAGCTTGAAGGGTCATTTTCAAAGTTAACAGCTTATGGCAAAGTCACCAAGTGTTAATGCTCCTAAGTAGTGACTGTTCAGAAAACTGTAGACTTATGCCACATTTAATCATATTTCAAATAGTTTTCAATTAGTTTTGAAAAGTAGTTATAAGATTATTCCAAAATGCATAAATATATTTATATATGTACTTTATTGCTATTAAATATATTTATTCTAATTCTGAATGTTAATGTGATATTCTATTTTTAAAATGACTTATTACCATGTCAAATCTCAAAAAAACACCAACTTTATGTGTAATGTACTTCAATTTCTAAATAATTTTCAATTTTTAAATAGTAAGTAATTAGCAATTGAAAAAAACAATTTGATATAACATATAACCTGGCTGTGCAATGAAAGACTAACATGAAAGATGCATTTTTTAAGAGACTTTTTTTTAAGATTTAGTCACTTATTTTAGAGAGCAAGAAAGAGAGAGAAGGAGAGAGAAGAGCACATAGAGGGGTGGAGGGAAAGGGAGAAGTAGAGGAGAAGACTCCCTGCTGAGTGCAGATCCTGACACAGGGCTCGATCCCAGGACCCATGAGATCATGACCTGAGCCAAAACTGGAAGTCGGATGCTTAACCGACTGAGCCACCCAGGCGCTCCTGAAAGATGCATTTCTTTCTTTTGTTGAAAGGTGCATTTTAAAAGAAGAATATAGGGCGCCTGGGTGGCTCAGTTGGTTAAGCAACTGCCTTCGGCTCAGGTCATGATCCTGGAGTCCCGGGATCGAGTCCCACATCGGGCTCCCTGCTCAGTGAGGAGCCTGCTTCTCCCTCTGACCCTCTCTCTCATTCTCGCTCTCTCAAATAAATACTCTCTCTCATTCTCTCTCTCTCTCTCATTCTCTCTCTCTCAAATAAATAAATAATGTACTCTCTCTCATTCTCGCTCTCTCAAATAAATAAATCTTTAAAAAAAATTATTAAAAAAAATAAATAAAAGAAGAATATAAGACGCCAAAATAAAGTGTTTTGCAGATACCATCTATCATTAAAGTGTATATTTTGTGGAAATAAACTAGTTTTACATATTACTGATAGAATTTTACAAACCAGTTTTTACTAAAACTTTTGGAGGAGAATTTAAAAGTTCAAAATGTGAATGACAGTTTTAAAAAGAAAGCATGAAAATGTGGAAACCAAATTAAATCTTGGAAAAAATTTGAAATCCAAGTAATTTGGATCCCCAAAATAATCAGTGGTTCATACTCTGTTCCAAATGAGAAGTTCTACTTTGAGCCAATTGCTGTGGTAATATTCAACGAGCTCAATGTCAGACCAGCACTGTGTATTTTTGCCACAACTTAAATAGGTTTAGCTTTCAAGCACAGAGTGAGAGAAAAATTATATAGGAAAAAATACTTATGAACAATTTCAAAGCATTACAACACTTATTTTATAGCATAATGATAAAAACTGCCTGGGGTGAAATCCTGCACTGCTACTTACTAGCTCTGGGACCTTGTGAGAATTACTTAAATCCTCGGTGCCTCAGGTTTTTCATATGTAAAATGGTGATAACAATAATCATCCAGGGTTGTCAGGCTAATTAAATTTCGTAACTATACAGGAAGCATTTAGAACAGTTTGTGGCACAGAGTGCTATACCAGTGTTAGATATGATAATTATTGTGAGGCTGGCTTTCCATCATGCTCCACCTACAGCCTACTGCCATGCACCTATGACATCCAACAGGACAGGAGAAGAAATATGGGTACCTGAAGCTTATATATGACTTACATTGTCTACAATTGATGTCAACAGGAAGTAAAAGAGGTGTGAAAAACTCATCAAGTTCCCTAGCATGGAGAAGTTTAAATTTTTCATTCATAATCCCTATTTTACTCCTCATCGACTCCTTACACCATTCTTAATCTTCTGCACCAAGTTATCCAGATCACTGCTCACGGTGGTGGTTTTAGAAACTGAGGTGCCATGAGGCTTCTCTTCTCTTTACTATTTACTTTGGTTTTCATTTGTTCTGTTTCTAGTTTCTTAAGGTGGAGGTTTACATCACTGGTTTGAGACCTTTCTTATCTTCTAACGTAAGCATTTAATGTCACACATTTCACTCTCCGCCCTCCTTTAGCTGCCTTACACAAATTCTGAAACGATTTCTTCCCTTTTTACTCCATTTGAAATATTTTAAAAATTTCCTTGAGACTTTTTATTTGACCTGGGGTTATTTGCAATTATGTTGTTTAATTTCTAAATACTTCGGACTCTTCTAGATATCATTCTGTTATTAATTTTTACTTTAATTCTGTTATAATCTGTGAACATATTTTGAATGATTTCTATTAATTTAATACTGAAGTTTGTTTTGTGGCCTGGATTATGATATCTATGTATATAGATAAATATATAGATATAGAGAAATGTTTTATATGCATTTTTAAATAACATGTATGGGGCTGTTCTTGAATGGAATATGCTATAAAAATCAATTTGGCCTACTTGGTAGATAACGTTGGCCAATTCTTCTATGAGATTATTGGTTTATCATCCACTTTCTGAGAGAGCAATATTCAAGTCTCCAACTACCATTTTAGTTTCTCTGTTTTTCCTTTCAATTCTATCAGATTTTTTCCCATGCATTTTGAAGCTCTGTTGTTGGGTGTATATACATTTAGTATTAGTATGACTTCTTGGTGAATTGACCCCTTTATCATTATGAAATGATCCTTTCCATCACTAGTATTATTTTATATTATGAAATGAAACTTGTCTGATATGAATATAGACACTTCAGCTATGAATTTTGTAGATGAACCAGTTTCTCATTGTTAATTTTGGTATACACTATTGTGACTTTTTTACAACCTATGTGGAAACAGAACCTCTGACATTAGTTGTTTTTATTAAAGCATGATATCTGAGGTTCCATTTTCTGGAAGTCCTTCCAGATTTTGACAATTACTTGTCTATCAACCTTAGTTGCTTTCAAAGCTATGAACAGTTATCTTTTTTCTTGGCTATTTTTAGGTCCCTTAGCAGATAATGAGGGTTTGATTTAGGAGCTCATCCTTTTTATACCATTTTAACTTAATTCTCATTAGAATCTGGTTTTGACTACATGTCTTTATTGTATAAAACATACTGCCATTTTACATAATAAATGTGAGCCACAAAAAAAAAAAAAAAAAATGAACACATTAGAATGACCTTTCACGCTCAGTTGCAAATGAGGACAGCCTTAAAAAAAATAAAGGTCATCAAATATGTCTGGATTTAGATGCTTATAAAAACTCTCATTTAAGAGACCACTTAAGTTGCAGCATAGTGTAAAGGAAAAAGCATAGAACTGGAAATGAGAAGAGTTATGTTTGAAACGTCCTTTCACAACTTACTGATAACCTTAGGGAAGATAGTTAGTAGCTAAAAGTGCCATCTTCTTAGCAATTAATGAATGGATACATGGAAGCAACCTAAGCATCCACTGACAGATGAATGGATAAAGAAGATGTGATATCTATCTATCTATCTATCTATCTATCTATCTATCTATCTATATAATGGAATATTACTTAGCCAGAAAGAATAAAATCTTGCCATTTGTGACAACATGGATAGACCTAGAGGATGTTATGCTAAATGAAATAAGTCAGAGAAAGACCAACACTGCATGATTTCACTTATATGTGGAATCTAAAAACAACAACAACAGCAACAACAAATGAACAAACAAAACAAAACAGAAACAGACTCATAGATACAGGAAACAAACCTCTAGTTACTAAGAGGGAGGAAAGGGTGGGGGGGGGAGGTGGGTGAAATAGAAAGGGGACTTAAGACATAACAAACTTAGAGTTATAAAAAATAAATCATGGGGATCTAATGTACTGCAAAGTGAATACAGAAAATAATTTGTAATAACTTTGTGAAGTGACAGAAGGTAACTACACTTGAATGATCATGGGAATCATTTTGTAATGTGTAAAAATATCGAGTCACTATGATACACACCTGAAACTATTAGGATACTGTATGTCAATTATACTTAAAAGAGAAAAGAAGAAGAAGAAATAAATGGATACAATAAGAGGATCTGACTTAAGTACCAAGAGATGAAGACTTATTTTAAGGCACAATGAATGAGAGCACTATAAAGTGATACAATTATTTGTTTTTATTATTAAGTTGATTTTGTTTTAGGTTCTTCAACAAATGCTATAAAGTGCCAGTTTCACCCAGTTAGACACTAGAGTTTTGAAACTGGGATCACATATTGAGGTACACGATAATATCTAAGTTACAATAATGAGAAGCGTTGGCAAGCTCTACTTCTGCAACCCATGAATTTAGAAAGGCATTACTTATTTTTTCCTTTATCTGGACAGTATCAAGATCAAGTGTTAATAGAGATTTTTTCCCCTAGTATCTTCATTTTAATATTTTGTAATCCCCTCGTCTCCCTCCGTTAGCATGTTATAACTTATAATTTGACATTGATGAGTAGTACTAGGATCAGGAAATGGCATGGTTAGTTTTCTGGCAGTTTCATGCTGTCAGTCCCATCAGTTAATCTCTTTTCTGCAGCTTAACACTGCACAGTCATTTGAAAGCTCTATGTAAGAGTCTCCCACCCATTTTTCTTGTTATAAGGAAGTTCCCTGAGTTTCTCTGTCATTATACATTCTTTAATCTCTTTGAAAGTAACATGACCCACTCTATGGTTTCCCCTTTATTAATGCAAATGTTCCAGACAGTATCCTCAAATGTCTAGAATTAAATATTTTCTGTCAATTTCAGCAGATGGAGTTCTGTTCAGATAATGAGAATGCTACTACAAACCTTGCTTTAATTGCTGTATTATAATCTCCAGACGTGAAAAGCCCTGGAGACCCCGATACATAAAATGCCTTTCAGCTATGCAGGTGTGGAATTCATTACAAGTGTGTTTTAAGTTAGGAATATATCTTGAACTCATTGAAAGACTATCAGTGCCCTTGGGTATTTGATAACTTGAGCTATTATTTAAAGTGTAACAATGCTGACATAGTAAAAGAGAGCAAAATGTAAGATAGCATGTAATTATGAGGACACACATACATGCACACGCCTTTAAAAGAAATAAGTAATACTATTAGATCTTTTTTTGTAAAGAGCAGGGAAAAAAAGTGAAATGACTCTAAAATAAAAATCATTATCAGTAAAATGACACTATTTTAACATGCTTGATTAATAATAAGGGTAAAAGTGAAAGTTTCTACCTAGTATAGCATTAGTGGTCCAATTTATTATACATGTCTTAAATTTTCCAAAAAATGTAAACTATAAATGTTGTCTAATAGTATAGGCCTGTAATATAAGTGAAACACATTTATACATTGAACCTTAAGAAAATTTTCTCTTCAAAATATACCCTTATTATGAACATAAAAACATAACCTTTGTTTTGCGGTCTCTATGCATTATATTCATAGCTAAATCACTGGCAAATGCACATCCTGCCTCAATCAACAGATTAAAGATTCAAGTTCACACATTTCAACAATAACAACAACACAACATGTGGTATGGTTTCCTCATTCCACTGAATAATGCTGAAAATAAATTCTGGGGCCAATGCAAGGGCAGTCTTAGATTAGTGGATTTCTCTCTCTTTTTTTTTTTTTTCCTTACTCATATATTTAATACTTGTCCTTCAAATTAACTGCATGGGTCAGGATGAAAGAAAGAAGAGGGAGCACAAGCTAAGTCAGTGAATATATTAATTGGCCTCTGTGTATTATTTTTTCTTTGATGAGTTAATTTAAAACCATTTTTGCTGAGAAATCTTTTGAAAGGGAACATGCAATTTTCAAAGGAAAGTTGTGAGACAAGTTGATCAAAGTGTCCATCAGCTGGAATAACATTTAACTATGGGTGACCTGAAAATCCTCATAATGGAGCTTAATCACATAAAACAGAAAAGCGAAATGAACAGTAAGCATGAACGTGGTGAGATAGACCTATTTTGCCCACCAAGCAAACAGTGTCTCAGTGCTTCAGAGAAAAAACACCAATCAGACCGCTGATGTGAAATCCAACTTGGGACTCCAGTTGCTCTCTTTATCTCCTGCCGAGAAGAGGGTTGAGGAAAAGCACGGATGCCAAAATAAAATGACAATAGATAAAGCATCACCAAGATCCCCTCAATGCTTACATGTGTGCTGACATAGAAAAGGACACAAAAGATAAAAAAAGAAAAATAGTACACTGGGGATAATTTACAAGTAGAAAGTGGCAAAAGGACACACCACTACTGGGAATATACAAACATGGTATCAATCCCACTTGTTTATTCTTACATTAGAGTATGTCCAAAAGTTATATTCATGATTGCAAGATTTTATTATGTATTTCTATGGAGGAAATAAAAGTCATTCTTTATCAAAAATTATGTTGTTTTCTCCTAAAAAATACACTCCAGTGGAAATTCCCATCATAACCATGGGAAAAAATCCATCACCAGGTGAAGCCCCTAAACTCGGCAAGAGAATAAGTTTCCTAAGGTGTCTCCCCCTGTATGTCCTACACAATTGGAAGGCATTAAATGGCTTTTTTTTTATTCAATTTCTTTAAAAAGTTTCTTTTTTAAAAAATTTTTTATTCTTATGTTAATCACCATACATTACATCATTAGTTTTTGATGTAGTGTTCCATGGTTCATTGTTTGTGCATAACACCCAGTGCTCCATGCAGAACGTGCCCTCTTTAATGGCTTCTTAGAGAAAACTCTTGGTAGTTCTGTGTCTCAAGTACAGAATATTGATGGAAAACATAGACACAATACATCTAACTGACTCAATCTGCTCTACATGATGGATTATGCAGAAACTGCATGAATGCTGCCCATATGTCCTCACTTCTCTGCTCAATCAGAACATCTCAGTTTTTTTTTCATAAACTACATGTATCTGATTATACTGTTCAATTTCTATGCAAACAATATAATGTGGCAAAGTTGGTTTCTTTCTAAAAGTTAGATTTTTTCTTTTCTTTTCATTTCTTTTCTATTTTCTTTTCTTTTTTCTTTCTTCTTTCTCTTTCTTTCTTTTTCTTTCTTTCTTTCCTTTCTTTCTTTCTCTCTCTCTCTCTCTCTCTTTCTTTCTTTCTATCTAAATAAAGAGAAGGTTGTAACATTTTCCATAGGCTTGGATACACAGGAATCAAATGATCGCTCAGTCTTCCAAGCAGGTACAGGTCTCCCGCCAGGTCACTGCTATATGTTCGTCAGAAGACCATGTTACCACACTGACCCACTTGGCATAGTCTAGGAGACAGTACCATCAGAGGCATGAAGATTTACTGGGTATAGATTCTGATTAAATTTTTGTAATGTATAACAGAATCATAAAATAAAATTGGAAAAGAAAATTACTATTTTTAGTAGCTACGTTATGACTAGTGATTGAGAGTTTTCAAATTAAATTGGCTTAGGTTAACTGAGTTGTTAATATAGGCAAAATAATCGTCTTGGTATTTATTAATAAACTTATTAAATCAAATAAATTTTATGGGACAGGACTTGTTTTAAATAAAGTTTAAGTAAGGATTTCAGAACTGGGATGGCTCAGTCCGTTAAGCACCTGCCTTCGGCCCAGGTCATGATCCCAGAGTCCCAGGACTGGGATGGAGTTCTGCATCAGGCTCCTTGCTCAGCAGGGAGCCTGTTTCTCCCTCTGCCTGCCGCTCCCCCTGCTTGTGCTCTCTCTCTCTCGACAAATAAATAAATAAAATCTTTAAAAAGTTTTCGGAACTCCATGCATTTGCAAAATGGATTAAGTTTTTAATATAATCCAAGAAAATATGATCAATAGGGGTAATGTTTAAATGCCCACTCATCACAAGGAAATTTTAGTCCTATCCTTTAAGGTAAAGAGATGAAAATGACAGAAACAAGCATTGATTTGAGACATCCTCTGGGAGGAAAAAAGTGACCTTCTTGAATGGGGTTATGGGATAGGAAAGGTGAAGTTTCCAAGCCACAGTAACTTTTTTTTTTTTTTTTAAAAACTGGTTTCCTCCTTTATGAAAAGAGCCTGTTTCATATTTTGTGCTCACAGACAGAGAAAGCATGCTTGTGGTAAAGCCATAGCAATGGGAAGTAGTTTATGTTCTGTGCTTATGTGGGAATAACAAATCAAAACCAGACATATTTTGGTTTCAAAAGTATGGTTTTCTTATAGAAGATTTACTTAACGTTTGAAATATTGAAGTGCTATTAGCCTGGGGTTTGGATAGGAACACCGAAAAGTTAACAGGTTATATTTTTGCCAAAGTATTGATTTACAGTCCACTGAAAGCCACTTGCTTGTTTTATTTTTTTTTTCTATATTCATGGAAACAGAAATCTGTGCTCAGTATAAATATCAAGTTATAGTACAAATGATTAATATAGGGTATTGAGAGTCTGAATTTCCAAGAAAACTTGCACTTACTTCAGTTCTGAGACCTAGATACTTCTAAAATATGCCATGTAGGGCCATTCCAGGCATAATTAAAATTAGCAATGTCTAGCTTAAAAGTTCACTCATATCCTTTAGACCAAAACCTATTTAACTGGTTGCAAAGTAAAGGTAAACTCTAGAAGAACATCAATTACTTTCTTTTGTAAATAGCAAATAAGGCAAATCCGAAGAAAACTTTTTATTCTGTCCTCTTGATGTTAATAGTTGCATTATAGAATTAGAATTAGTTAAGCTGCCTCTCCTTTTTGTTTGCTAATTAAGTTTTTACAAAATAATTTCCTAAATATTAAGAATAGCAGTATTTTTTTAAGTTGTGGAGAAAAATTCAGTATTTTGTTTTCTTTTGGTATAAATCTTGCACTATATCCTTTACTTTTCATGTATGAAAAACATGTGAGAATTACTTCTCTCTAGGCCAGTCACTGGATTGTGCAAGGTGAAATGCAGTGAGTATAATAATTGTGTCATTTTGATTTAATGAGAAATGTCATAATCACATTTTCCCCTTGTGTGGACCGTTTCCTGATATGGCACCAGCTTGGTCTCATATGATTGAATTGAAAAATAAGATTTGGAAGTGGATCTTGTTGATCTCCCATTTACTGTGCTTTTCCAATGCACTCATCCATCAGTCTGACTCCTTATGGTATAACTATTTCCTTCTACATGAATTTTTATATAGGAGATACCAGATCTGCTCCTTAAATGTTTTATTTTCCAGACTCTGAATACTGATGTGACTCACAATCACCTAATTTGCAATTCATCTTTTATTGGCATTAGGCAATACCAATAAATCTGACCTAAAGATAATCTTTAAACTTACTGAACTCTCATTCAACAAATCTTAAAATGAGCAACAATTAAACTGTTTTAATAACTTATTGAGAAAGGAAAAGGTAAAATTAGTTAGATATGAAAATCACATATACAAAATATGAGAAACTGAAACCAGCAGTAATATTTCAAATATTTGGAAATACAAAGTCCTTCTTGTTTATTAAGTATAGTGTAGTAGAAATAAAGGCAATTCTTACAGGCTTTTCCATATAAAAACCACGCAGATTCAATCACATTAGATAAGAGAAAAATTATGTGGGGTTTGTTGTGCCAATTCAAAAGAATGCTAATTTTTAATAACTTTTTTGGCAGCAAAATGGATTGACAATTTATTAATTCCAAATTGGCTAATCTTAATTCAAATATTTTATTAAAATAGAAGTTATTTGCTTAACAGATTTAAATTATACCTCTTAATTTAAATCCTAAACTTTCCTAAAATGATCTATTATTGGGATATAAAGAATCTTTTATAATATTTTAAAATTTTTCATTCTTCACATTTTCTTACTACTTTATGGTGGGATTTATAACCTGGGTGAACTATCACTGAACTGAAAAAAATGAAATTAAACTACTTGCTGTTGAATAAACCTTTGGCAAAAGTTTGAAAATGGTGATATAAGTTAGATTTTCATATATTTTAATAAACATTTTGATGTGTTGTTTGATAGAGCTATTGCTCTTAGTTTTCTTTAAAATTCTTATGAAATTATATAAAACATGATTTGAGTACACTGTCATCTTTGAACACATAATTTAGTTTTAAAAAATGGGTGCTATGGTCTAAATGTTCATGTTACCCCAAAGTGGATATGATCAAAACCTAATGTCCAATATGATGGTATTAAGAGGTGGGGCCTATGGGAAGGTGATTAGGTCATTAGGGTGAGTCCTTATGAAAGAGATTGGCACAAGAGAGCTCTCTCACCCTTTTAATAATCAACACAAAATCAGCAGCTTGTAACTCTAAGAGTTCTTTCACCAGAACCCCACCATGCTGATACTCTGATCTTGGATTTCCAGCCTCCAGAACTATAAGAAATAAATTTCTGTTGTTTATAAGCTACCCAGTCTTTGTTATTTTGTTATAACAGCCCAAGTGGGTAAAATGATGGACCAGACATACACAATTTAAAAGAAAAAAAATTTCAGGGGCGCCTGGGTGGCTCAGTTGGTTAAGCACCCAACTCTTGATTTCGACCCAGGTCATGATCTCAGGGTTATGAGATCAAGCCCCATGCCGGGCTCCCTGCTGGGTGTGGAGCCTGCTTAAGATGCTCTCTCCCTCTTCCTCTTCCCTTCCCCCCTACCACTCACATATGTGTACTTTCTCTCTCTTTTAAAAATAAATAAATTAACTAAAATAAATTAAAAAGTTTCATGTAATTGAAGACAGACAAGTTGACTCAGCAAAATGAATTTTATTTTAACTTCATAAAATATTTAAATGTTCTATATTATGCACATCTAAAATAGTTACATAGTGTTTTTTTTTTAATGGTTTAAACACATTTGATATATGTCTCAAATTACTTTATTACTCAAATACTTAACAAAATATATGATTTTGAAATCCATATATTTGTAGAGTTAACCTAGTCTAAACTTATACTTGCAGACCACCTGTTGAATATTCTGGTTATCCAAAGATCCATAGTCGTTTCTTAAGCTGGTCAGTTTATGACTGTCAGATCATCTAGGTTTCCATGAAGGCATGGATTTACAGTATGCTTTTTCAGATTTCATAGGGGAGTTCATATATGATTGTATGGAAAATTTAAGCTACTATATTAAAAATACTTGGTTAATTTCCATTGGATACTTTTTATTATCATGCATACTTTTTAAAAATCTTGTTGCTTTTTACCTGTCTACATAGTACTACATTTCTTTGCATTTTTTAAGGAGTAAATGGCTGTTTGGAGTTTTGCTTTTTTTGGTTTTGTTTTACAAGAAAGAGTACAAAGGCAGAGAGAGTGGTAGCTTATTTTAGGATACAAAATTAAGAAGCAAATTTGTATGTAAATGCTCAGGACATTTTATGTATTACAGTGCTTGATACTATGCATATAATCAAGCTTCCCTCTGGCTGGGGGGGAACATCATTCAGATTTTAATGCTTCCTTTTTTTTGTTTTTTTTTTGTTTTTTGTTTTTTTGCTAAAATATGAATACTAATCAGTGCCAGGAAATAGAAAATATAAAATATGTAATAAATTGTATTATTATTTTAATATATTTTAAGAAGAAAAAATTAAGGTAAAAATGTTTGAGGAATTATCAGCAGAAGAGAAAGTTTACTCAGCTATAACTCAAGTTTTAATTAAAGCCATGATTGATGACAAATGCCATCTTGCAATGTGACCTCTAGTAAGATCTAGAGCTGTTAAATCAATTGAGAAGATGGTCTCTACTGTTTTCAAAGTAAAGCACAAAGAAGATAAATCATATTTAAAATTATTAATCACATGAACATTGCATTAATGATTGGAAAATCTGAGGACAGGCAAAAATGTAGTTCTAAAAAATGAAGTAAAGGAGCTTTGGGGATGCCTTATTTGGGAAGCCATAATTTCCAGATTATTAACCTAATCACTTAAAAAGAACTTTTCAGTGCATTAATCCCATTTAATTTAAGATGGAAGCATTGAATAGAGATGAATCCCTACTAGCTGCACAGTGTGAATCAAATACAGGCAGGGCTAGAGATTAAAAAAAAACTAACAAAAACACATAACAGTAGCAGAATTTCAAAAGACATCATTAACCAATAAATACCTAGGTAGGAAGGTGTTTGTACTGGAGAACTTCCTTACCCACCAAGTGTGGCTATACCAATACCCACATTTTTTTTTTTTTTAAGATTTTATTTATTTATTTTGACAGAGAGAGACACAGCGAGAAAGGGAACACAAGCAGGGGGAGTGGGAGAGGGAGAAGCAGGCTCCCCGCTGAGCAGGGAGCCCGATGTGGGGCTCGATCCCAGGACCGTGGGATCATGACCTGAGCCAAAGGCAGACGCTTAACGACTGAGCCACCCAGGCGCCCTCAATACTCAGATTTGATTAAGTCTTTAAAAGAAAGCAAGTGATCAGATGAAAATCACAACAAGGGAAAAAAAAAAAAAACACACAAGAAGATGTTCACAGTGTTTTGACATTGTTGATGAAGACTACAGGGCAGGTATGGAATTTTTTCTTTTGGGGGAAGAATTTATTTTTTTTAAAGATTTTATTTATTTGACAGGGAGAGCAAGAGAGTACAAGCAGAGGGAGCAGCAGAGGGAGGGGGAGAAGCAGACTCCCCACTGAGCAGGGAGCTGGATGTGGGGGGCTCGATCCCAGGACCCTAGGATCATGACCTGAGCCAAAGGTAGATGCTTAACCAACTGAGCTACCCAGGTGCCCCTTTTTGGAGGAATTTAAACAAAGGTCTCCTAGGAAAGCCAGAAAAATCAAGGTCAAACCCCTTCTAGAACTCCCTGATCGGAATAATCCATTAATACATAAAAAAAAAAGGAAAAGAACACTAATGCCAAGAAGAAAAATAAAAGACAACTAAAGACAGTGAAAAATAAGTGTTTTTAATAAAAGTTAAAAGGACATGAATTATATTGTTTGAAGAAGAGACATTTTTAGTATCCATCTTTAAGTATAGGAAATACTGTTATTTAGACATCACTGTGTATTCTCAAGAAGCAGAGCAAAAGGCAACAAGCTTAAACAGCATTGAGTGGGATTTATGTTATAAAAAAGAAGATGAGATTTCCTGCACTAGAGGTTGTTAAATCCAGAAATAAGGGACAGAAAGAAGCTGTACTTTCTTTTGAAGGGGTAGCGAATTAAGGTAGCTCTTCATCTGTCAGGAAAGTTTAAGGCAGGGTGAATGGATTAGGTGACCTTTCAAAATTACTTCCATCCCAGGATTTATGATGTCAATATACACCAGCAGCCCCGAATGGAAACCTGGGCAGGAAGCGCTGACTCTTGCACTTGTTTCTGCTGTTCCTTGAACACAGGCATAGTCAGGGAACTTTCTAGAAAAACTTATAGTCAACAGGGCAAGCTTTGGGGTCAGACAGCTTGGGTTCCAAGACTCTTGAGTTTCAGCTTCTTCAGCCATAAAAGGTGAGTAACAGTTTACTTGTATCATTGGAATGTTGAGATTAAGTGAGGTGTTATATATTAAGCAAACAGTACGAAGCAGGTACAATAAAAGCCTTCTCATTAAACTCTATTCTGCCATTACATCAACCATTATGGTATTAAATGATACTACTCTAGTGATAGCTTCATCTTTCTTCTTGTCTACTACCCCTTCTATTTTCTGTTCCTCCAACTTCTACTCTCAATAGAAGGTCTTAGATCTATCAAAAAACAAAAACTTTTAACCATGAAATTTCATCACTAGATAAAGAAAACACAGACTCTGCTGACATAGAAGGGGTAGATGAAGTGGCCAACTAGAAAAATCATTGAAACATTTTTAAATGTATCAAATATCAGTAAATTTTGAATGAAATTTTATGCATTTAGTAATATTTTTGTAAAAATATTTAATGACATGGTGAACTGCTGTAATGTAAGCAGATAAAATTTGGTAAAAAACACATACATCCAAATACAATAGATTTTAGAAGATAAAGTACTCCAAAATATTATAGTATATAATTTTACATGTCTCTTTTTTTTATATGGCAGCAATTTGAATTTTCTCCTAAAGTTTATTTTTCCTACACTGCAGAGTTTATTAATAAAAGTAATAGTTTTTATCCCTCTTCTTGTCTTTATAGTTTTCTCAAAAAGTTATCAGCTATTATTCTTGTGATGGTTCTTTTAAGAAGAAACTGGCCCTTGCATTTCATTTTTGACATGTTATTTACATATGTCTTATAAGTATACAGATTTAATAAATTTTTAAATGTTGACAAAGATATCTATGTATACATATACAAGTATCACCTGCAGATCCTATGACAAGATGTTAGTGGTGAAATGACCATAAATCTGATCTTGACTCTCCTTTATCACACTTTTATTATAGCTCAGTTTGAAAAACAAATCTTCATTTTCTTCATTTTTGTTTTACGTAAAATCTAGAATTCATTCAGAGTTTTGCTAATCAGTGGTATTTTACCAAAAAGATCAATAACTACACAGATATAGATATAAAACCATATATGAAAATTCTACATATATTGTTCTTTTTAAACTATATAGATATTTTTGGCCGGTATTCTGAATAAATTCATTCATTTCTTATTTACATGTACATTTCTCCTCAAGTCGTTTTTTTTCTTTTTTTTCCTCAGTACATCATCTTATTAAGAACATTTTCTGTTCTGTGTTCACTGGCTATTTTAAAAGTGAGTCATGGAAGTTTCTCTACCCTCATTTTCCACTGATAATGCCTCATTCCCAGATATTTCAGAAAATACCATATTGATAAAATATGAGTGACGATAAAAAAAAAAAGAAAGCAGCTAGCAATAACAAGGGTCTCTTTTTCTTTTCTTTCACCTTGAATATGATATTTAAAATGTTTATTCACTGCTTCCCCATTCCAGGCATCATGTTGAGGAAACAAAGCCAATTATAACATCTGTATTTCCACAGCACACTGCACTTTTTTTTTTAAAGTATTTCCATATTTTATTATAGGTAATTATATTTCTTCCAGCTAGACTCTAAGGTACTAGAGGGCAACAGCTTTATCTTTTTATTTCTAGTGACTGACAAACATTCAGCTTTTATGAGAGACTGAGTCAAAGAATGGACAGTGAACTAAATGAGTCTGTCTTCTAAGAAAACTGTCCTCTATTCTCACAATAGATATGAAATGCCTTGGACAAGAACATTGAATTTCCTATTCCCTACAGGAGTACTAGACCTCATTTCCTTTTAGTCCTTGCCTCTAACCTTAAAATTTTAGGTAAACATCAATGAGAGGAGCACAGTCGCTACTTATTTAAATTCAATGTATAAGTTAATTTTATCTTTTTGGTATAAAGCAATTTTGGAACCATCATTACATCATTTAAGTTGTCCCCAAGTTACTTTGCACTTTCTGGGTTTTTGTTTGTTGTTATTTTTTATTAAAAAAACTCTAAGTGAATACTGGTCAACTGTGTACCCACATCTCTATCGGTTGTTAATTTGTGAGAACACGTCCTTTAAGCAAAACAGAGACACTTCATCAAGTAATGTTTGCATTGTCTCTCTTCTTGTTAATAAATTGCCCCAGGTAATCATATGATTATTGCTGTTTTCACAGTGAGACCTGACATAGTGGAGAAAGCCACATGAATACCACTAACTGATTAAAAAAAAAAAAACTGATTAAAAAAACAAAACAATTCTGACAGTCACCTTAAGAAATGTCACCCCCAGGAAAATAAAACTGAGCATGTAGCGTGTACTGCATATATCTGCTTACATCCCTTGGGCCAAAAAAAAAAAGTCTTATTT
Organism: Phoca vitulina; assembly: GCF_004348235.1. Lineage (NCBI taxonomy): Eukaryota > Metazoa > Chordata > Mammalia > Carnivora > Phocidae > Phoca > Phoca vitulina. Next base: position 28,125,929 of record NW_022589709.1, read on the forward strand.
ATGTCTTTCATGGCTCTGGCTTACTGATCTTCTCTGGACCTCTTGACTGTCAATATTTTTGTTTGCGGGGGAATACTTTTTCTCTTTCCAAGCTGAAAGAAAAGTACAAGCTTGTTTTCTCCTTCCCTCCAGGATATAAAAGAAGAAAAACTGCAGTTAAAAAGAAACTCTTTTAAAAAGCAAGTGCCATAAAAATAGGAAGCAGACACATGGCATGGGAAGAATTCAAATGTTTGCTTATTTCATGAAATAATAAATGACTGCCTGGGGCGCCTGAGTGGCTCAGTCGGTTAAGCGTCTGCCTTCAGCTCAGGTCATGATCCCAGGGTCCTGGGATCGAGCCCCGCATCGGGCTCCCTGCTCTGTGGGAAGCCTGCTTCTCCCTCTCCCACTTCCCCGCTTGTGTTCCCTCTCTCTCTGTCTCTCTGTCAAATGAATAAATAAAATCTTTAAAAAAATAATAATAAATGACTGCCTTCACCAAAGTACTCTTTCTGTACTTATCATAAGGACGAATCCTCCCGATTAAAAAGGTAAAGAAAACCCCAAGATCTTAATAGACTATATTAAATAGAACCATCTCATATATTCATAAGGACTTAAGTCTGACTTTCAGAAAGAGACAAGTAACTTTGATGAGGACTGCCCTAAGGAAGCCTGTTGATTGGCTAGGTATTATCTTTCTTCTCTCCTCTCCAATTCAAACCAATTAAGGCTCTGGAATTGCCAGTATGACATCTTCAGCAATTGTAAATGCATCACTGTATTGTGAATTCACAGATTCCACATACCAATTTACTTCTAGCTCACACACACACACACACACACGTTATTTTAAAATCTCTATCCAGTCTACATTAATATCTTATTTACGTTCTGATTGTATTTTTTATAATGTATAACAGATTCTATATAATCAAGAGAATTGTGCCTCTTTATTCTGCTGCCTAGAGTCAAACTAGCTACATCATACAAATATAATTTCTGATCATGTTTTTACTTGATTCCAAAGACCTGCAAGTTAGGGGGAAAAAACCCAAATAAATACACACGAATCTGCCATACAAAATAATAGGTAAATCCACACTTTCATTGCTTAAAACTGGTACGTTCTGCTAATCAAACAGAATTACGTGTGTTAGGCATTCATATACAATATAGACACCACCAGATTCAAAATGTCTTTTTTTCCCACTAGTCTCAAAATGCCATAAAGCTAGAGAGAACTTCTGTGATTTAAAACAGAAAACTTTTTTGTGTATCCCTTTCCTTCGATCCTGAGCATCATGTAGATGCTTACACATTTCTCACAATTCCTAAAATGCAGATCAACCTGGTACAGTTGAGTACATTTCCACCTTATGCGTACTACTCTGAATTAAGAACAAATCACATACTCAAAATTAAAAAAAACCTGCTACACCAGCAAAGAATTTTAAAATCTCCACTTTTATTAATCCTATAACATACTTGCTAACAAAGGAGTCCAAATGCTTATGATAGAGAATATGTGTGAATAAGAACACAAAAAGAATACAGTAGCATTTTTACTCAATTTAAAGCAAACACAAATATCCTAGGCTCTCCACATCTATTCAAATATTGATTTGGAAATTTTAAGAATAAGTTCAAATCACAGAGGAACAATTACAGGTGAATAAAGTGAGCTACAGCTGGAGCTCTGTACCTGTTGAAATTATTGTTAGGGTTTAATGGCCTGGCAAAATGAATAGTTTTCTTGGTAAAAACTGAACATTTTGGTCAGGAGTTTAATGAGCTCAATGAGATTCTTTACGTGCCCAAAAAAGCACATAGAACATCTGGCGCCGGTTGTTACAATGATAATTCAAGGGTTGTTCTGAATGTTATGTAAAAAAGCCAGCAACCTAATAACATCAACTTAAGCAGATAATTATAGAAGTATTAGAGGTGTGAAGAAAAATCTGTCCCCAATTTAGAGTTCAGATAATACTCATACTTTCATTTCTTGAAAAACATATATAGGCTATTTCCCCCTAAATTCTCCAGTTCAGAAGCTCTCTTATGAAGACAAAAGGGAAAAAAAAAGTAGACAAAGCAATCTGACATTTCTTAGCCTCTAGTAACTTACATTTTTAAACAGAGAGGTCACTGAAATAATTGTTTATTTTAAAAAAATATCATTAAGCATGGAATTATGAAATATACAATAAAGGTGAAAAACGTACACCATTAGCAAAATTAGTAACCATTTACTGAAAACTAGAAAACACATTTTTAGCACAATTGTAAAATAGATTTAGAGAAACAGTATATATTTAGAATACTCAGAAAACTGAATAAGATAAGGAAAAATAATGTTTTCTCTTGCCATCAGTGCTACCATTTTTGCTTCTGAGTTGGCTCTGGGGTTTACATCTCATTAAGCGACCCACACAGAATCATTAGGGCTGGAGGGCTAATAGATGCTTCTCCGCCTCACAATGCCTATTAAAGCAGTAGACACATCTTTAATGTGGTGTAACTTCCAATTAATTTTTAAGGTCAGCCTGTCGCACTGAAGTCAACAGTGGTATTATCAAGGCTACCGGCTTGTGAGCGTATATCCAGCAGACCTGTGTTCTGCCAGTCTCAAGCTTGGGAATAGGTTATGAAGGCCATGCTCTACTTGCCTTCATTCTTTCAGAAAAATCATTTGGAAATATTTTACAATAATATATCATATACAGCACTAATATAATTATATATCAATGTAATGAATTTTACTATCAAGTGCCTCTATTTTTATAGCCTAGAAGATTTAACAGCAATTCAGTAATACTGATTTTGTGTAGCAAATTATTTCTTTAATTTAAAAATAGGTAGAAGAAAGATGACTACTATATTAGAAAACTTTCTTCACAGAATGTTTGGTGTTTGTTTTATAGTTAATAAGATGTATTGATGTGTCTTTATATAAAAGTATGTAATTAAAAAAGGCAAAATAATGAGGCCGGTATCTCATACGTACATTTGACTATTCAAGTTGAGTAACTTAACAGACACACTTAATTGCCAATCTGTGCAAATAAAGTGTCAAAATAACTGTCTCATTTCTTTAAAAATAACTACTGCAAGAGGATATTTAGAAATCAATCACAAAGAATGCATTATGTAAACTATAAAATAATGAACAATATCTATGTCATAAGATGGCTTCAAAAAGTTTGTGGTTGTGACCACCTACACAAAAAGCAATATGAAACCAAAATGTATAATGAAATTCTAAAATGCAATTGGTAACTTTATGGTGAACAATTACTTACGTTATATTATTTACTGCAAAATACTAAAATCTTCTCATTAAAACATGTCTTCTGCTAAATGACAACACATCTGTGATAATTAACCACAACCAGGGCATTACATTATAGATATACATATTTTTTCCCTGCAGTGATAGTCAAACTGATTAACAAAATAGCTTTTACACATTTGTATTCATCACTTATACACTAATTTCTTCCTATAAAAGTTAAGATTCTCCTTATGGAAGTCTATCTTTCTTCAATTCTTTGGGGTTCTCACTATGTTGTTTTTAAAAATATCAGCTAATTCAAACTGTTTTGCACAGATAATGTCAAAAATTAAAGTGATCAAAATTCTATAGAAATCTTGGAAGATTTAATTTTTGTCCTAAATTTGCAAAAGGTGAAAGTGGTACACAGTAGTATTATTAATTGTATGTTCTTTGCTAATACACATTTGTAAATCTCAGGATTGTATCATGAGGATTTAAATAGATTATTTTAACACATCCCTAAATCATTTATCAATCTTTACAACTAAATAATATTTATGTGGAAAAGGAAATATTGTCTACACAGCCTGCATGAATGGCAAAATTAAGGAGGATATTACGATAAATGGGAAACTAAATGTTCCAGATGGACATATCTACTCAATGTAAACAAATCCACTTTGTATTTCACAAATGGAAAATAACCAATTCTTCTACTCAATGTGTGAAAATAACTCCATGCTTATTTTTTTTAAAAGATTTTATTTATTTATTTGACACAGAGAGAGAGCGATCACAAGTAGGCAGGCAGGCAGGCAGAGCGAGAGAGAAGCAGCTTCCCTGCTGAGCACAGAGCCTGATGCAGGGCTCAATCCCAGGATGCTGGGATCATGACCTGAGCCGAAGGCAGATGCTTAACTGACTGAGCCACCCAGGCGCCCCTAAAAATAACTCCATGTTTAAAAGGGGTCTGCTCTTAGGTCAAAAATGTAATTTATATGCAAAACAGTGGCTAAAATATTTTGAATTTTCAGCTTTCTAGGCTTTGAATAAATGGTGACTTAAAATACAACACAAACCAAAACCCGCTTTAATTTAAATACTGAGAATGTCTGGATCATGATGAGTATAAGTTACAGGCACCCCTCAAATCCAGGAAAAAAACAAACAAACTATACTTATAATAATTCTATGGTTTGTCTGCAAAACAGGAAGTATCCTCATGAACTAGAAACCATGAAGAACCCCTGAAAGATCAAGAGCAGACAGAAAGGAAAACTCAGTTTGAACATAAGCAAGAGAACACTTCTGAAATAAGGCAGAGATTGCAAAGGAGACACTCTCTATGTTGATTCAATTAGCCCAAACCTATCATCTTTACAATTAATATATAGGTGTTTATATGCATGTATGTATGTGTGTGTGTGTGTGTGTGTGTGTGTGTGTGTGTGTGTGTCTTGATCATCAAACATCCTTCATGGGTAATAGCAGGGAAAAGAGAAAAGAAAGTGGAAGTAAAATGATGTTTTATAAGGGCAACTCAAGATCTTAACTGACACTAGCCAGTGACTGAAAAATTAAATATTCAAATTACTGAATATTCAATGTTGAAAATATTGAAAAATGCAGTATTTACAATGTATTAAAATAAAATGATGACAACCCATTTTCTGTAAAGTTGGAGTAGTGGTCTAGTGGTTTAGAATAATCATTCCTTAAAAACAAACAGAATATCCTTATATACATATCTAAGTGTATATGCATGTACACACACACACACACACACATATGTGTGTGCACATACCTATCTGTATATATGTAAAGGCAATGAACATCTTAAAAGGAAGTAAGAGATTGTCAGGCAAAGGTCTCAGAGAGGTACTCAGGATTTGTACTCAGGATTTGGCACTGCTTTCCCCGAGCAGATATTTGGATTTGCAGAGCAGGTAACTGGTAGGTTAATAAGCTAAAAATAATTTTGAAATGAATACATGATATTAAGTAGAGGGAGAGAACTGGACAAAGTCTTATTCATTCCATAGGCTTTGGCTGAGAGGCATAAGTGCTAAATCTTAGGAGTAAGGTTAAACAAGAAAGAAAGCATTCTTCCCAAAGATAAAAATGCATCATCAAATTACTTCAGTCTTTTATTGGATTTAAGTGATTTAGTATTTCTGGTATCCAATCTCAGTAATATTCAAAAGAAGATAATTGAGAATCTCAAATAACCTTTACATTTTTTATTTAAAATTTCCAACACATAAGGAAATTAAACTATGTGATTTTAAATCATGAAAAAAATGAGAACATATAAGCATATGGATATAGATAAGGAATATTTCAGGCATAAACTTTAAAAAAACTATACTACATATATTTATATAAATTAAAAGATTACATTTGGTAGTAAAAGATTACATTAATAATTTGTCAGAGTACTATAAAATAAGAAAAAATGAATATTTGATAACCTAAAACATAGTAACTGAAATTAAGAATAATGCAGAATTGTTTATAGAAGACTAGATATAGTTGAAAAGAGAATCAGAATTAAAAAATAGATCAGGAAAAAATAATATTCAGAATGAGACACACAAGACAATAGAATGGAAAATAAAATAAATAGGATATGATGAGAAATGTAAAAATGTGTAAATAGCATCCCAGGAGATAAGAAAGAGAATGAGGGAAAAGCAATGCTTGAGATAATGGCAGGGAAAGTGGCAAAACTGATGGAAGACATCAACCAGATAGTTCTAAAAATCATGTGAAGGGACCATATAAATAAAACCATACTGAGGCACTTCTAAAACAACTGAAAACCCAAGACAAAAACAATATCATAAAAGTAGTGGAGAAAATTAAAAAAAGAAAAAGGTGGAGGCTTAGGAATATGGTGGAGTAGGAGGACTCTAAGTTCACCTCATCCCATGCTTACAACTAGATATAACATCCCAGTAAATAAACTGAACAGTGCTCCAAAGAGTGGCAGAGAAAACACAACCAAATGTAGAAAAGAAGCCCCACTGGAGAGGTTAGGAAGGGCAGAAAGGGTGGCCAGGAGCTGTCTGCAGGAGGGAGAAAGCCATGGTCAAAGAGAGGGGAAAGCACCAGAGAGCCTACATAGGGAAAATGGATCCCCCTAACATCTGGCCTTGAAAACCAGATGGGCTAAGTTCCACGAATTTAGTATAACCAGCACGACTTGGATCTTGGAATGTGGAGTTTTAAAATTCAGCTGATTCAGCATTGGGCAAGCAGGGAGAGCAAGTGACACCCAGGTCCCATCCTTAAAGAGACAACAGCTCAGGAAGAGGAAACACAGAAGCAACAGCTTGCACAATGGGAAGGAATTTGTTTATACTGATTTCAGAGAATGTTGGGGGATTTCTCTGGGAACAAAGGAACTGGTTGGTGCCCTTTTCCTCTCCTGCCCCCCAGGATAAAACAGAGCAACCTGCTGGAGGAATCACTGCAAAGACACTTGCTATCTAACCTACTAGCATTGCACCCCACCCACAAGTTCTCCTGAGGACTTGCCCACCCCAAACCTACTGGTCTCAGCCCTGGGCTCAGTACAAATTTTGTTAACCTCACCCACTCCGCCACCCACATGCCCTATACTAAGACTCCTCAGCCCCTGTCCAATGCTGCTACTGTATGCCCAGCTGCTGCTGCACTTCCAGGGATCTGACCTAGGATTAGGTGCTCAGTGCAAATTTTGCTAATACACTGCCCTGCCCTCAAGCCCTTTTGCAAACATGTTGCCTCAGAGCCAGACTACCTGGGTCTCACACCAGAGAGAGCAAGCACACAGCCCATAACAGGCAAAGAGTCAGTGCAGACATCTGGACTGAAAGGAAAAGCAACTCAAACACAATAACAGGACACAAGAAACACACATAGTAGATCCTCCTTAAGTGCCAGGTTCTAGTGAACAAGGGACACTGCACTGCGAGGCACTACAGGACCTCTTCCTCATAAAGTCACTACTTTGAAGAGCAGAAAACATAGCTGGATTTCCTAACACAGAGAAACAAACACAGAGAGATAAACAAAATGAGGAGACAGAGAAATATGTCCCAAATGAAAGAACAGGACAAAATCACAGCTGAAGATCTAAGCATAATAGAAATCAGTAATTATGCCTGATGTAGAATTTAAAGTAATGATCATAAAGATACTCACTGGACTTCAGAAAAGGGTATAGGACATCAGTGAGATCCTTGACAAAGAGATAAAAAATAACATATCAAAAATGAAGAACTCAATAAATAAAATTAAAAATACAACAGATGGAATAAATAGTAGGCTACAGGAAGCAGAGGAATGTATCAGTGACCCGGAAGAAAGAGTAATGAAAACCAATCAAGCTGACCAGGTAAGAGACAAATGAAGATGGCATAATAAGATACACTTAGAGAACTCACTGATTCCATCAAGTGTAATAAGAGTCTCTTTATGGGGGTCCCAGAAGAAGACAGAAGAAGAGACAAAAAGGTGGGTAGAAAATATATTTGGAGAAATAATAGCTGAAAACTTCCTGAATCTGGAGAGGGAAACAGAGATCCAGATTCAGGAGGCACAGAGATCCCCCAACCAATTCAACCCAAGGAGGTCCACACCATGACACATAGTAATTAAAATAGCAAAAAATAGTGAGATAAAGAAAGAATTTTAAAGGCTGCAAGAAAAAAGAGGACAGGTAAATACAAAGGAAACCCCATAAGTTTATCAGCACATTTTTCAGCAGAAACTTTGCAGGCTGGAAGGGAGGGGCATGATGTATTCAAAGTGCTGAAAGAGAAAAATCTGCAGCGAAGAATACTTTATCCAGCAATGCTATCATTCAGAATAAAAAGATAAAAAATTTTCCAGACAAATAAAAGTTAAAAAATTCATGACCAGTAAACCAGACCTAAAAGAAAGGTTAAGAGCGACTCTTGTGAGTGGAAGACAAAAACCATAAGTGAAAGTAAGAAAAAGAGAAAGCACAAAAGAAAAAAAAAATCAAGTTTAGCTATAAAAATCTGTCAAAAGAAGCACAAAATAAAAGGATGTAAAATATCATATTAAATATCTGAAATGTATCTGGGAGAGAAGTAAAGATTGAATTCAAAGTTAAGCAACCATCAGCTTAATATAGACTGCTATATGCAGAAGATGTTATATGTAAACTGAATGATAACCACAAATTCAAAAACAGTAATAGATAATGAAAAAATACAGAGTAAGGAATCCAAGTACATCAATAAAGAAAACCAACAGGGGTGGCTGGGTGGCTCAGCCGTTAAGTGTCTCCCTTTGGCTCAGGTTATGATCCCAGGGTCCTGGGATGGAGCCCCACATTGAGCTCCCTGCTCCACAGGAAGCCTGCTTCTCCCTCTCCCACTCCCCCTGCTTGTGTTCCTGCTCTCGCTATCTCTCTCTCTGTCAAATAAATAAAATCTTTAAAAAAAAAAAGAAAGAAAACCCAGAAATTATGGAAGAGAGAAAGAAAAAAAAAGGATCAAAGGAAAACTACAAAAATATAACCCAGAAAACAAGTAAAAAATGGAAATAAATACGTATCTATTAATAATTGCTTTGGCTATAAATGGACTAAATGCCATAAGGAAAAGCCATAGGGTGACAGATCCCTCTTTATGCTATCTACAAGAGACTCATTTCAGACCTAAAGAAAACATTGAAAGTGAGGGGTTGGAGAAACATTTATCATGCAAATGGATGTCAAAGAAAAAAACTGGAATAGCTATACTTTTATCAGACAGAACAGACTTGAACATTTAAGAAAAAAAAAAAAAAGAACTACCCTATGATCCGTAATCACTTTACTGGGTATTTACCCAAAGAATACAAAAACATTAATTTGAAAGGATATATGCACCTCTATGTTTATTGCAGCATTATTTACAATAGCCAAGATATGGAAGCAGCCCAAGTGTCCATCAATGCATGAATGGATAGAGAAGATGTGGTATATATATTTACAATGGGATATCCCTAAGCCATCAAAAAGAATGAAATCTTGCCATTTGCAATAACATGGCTGGATTTAGAAGGTATAATACTAAGTGAGATAAGTCAGTCAGAGAAAGACAAATACCATATGATTTTACTCATATGTGGATTTTAACAAATGAACAGCAGAAGAGACAAGCCAAGAAACAGACTCTTAACTATAGAGAACAGACAGTGATCAGAGGGGAGGTGGTGGGGGATGGGTGAAATAGATGAAGGAGTTAAGAGTACATTATCATGATGAGTGCTGAGTAATGTTGAGAATTGCTGAATCACTGTATTCTACACCTGAAACTAATTTAACACTGTATGTTAACTATACTAGAATTAAAATAAATTTTTTTAAAAGTGAAAAAAAAACACAACTAATCTGTAAAAAGAGACAAAGAAAGACACTGTATAATAAAGGGGACAATCCAACAAGAAGATATAACAATTGTAAATATTTATGCACCCAACATGGGAACGCCCAAATACATAAAACAGTAAATAGCAAAAATAAAGGAAATAATCAATAGGAATACAATAATAATAGGGAACTTTACTGCCCCACTTATATTGATGGACAGATCATCCAAACAGAAAATAAATAAGAAAATAATGGCTTAGAATAACACACTGGACCAGATGGACTTAACAGATATATTCAGAACATTCAATCTTAAAATAGCAGAATACACATTTTTTTCAAGTGCACACAGAACACTACCCAGAATAGATAAATATTAGGCCACAAAACAAGCCTCAACAAATTCAAAAAGATCAAAGTTATACCATGCATCTTTTCTGGCCACAATGCTATAAAATGGTAACACAACCACAAGAAAAAATCTGGAAAGACCACAAATACAAGGAGATTACAGACATGCTACTAAACAATGAATAGGTTAGCCAAGAAATCAAAGAAGAAATCAAAAAGTCCATGGAAACAAATGAAAATGAAAACACAGTGGTCCAAAACATTTAGGATACAGCAAAAACAGTTCTAAGAGGGAAGTTTATAGTAATACAGGTCTACCTCAAGAAGCAAGAAAAATCTCAAATACAAAACTTAACCTTACCTACCTAGTAGAAGTAGAACTAGAAAAAGAGAAACAAACAAAATCATAAAACAGCAGAAGGAAGGAAATATTAAAGACTAAAGCAAAAATTAATGATATAGAAACTAAAAAACACAATAGAACAGATTAATGAAACCAGGAGCTGGTTCTTTGAATGGATCAACAACATTGATCAAGCTCTAGCCAGACACATCAAAGAAAAAAGAGAAAGGACTCAAATAAATAAAATCACCAATGAAAGAAGAAAAATAACAACCAACATCACAGAAATACAAACAATTTTAAGAGAATATTATGGAAAACTATATGCCATTATGTTAGAAAACCTAGGAAAATGCACAAATTCCTAGAAACATATAAACTACCAAAACTGAAGCAGGAAGAAATAGAAATTTGAACAGACTGATTACCAGCAAGGAGATTGAACGAGTAATCAAAAAACTCCCAACAAACAAAATTCCAGGACCAGACAACTTCACAGGTGAATTCAAACAAACATTTAAAGAAGAGTTAATAACTATTCTACTCAAACTATTCCAACACAAAAGAGGAAGGAAAACTTCCAATTTCATTCTATGAGGCAAGTATCACTCTGATATCAAAACCAGAAAAAGACACCACAAAAAAAGAGAACTACAGGCCAATACCTCTGATGAACATAGACACAAAAATCCTGAACAAAATACTAGCAAACAGAATCCAACAATACACTAAAAAAATCATTCTCCACAATCAAGTGGGATTTATTCACGAAGCAAGGGTGGTTCAATATTCACAGATCAATAATACAATGCATCAAAAGAGAAAGGATACAAACCATATGATCATCTCAGTAGATACAGAAAAAGCATTTGACAAAGTACAATACCCATTTATGATAAAAGCCCTCAAGAAAGTACATTTAGAGAGAACACACCTCTACATAATAGAGGCCATATATGAAAAACCCACAGTGAGTATCATACTCAATGGGAAAAAACTGAGAGCTTTCCCCCTAAGGTCAGGAAGAACATAAGGTTGTCCACTCTCCAGCTTCATTCTACATAGTACTGGAAGTCCTAGCCATAGCACTTACACAATAAAAAGAAATAAAAGGCATCCAAATTGATAAGGAAGAAGTAAAACTTTCAGTATTTGCAGATGACATGATACTCTATATAGAAAACCCTAAAGACTCCACCAAAAAACTACTATAATTGATAAAATAGTTCAGTAAAGTCGCAAGATACAAAATCAATGTGCAGAAATCAGTTGCATTTCTATACACTAATAATGAAGAAGCAGAAAGAGAAGTTAAGAAAACAGTCCTGTTTACAACTGCACCAAAAATAAAAAGATACCTAGGAATAAATCTAACCAAAGAGGTAAACGAGGTAAATTATAAAATATACCGATGAAAGAAAATAAAGACCACCAAAGAAATGGAAAAACATCCTATGCTCATGAACTGGAGGAAAAAATATTGTTAAAATATCTATATTACCCAAAGCAATCTACATATTTAATGCAATGCCTATCAAAACACCAACAGCATTTTTCACAGATCTAAAATTTCACAATCCTAAAATGTATATGGAACCACGAAGGACCCCAAATAGCCAAAGCAATTTTGAAAAAGAAAAGCAAAGCTAGAAATACCAAAATTCCACACTTCAAGTTATATAACAAAGCTGTAGTGATCAAAACAATATGGAACTGGCACAAAAATAGAAACACAGATCCATGGAACAGAATAAAAAACCCAGAAATAAACCCACAATTATATGGTTAATTAATTTTCAAAGTAGGAAAGAATTTCCAATGAGGAAAGGACAGTCTCTTTAACAAATGGTGTTGGGAAAACTGAGCAGCAACATGCAAAAGAATGAAACTGGACCACTTTCTTATACCATACCCAACAATAAACTCAAAATGGATTAAAGACCTAAATGTTAGATCTGAAACCATACAAATCCTAGAAGAGAGCATAGGCAGTAATGTCTCTAACATCTGCTGTAGCAACATTTTTCTATATATGTTTCCTGAGGCAAGGGAAACAAAAACAAAAATAAACCATTGAGACTACAACAAAATAAAAAGCTTTTTCACAGTGAAGGAAACAATCAACAAAACTGAAAGACAACCTATGGAATGGGAAAAGATATTGGCAAATGACATATCTGATAAAGGGTTAGTATCCAAAATAGACAAAAGAATTTATATAACTCAACATCCAAAAAAGAAATAACCCAATTATAAAATGGGCAGAAGACATGAATAGACATTTCTCCAAAGAAGATATATAGAAGGCCAACAGACACATGAAAAGATGCTCAACATGCTCAACATCAGTCCTCCATGGAGAAATGCAAAACAAAACTATAATGAGATATCACCTCATACTTGTCAGAATGGCTAAAATCCACAACACAAGAAACAAGTGTTGATGAAGATGTGGAGAAAGAAGAACTCTTGTGTCCTTTTGGTGGGAATGTAAACTGGTGCAGCCACCATGGAAAACAGTATGGAGTTTCCTCAAAAAGTTAAAAAATATAAATACCCTAGGATTCAGTAATTGTAGGTCTGGGTATTTAACCCCAAAATACAAAAAGACTAATTCAAAGGGGTATATGCACCTTTATGTTTATTGCAGCATTATTTAGAACTACCAGACTACAGAAGAAGCCCATGTTTCCATCCACAAATAAATGGATAAAGAAGAATGGTATATATATATATATATATATATATGAAAAAGTTATGAAAAAGGATGAAATCTTGCCACTTGCAAGGAGATGGATAGAGCTAGAGTATATAAGGATAAGCAAAGTAGGTCAGTCAGAGAAAGACAAATACCATATGATTTTACTCATACGTGGAATTTAAGAAATGAAACAAATGAGCAAAGGGAAAAAAAAAGAGAGAAAGAATCAAATCAAGAAACAGATAACTATAGAGAACAAACTGATGATTACCAGAGGCGTGGGGGGTGGGGGGGTGGGTGAAATAGGTGATGGGGATTAAGGAGTGCGATGAGCACTTGTGATGAGCACTGGGTGATACATGGAATTGTTGAATTGCTAGACTGTATATCTGAAACTGTAACACTGCATATTAACTATACTGAAATTAAAATAAAATAAATGTCAGGTCAAAAGAGCAACAATAAGACTGAAGGTTGAATTTTCAACAGAAACAACAGAGGGCAGAGGACAAGAGGATAAATGTTATACTTAATATGCCAAAATGAAAACTAATTTCTATTTTGGAATGCTATATCCAACAAATTTCCAATTTAGAATTTAGATGCAGCAAAAATGCCATCCAAAAAAGAAGCTGAAAGAAATTTCAGAAGAACAAAAATTGAGATAATTTATCATTAGCATAGCAACACTCACTACAGCATTAAAGTGTTTTTTCTCAAGCAGAACATAAATGATCTCAGATAAAGTCTTGCAGATAGAGGAAGAAATAAAGAACAATATAAGAAGGGCATGTATAAGGAAAACTATAAATAAATATTAACTGTCTGAAATAAAAATATTGTTGACTGAACGAGAATGAAAGAGATTGAAAGAATGAAAAAGTGTATACTGTGAATATATCAATAAAAGAAATTCACTTTTTCTAATATTCACTACATAAATATTAATACAGTGAATATTAGAAAAAGTAAACACTGTGGCCCAATGAATTACTAGAGAAAAAGGGCAACAAGTTAATGAAAAATAACTGAATCAAATAATCAGAAATCAAAGAAAAGACAAAAAGACAAATCTGTATGTGGTAGATGTTAGCACCTTTTTTTAGTGATAAGACAAACTGACCAAAAAAAAAAAAAAAAAAAAGCTCATTCCTTTCAAATGCACACAAAATTACCACAATTACCTGTATTCTGAGACATAAAAGATACCTCTCCAAATTCCAAAGGCTTGAATCATGAAATAACAGAAAAATTCAGCTATAAATAAATTTAAAAAAAGATTATACTAAATCATTTTATTCTTGGAAATCAAGAAATCATGCTTAATTATTCATGGCTCAAAGTAAAAACCCAAATGGAAATGGAAAATAATTAACCAAAAGTAATTGCAATTTTATTAGGATAATTCAAAAAACTAGATAAAAAGGAGAATATTGTAATATATCAAAATAAGAGCTGAAGCTAGAGCTGCAATAAGACAGAAATTTGATCCTAAATGTTTTCAATTAGATGAAAAGTTTCCAATCAATTATAAAATCATCTGTCTCTGAAATAGAAAGATGAGAGCAAATATAACTCAGGGAAACTAGAAGACCTAAAATATATAGAGAAGCAAAATTAATATTAAAAAAGAAAACTTAGAGAGCACCAACAAAAATTACTTGTCTTTGTATCTTTATAAAAATCAATTAAACTGCTAAGATTTTGGTACATCTAATTTTTTTTAAAAAATTTGCAACATCAATTTCAAAAGGAAACAATAAAAGGAACATCATTACAAAATTTATGAATATTAAAGAGAGTCTAAGACATTATTAACAATTATAAAGTACCAATATATTTGAAACTATTAGATGAAGTGGAAAAAAAAAGCAGAAGCGTTCGATTTGCAAATTGTACAGGAAAGAAAAGAAAATCTAACTAATGTTTTAAAGAGCTAGAGTTTGTAATTAAAATCTTTCCCACATAGAAACATCTAGGCCAGATAGCTCCAGTAGTACATTGTACCAGATGTTGAAGGAAAAGATGAGACAGATCTGACACAAACTCTCCCAGAGAACCATGAGAGACTATGGACTCGGAGAAACAAACAGGGTTCTAGAGGGGAGGGGAATGGGGGGATGGGTTAGCCCTGTGATGGGAATTAAGGAGGGTACGTACTGCATGGAGCACTGGGTGTTATACGAAAACAATGAATCATGGATCACCACATCAAAAACTAATGACGTATTGTATGGTGACTAACAACACAATAAAATAAAATAAAATTTAAAAAAAAGAAATAAATGCAGATAGGTCTAATTGTGTTATGAGGTATAGCAAAACTTGACAAAGACATTAAAAGAAAGGAAAACGATAAAAATTGTTCACCTGTATGTGAGCTCCTAAACCAAATATAAGCACATCAAATCCAACAAGATATAAAACACATATTATATCATGTTGCAATTTGGCTGATTCTAAAGTTAGTTTAATTTTCTAAGTTGAGTACAGTTCAAAACAAAACTAGGTAAAAAAGAGGAAACACACATGTCACATTAATAATTTTTAATGAAGACAATTCACTATGACTAAACATTTTTGTACACTAAATTGTCACATTTCTTAATTTTAAAGAGTAGCTACCAAAATTTTTTTAAACATAGAAAATATTAGCTTTAATTTTTAAATGTTGAAATTGTTTCCTCCTTTCTAAAGGATGTCCATCACCCTCACATGTATTCAATATTAAAATATATTTTTTAATTTTTTTATTTAAATTCAATTTAGTTAACACATAGTATATTATTAATTTCAGGGGTAGAATTTAGTGATTCATCAGTTGCATGTAACAACCAGTGCTCATTACATCAAGTGTCCTCCTTAATGCCCATCACCAGTTACCCATCCCCCCACCCACCTCTCCTCCAGCAACTCTCAGTTTGTTTCCTAGAGTTAAGAGTCTCTTATGGTTTGCCTCTCTCTTTTTATCTTATGTTCCCAGCTATCTACAATTAGGCAAGAAAAAGAAGTACACATATAATGCTGGAAAGCAAAAAACAACAACACTAACAACAACAAAAAAATACGAAAATGTTATTCTCAGATGATGAGATTGTGTTGCAGAGAATACAAGAGTTTACATATTACCTATAAAAATCAATAAGTGAATTCATCAAGATTCCTAAGTAGAAAAATTCAATGTATAAAAATTAACTTTATACTACATTTTAGCAGCTGTAGTATATACATCTACATACACATACCCATTATGTATACATATATATACAAATATATATGCAGACATACAGACATATAAAGTCTTACACATACACAGTGTATGTACAAAATTTAGATATAAAATATATATATATACATAGATTATATATCTCTTAAATATACACATATATGCAGTCTTGAGAGAAATTAAGAAATTCTAAAAAAAAACCTCTCTGGATGGCATGTCCATTTTGCAGATAAGAATACTGAGACACCCAGGCAAGGTAAATCATTTTGGCTTACATTGTAATTCAGGCTGCCACCTCTCAAGATGGCTGGAAAAGTCCTGTTCAATGACCTGAGTGATGGATATCAACATGTTCTTTAGATGTATAATAAATTGAAATAAATTTTTTGTTCTGTATTTGCTGCATTTTTTTTTTTCATTTAAAAAAACCTCTTACTGGGAACAAGAATCTTCTAAACCACTGAAAACCACACCTTACTTTCATTTATTTGTTTTTTTATCAGTAAAAAAATAATCACTGAATCAAAGCATAAGTTGGTTATATCTGAAAATGATTCCTTTACAATTATGCCTATCCATTGTACACAAATTCTGTTGAATAATCTGGATTTCTCTACTGATTGTACTTTGAAATTATGACTTGTTGGTTGAAATGTTTGTGGTGATGCACAGAAAAAATGGAGTATAATAAACTATATATTCAAGCAAACATTAAGTGTTGAGGTTAGAAAAATTGAGGTTAAATATTTGGCATTTCTAGGGAAACTGAATATGGAAAAGAAATGTTCTTTAAAATGAGCAATATGAGTAATTGTGACTCTTATTGGTAAGAATTTCTAAGATCTATTCCTTTTCCTTACTTTTATCTGGACTTTTTCTTTCTTTCTCTCTATTGGACTTGGTTTGCTTAATTCAGATTCTATTCCAGTTTCTCCTTAATGTGAGGATTGTTCTAGAAGTTAGTCTTGGCTTATTAGTTTTGAGGTTTATTGGGCCTAGACTGCGTCATCTCATTTAGATACTACTGTGACCTATTGCATTCTTCTATTACTGGAGTGGGCAAAATCTTTCTGCTTTTGCTGTCCTTAAATTCTTTTTCCATCTTTTCCTTTAAGTAACTGTTGGCTGTTTTGAAGTTCTCAAGTCCATCTGTTGATCCATTTATTTCTTGTGCATTTTCATGTTCCATTGTTGATATTACACTGGTCTTGTAGCTGCCAGTAGCTTGTCCCTATCTGATCACATACTGAAATCCTTGGAGATTCTTTGTCACCTAGTTCTTTTGTTTTGTAAACTTTGTCTATGCAAAATTTGCACTCATTGTTCCTATGAGGTGTTCAGAAATATTAAAAATCCTGAGCACTACATTCTTCTCAGAATCTCCCCCAAATGAGGAATGTATATTTTTAAAAAGTTAAAACTGCACAATCCAATAAAATAGTCTAAAGCCACTATGACTAATTAGGTTTAAATTTATATTAAATGAAATTAAAATAAGAATTCGTCAGTCACACTAGCCATGTTTCATGTGCTCAACAGCCACCTGGAGCTAATAAGTGCCCTAGTGGACATAAAGAACATAGATTATCCCCATCGCCACAGAAAGTTCTATTGGATAGAGATGAATTAGAAAAATGCAGTTTTAAATATTCTTTCTATACATACCATGGTTCTCATTCTAGACATGCAATCCATTTTATTTCACTCATTTAAGATAACTAACAAATTTTATAAACAATGATGCTTTATAGGAAGAGTTTAACTCATATCTTCCTCACAAAATGCTTTGAGGTAGGGATTATCAGTGTTGTTGTTATCATTATTATTATTATTGTTGTTGTCGTTGTTTTACAAATAAAGATATTGAGGACAAATCCACAAACCTGGGGATAGTAAACTGGCCTAGATAGTAAGTCACACATTTGAAATGATAAGCTCTTTTTGTTCTACTCTGCAGTCTTTCATTCAGTAAAGAAATTCAGCTACCAAAACCTGATGCTTACATTCCAAAATAAAGTTCACTCCTTTGTGTTAATTCTGTTGTCAATTTATCATCTGCAATGACCAATTATAATTTAAAATAATATTCTAATAATATTCTAATGTGCCCTTTGGAAAAGGACTATTCTATGCAGATATTTGGTGGCCTTATTCAGGATAAATATTGCTTTTACCTCCCTCCTTATTCCCACCCCCACCACCAACTTAAAATTTATAACTTAGTTTGCTAATATAAATGTCTCTACAGCAAGAAGCTCCCCTAGAGTCTGATAGTCTTAGGTAAATGGGGGGGGGCGGTTTAGAAACATGCAAATCGAAGGACTTCATCATGGATGTTGGCAACTCACTTAAAATGCATCAAGTCCCTAAGGTCAATCTTGAAAGAAATGATGATGTGTTCAAAGTCAGTGTGAACAAGTCTGAGGTCATATTTTCATAAGGTACTCAATTAAATATTCCAAGGTGTTCTTGTTTAAAGTTCATTTGGGAGAGCTCTTTTTAAAATGTTCAAATATTCGAAATATTTTTGTCTTCTCCAACTTAGAGAGGTCAAGCCAACACATATTCATTTGTCATTTTTATTTCTGTATTTGATTATATGAAGCCTATAAATTCATTGCGAATAATCATTATTCATGTATGTATGCACAGATTGTACAATATATTTTATGTATATAATTCCTAGGCCTATGAGTATGATGGTAAAAAACTTCTACCATTATAGATGCAATGCATGTGCATTAATGTATTAGAAATAAAAGTAGTAAGATAACTCATTCTAGGTCAGAAGTATTTTTTTCAAAAATATGTTTTATCAGAATATTAATATTTAAGATAATGCATATCAAAGAAAAAACAAAATTTGATGAGGATCTTCAGAAAGATAAAAGCTAATTAATCTATTTTCTTTCAAAGTATTATAGAAGTAAAGATTTAAATCATCTTAATTGAATAACATTTTTAAAATATTTTATTTATTTATTTAACTTATTTATTTGTAAGAGAGAGAGAGCACAAGTAGGGGGAGCCGCAGGCAGAGGAAGAAGCAGGGAGTCTGATGCAGGGCTGGATCCCAGGACCCTGGGATCATGACCTGAGTGGAATGCAGATGCTTAACCCACTGAGCCACCCAGGTGTCCCTAATTGAGTAACATTTTATAGCAATATAGCAAGCAAATGTGCTTTTGAATATTTTTCTGGACATTATCATAGGGAAAAATATCTATTTTCTTTTGTCACTTGCTATGAAAATGTCAGTTTAAATATAGTAAGAACCAAAATTATTTTAAAACTATAATTGGTCATTGCAGATTATATTTTCACTGAATGTGTTTAATAAATAGAAATACAAGAATTGGAACAATATTTGGGATCTACAAGGAAAGGGCTGGTGATCAGTAAAGAATAAGTTTATGGAATGAATAACTGAAGGAACAGTCACTTTGGTAATCAAAAAAATTGTGTAAAAATCTTATATTTTGAGAAGCTACAAATAAGTTATTGAATTGGTTTGATATTATTATTTTTTACAATAGAAGTAAAGTCAAAAAATAATAAAAATGATTAAAAAATAGAGTTTGGTTGCTTTTACATTAGGAAATACAGGGAAGCACTAGATAGTATGCATTAGAGAAATAAATTACAGGATAATATTTAATGTTTTGACTGCATCTCACTAAGGAAAGTCTAATAAAGTGTGATCATTGCATAAAAAGAATCGAATAGTTAACATTTACAAAACAGCTACTAAAGCTTGAAAAAATAATAATTAATGTTTATAAATTAACTACTAAAACTGCGATGCCCTGTCTTCACATATAAATTTCTCAGTACTAGGGGGAGTACTCATTTAATTGTCATGGAATGAGCAAGAATCCTTTCTTATTTACCTTTGGATCTTTTCCTTTTGAAAGCTAAAACAGTAACATTCAATTTAAGAAATAAGATAGTGCTCAATAACTTTTAGCTATGCTATTCAAGGTATATAAATGTGGGTTAAAAATATTTTCTTTTTCATCTCCATATATTGGTACAATTCACTAACTTAAAAAAAAAAAACCTCTTTAAATGGAGAAAATACAAATGGTAAATTACACAAAATGATGAATAAACAGTTAATTATGTTTTTCTCTGACATTTAAAATTAGATTTCCATTATTAAAAATATATTAGTGATATTTTTTTTTTACATTTTGTCAGTTTTTGTTGTATTATTAAAATTTTTGCAGTAAGTCCAGGTGTTAGAAGTAGTATAATGAAAGTGTAAGAATGTGTAATCTCTGCATGATTCAAAAATCTGTTTAAATGAGTTTCAAGTCATCTACAAAATATCAAACAAACAAAATTTTTTTTTCACCCTCAAAGTTAGCGTAAAGACATTCTAGACATCTAGGAAGAGCAGAGTCAAAAAACAAAAAGTACTCTTCTATTTCCCCATCAAAACTCTATTCTCTGACCTCTGAGACAGAGTAGAACCTGAAGCATTCTGCAGCTACCCCTGAGTTAGTCCATTGTGCTTTTGGCTTTTC
This sequence comes from Phoca vitulina, assembly GCF_004348235.1. Lineage (NCBI taxonomy): Eukaryota > Metazoa > Chordata > Mammalia > Carnivora > Phocidae > Phoca > Phoca vitulina. The sequence goes on from NW_022589709.1 coordinate 28,146,708, forward strand.
GGTTTTTTTTCCAACCTAACTGAATTGATGTTTACTTACAAGCTGTTTTTTTTCCTAATATATCTGACTTTTGACTGACAGCAAGTTTATTCAGTATCTGAACTTGAATGGCACTGAACGCTTCAGATACTCTTTTCTCTTGCCAGGTCTCTTCTCGGAAGAAGACAAGAATCTCTGACTGTTGATTCTGAGGGAAGTGCTTTCTATGCACATGTGATTTTTACCAACTGAAATGCATGATAAATGTTGAATAAATAATATCTTCAGATACAATGTGTGCATTTGTTTAATGTATACAACACTCTGAAACCTCTAATATCGTTATGGTTCTTGAGCATGTTTATGTACAAATGAAGCATACTCAGTCAATCTTGGAAAACTGTTTATTTAACCTCAAAAGCTTGACTGCAGCCAATAAAAGCAAGATAATTCACAATAAATAGTGAATCTCCATTCTGACACTTCTATTTATTCTACAGTATTAAACTTTCATTTTTCATTCTACTTTTTAAAGTAGAGTTATAGAAAGGTTTGCAGTTAAAATTCCCCACAGACAATAGCTCTAAAATAGCCACAATACAAAAAAAAAAAAAAACAGGAAGTTTAAGCATATTTCCCTATAGCACAGGTAAGTCAGCAAGTAGAAGATTAACATTTAATGTGACAGATCCCTATCTGTTCACTGTGCTTTAGAGTAATGGTGCTTTAAGTTGGGATTTTTTTTTTCAGTGCATTTTATGCAGAAATATCTCTGGAATTCACATATTTTAACAAGAAGTGCAAGCAGTAACCTAGGTTAATATGAATCTTTCTGCCAACTTTATGTAATTCTTAGAGCACACAGCATTGTGAATATTCACAAAGAACATTTTGTATGCAGCATTCAACAAACTTATTTGAAGAAGGAATACCTTTCTAAAGGAGAATCAGTGGAGATTACTATTCACCTGAACACTGAAACAGTGGCCTAAGAAATGGTATAAAAAGATTTCACATTAGTCCTCATATTTTTTTTTATGTCTCACTTCTGGATTTTACTGTCCTTTCTCTAAGTTGCAACTCCTTGACTAGCAGCATGGGGATTTTATGAGTAAATGGGTTTCTGAGATGTCATTCTTACATTTTCATTTTTGTGACTAGTAAGTAGTATCTCATATTTTGAATGAATGATTGGAATGTATAGTGTGTAAACACTCCTGTTATGGACTGAAATGTGTCCTCCAGAATCTACATGTGGAAGCCCTAACCCCCAAAGTAACTATATTTGGACACAGAACCACTAAGGAGACAACCAAGGTTAAATGAGGTCATAAGGGCAGGGTCCTAGTCCAATAGGTCCACATAAGAGGAAGAGACACCAGAAGTGCACTTACACAGAGAAAAGCCCAGGGAGCACACAGCGAGAAGGTGATTACCTGCAAGCCAAAAGGAAAGGCCTCACAAAAAACCAACCCCGCCAGCTGGACTTCTAGCATACAGAACTGAGCGAAAATAAATTTTTGTTGTTTAAGCCACACATTCTGTGGTATTTTGTTATGGCAGTCCTAGGAGACTAATACAATTCCCAAAGTGAAACTAAAGTATATATAAACACTTTTGTTTCTTTGAATTTGTTATTAACATTTCCCTTATAATTGTTCAACTTCATTTATTCACTTAGACTAAATGCTAGAGAGCTATGTCCAAACAATAAAGAAATCAAGATGCCTTTTCAAATAAGAGGAGATAAAATTTTATCTCACTAGGTTAGTTTCTTTAATTTCCTAATAATGTCCATCTCAAAAATCTCAGAGGTGGTAAAACGGCTTTTTTCCTACTTACAAAACAGTTGTTACTTACAAAACAGTTGTTACTTACATAGCGATTAGTGCTATTTTAGGACATCTTGAAAAGAAAACAAAAATCCTTTACTCAATAGCTTTTCTATTTCAGTAAAATCTTTAATCTAAATCCATTCTGATAAATATTACATAATTACTTCATTCAGTTTTTGGTAAAGACAGTGAACAATGATTCACTAAATTGCACTAAGTTAATCAGCTCTCTCCAAATGAACATCTCTACAAATGCAAAGCACTGTAACTCTTCCGATATACTTCTGCTGCATCTGTTAATGTTCAAGGACTTGGAGAGTGAGGAAGAGAATCCAATTCAACTTGAATTATTTCCAAAATAGTTGTGGTAGCTTTTCTATTGATAATTAAATACTGACTTTATAAAAAGTGTGATAGTACATTAAATAATTATTTTCCTATGTCTTTTATCTTAGTTATTTATAATACTTATTATTTAGAGAATTTATGTTAGTTATATATTAGTTATTAAAAATTACATAGTTTCTGTCATTCTGGATTTTAAATATAATGAGGAAGACAGACAATTCAACAGAATATAAACATATGACTAGCATAAACTAAGGGAGCAAGTTCCAATGTCAAGATCAGAAATGGGATGAGGGTGTGGCCTCCCTGACATTTAGAGTGACAACACAAAGTAAGCAGGAGCAGCACAGCTGAAGGAGGAGACAAGAAAGCTGAGGGAAATACCGTTTTTGAAAACCCTAACATGGGAAACAGCTGGCCCTGTCTGAGAAACAAAGGAGTTCAGGAGAGCAGGACAGCAAAGGACAAAGGGTTGAACACTTAAGATAAAACTTAAGATACAGTGATGAGAAAGGCCTCGGCATGTGGCTCAAAGTCCTCAAAAAGAGCTCGAATATTAAGGAAAGTACAATGAGAGGCAAATTTTTAAAAGCACATCACTGTCAGGGGATGGGGAATCTTTTCTCTCAGGACATGACAGAATGTCAATAAAAGAAAGACAAGTAAAGAATTTGTTAATCTTCTAAAATTTTTATTAACAATTGATAGACCATTAGACTTCCTATAATTTAGCTTCAGTTGTCTCTCATCAACTGTCCATATGATAAAAAGAAGGAGGAAGAGGAGGGTGAGGAGCAAAAAGCAGGGAAACTAAATGAAGCATGACATTGTTTCTGTAAGGTAACCCATCACAGAGCATTAAAGCCAGAGATGAAACCAAACTTTTTATGGATTCCATGTTAGCAAAAACAGCTTCTTGCTCTACAGCTTCCATAGTATAAAGGATCTCTCTAAAATAAATTGCAATTTCCCTAGGAGAGAAAAAGGAGTCCTAATGCATGTTCACTGTAGCTTAACATAAAGCACACCATCTGGTGCTTGCTTTTTATTTGGCAATGATCTATAATGACATATTATAACAGATTTTATCTTTTAATTACTAAGTAGCAAAAGTGATTCTGCTCTCAAATTCAACAGAGCAAAATAAAACAGTTACAGTAATGGGAAAAGTGTTCCTGAAGAATTGAAAAATTACTTCAGAATTCATAAATCTGTTTTGTACAATATTACATTACTCATTAGTATATAAATTTATAACAGAGGTTTAGAACATTTCTTACTGCCTGCATTTTCATTTTTTAATTTGTAGATGTTTTCCTGGTGGGAAAGTCCTTACTATGTGTTAAGGGTAAAACACTAAAATATGTATCTAGCAAAAAAACTAAGAGTTGCTTTATGTTTTTTAATTTATGTAGATGCAATTTCTTAATAAGGCTACATCTCTGTATTAGAATATGGACAAACTACAATTTAAATGTGTATTTTCCTCTCAGACATACCAAAATGTGAAAGAATGTGAAGAATCAAATTAGAAATGGGTAACAGACGATATCAAGACAGATGATCCAAATGGTCCCTCCTCAGGAACATCTTTAAAAAACCATTTTGATCAACTAAACCTCTCAGAGCCCTGGAGGTTTGCTGTTTTATCAGAAGTAATATATAGATTGGAAATAAATTTTCTTCACATGAAGCTGGATGGCTGGAGGAACATTCATAGGAACACAGGTCAACATTTTCACTCTTTTAAAAGACATCAGTGACATTGATGGGTACCCTATCTGCTAGAAGTTGTCACTTGCAGGTTCAAGGCAAAGTAATTTTGTCCCCTTAAACCTTAAGTTTAAAAGATTGAAAAAGAAATCATAAAGTTATATTGATAAGTAGAAGGGATTTTAAAAAATTATATGTTCAATCAAGCTTAATTTGCACTGAATCTACTATGCATCGTAACAGCAGACTGCAGGATACAATTTAAAATCTTCTAAATATTTTTTACATTAGAGCTGAAAAAGGTAAGCACTTCCACCAGACTATGAATCAAACAGTAAGTTGGGAATAAGGTTTTGCTGCTTGTTCTGTGTTTATGGAGATACACCTTTAATCTAATTTAGCCATAGTCTATCAGATGATACTTCGTTTTCATTTATCTGAATTTATTTGTAATTTTTTTCTTGGTCATAGAACTCCCAGTGCTCATTCTTGGTAAAAAAAAAAAAAAAAAAAAAAAAAAGCTTACAATGAAAACAGTATTGTCTATCCTCCTTCAGAGCTAGATGTAATCAAGACAGCAACTTCTATTCAAAGCAAAGTAAGCAGGTTACCTCAATTACAAAATAACAAATCATTCTATTCACATTCAGAATATAATCTTATGATCAGGAACTAGCAAAACACTGTGAATAATTTCCTCTTTTTCTATATTGTGAAATCAGTTGCTAAAGTCAAGATGAAGAAGGGCAACCAAAATTGTTTTGACATAAACAATGTCATTAATACATTTTTAAAAATCTGTTGATTCCCCTAATCATAAACAATAGTAATCTATATCTGGGATGGCTATACTATTTAATTTTCATTTCACAATAAGTAATCAGTCACCAAATATTCTAATCACTTAAAAACAGATATTCAATCCTGTGGAAGAGAAGACAAACACTTCAATATGTATTTTCCACTTGGTATTTTAGAAATACAACTACCCTTGCAGCTAGGTGTGACCATAGGACTAGGCTCTGAGATATAAGTGGAAATAATGGGAACAACTTCCTAAGAAGGAACTGCCTTTCCCTCCACATGTTTGCCTTTTCCTGCCTCCTAAAAAATGGTAACAGCTAGATCAGGCTCCCTGGAGTCAGTAATGGAAGCCACATTTTAAAACTGGCAGAACCACTTTATCAACCCTTGACCACTTAGCCAGGAGCCAGAGGACAAAAATTATATTTTCCTCAAGCCACTTCATTTGTTATACCAGCTTTTCTGCATTGAAGAAGAAGAAAGAAGAAGAAGAAGAAGAAGAAGAAGAAGAAGAAGAAGAAGAAGAAGAAGAAGAAGAAGAAGAAGAAGAAAAGAGAAGAAGAAGAAGAAGGAGGAGGAGGAGGAAAGAAGAAGAAGCAGCAGAAGGAAGAAGAAGAAGAAGTAGTAGTAGAAGAAGAAGTAGTAGTAGAAGAACAAAGAAGAAAGAAGGAAAGAGAATAATTTGAAAAGCCAAATATGTGATTCTTGTAATTTTATAAATTCAGTTTTTTAATAACTGTGGAGAAATTCATTCAGGTTGATTTTAGGATTAACATCCAGGACTGCTCCAAATTTTCATAGTCCATTTTTTCATTTCTCTATTGCATAAATTCTTTTTGTTTTGTTTTGTTTTGTTTGAAAATGTCTTTATTTTAGCTTCAGTTTTGAAACTGTTTTAAAATAATTACTTAGGGGCACCTGGGTGGCTCAGTCATTAAGTGTCTGCCTTCAGCTTGGGTCATGATCCCAGGGTCCTGGGATCCAGCCCTGCATTGGGCTCCCTGCTCAGTGGGAAGCCTGCTTCTCCCTCTCCCACTCCCCTTGCTTGTGTTCCCTCTCTCGCTGTGTCTCTCTGTCTGTCAAATAAATAAATAAAATCTTTAAAAAAATTACTTAAAAAAATTGCAAAATGAGTATACAGAAAGAGCTCCCATGTTCCCTTCATTTAGCTTCCCCTAATGTTAACATCTTATACAATTACTGAAACTGGGAAATTAACATTGATATAATATTAGTTAATAGGCTATACACCTTATTTGCATTTTTCTATTGTCCTGTTAATATCTTTTTTAATTTTAATTTTAATTCCATTGCAAAATTCTTAAATCAGTCACAAATGTAATGATCTGCTACTCTTTAACAGTAAATAATAGATATCAATTAATATCTGAATTACAGAGTAATGTGTTAATCTTTTATGAAGGTGATATTTTCTTTAAGTATATTTGATATTTAATATAAGATCTCGATGCGACAAAAATATTGCATATTGAATTATTCTGAATTTTTAATACATTTTTAACTTTAATCACAGATGAAAGCAAAACATAACATAAATCTAACTGAAAACTATACCTTGCAAAATATGTATATGTCATTAAAGCAAAAATAAGTAGATCAACCATATATATATATATATATATACTTTATTAGTAGTGGTTATTACTAATGAGTATTAATTATTCCTACCACTAATATTAACATCAGATTTAAATATCAACTTACATTTTCTATTTGAATATGTGTGTCTTAGGTGTAAGTTATCATCTTCAGAAAATAAATAGCAATTTTAGTAATGTGCCCTTTAAGAGAAAGCATTTTAAGGATTCTAATAATATATATTCAAATAACATTTTCAATACTCACTACGTTATTAGACACTTGTGATATTTTTCCTTCTGTTTAAATGGTTATTTTTTCCTTCTCATTACTAATTTTGTGTATATGTGCTTTCATTCATGTTGGTCTTTATTAAGTTGCCACATAGTTTATCTTTTTAACTTTTTTTCAAATAAGTAATATTTGAGATATGAATGTATTAAATGCTTCTATCTCTTTTCTATCTCAATTTCTGTTTATATTTATTTCTTAATTTTGCTTTTTTTATTTACCTTTTTTTTTAGCATTCTGAACTGAGAATGGAATTTATTTTCAAATTTTAAAATTTTTATTGTGATTTCTTATTTTCCTGTCTTCCATTCTAAGAAATTTCTTGGACTTCTAAAATTTATCTAATAGCATTTGAATTCTGGGTGGTGGACATTTAAGGAGGGCACATAATGTAAGGAGGGCTCATGATGATGAGCACTGGGTGTTACATAAGACTGATGAATCACTGAACTCTACCTTTGAAAGTAGTAATACACTATATATTAATTAATTGAATTTAAAGTTAAAAAAATAATAAATAAATAAATAAATAAATTTATTTCTGAGGCTTTTAAACTCCTTGATTATTAATTCTAAAGGAAAGTAGCTTAAGGGTAAGGATACAGATAACATCTATGTACCCTTTACCCAGATTCACCTGTTGTTCACATTTTACCCATTTGCTTGCTTGCTTTATCCTCTCTCTCTGTATCTTTTTCGTTCATCTTCCTATATGTATGTATCAATCGTTATTATGTTTCGTGTTTGCATTCAAATTTTTTCTTCCTTGATCAGCTTGCAGTTTTATATTCATTTCTGATCAGATTTTTTATCAGTTCTTTCATTCCTTTCCTTGGTTCAACCAAGTTTGTTCTATTTCTTCCTGTTTTTTTAACATTACATTTTAGATTTTGAATTTCTGATTCAACATGATTTTTCAAATCCACAAATGTTTGTTTTAAGATATATAGTATGCTTTCAAGTTTCATGTTACAGTTTTTTGTTTGCTTGTTTGGTTTTTTGCTTCACCACTGTTTTTTGGAGTTTTTTTGGCAGAATTCTTACCAGCTGAATGGTATAGCATCACATTTTTTAATTTTGTCACAGTTTTCAAAGAGGAGTGTTTGATTCCCTGCATCTTTGTGGACAAGGACTGGCAATCTGTTATGCTTTATAAGAATCCTGGTTCAAAAGCGCCTACTTCTGTCTCTGTAATCAAGAATCGTTCTTCACTAGATTTTTCTTAAGGGGGAGTGAAGAAATAAAGGATGGGTGGTATGTCTTGATTTTTTTAAATCACTTTTGGGGGCACCTGGGTGGCTCAGATGCTTAAGTGTCTGCCTCCCGCTCCGGTCATGATCTCAGGGTCCTGGGATGGAGCCCCACGTTGGCCTCCCAGCTCAGTGGGGAGTCTGCTTCTCCCTCTCCCTCTGCCTCTACCTGCTGCTTCCCCTGCTTGTGCTCGCTCTTTCTTTCTCAAATGAATAAATAAAAACTTTTAAAAACATCACTTTTGCCTTGAAATAACCTGAATTTTACCACTTATTCTTTTTCCTTTTACCATGCTGATTCCAAAAAATGTCTTTCTCTTTCCGTTCTCTTCCCCGTCCCCCGTCTTCTCCCTTCTCCCTCCTTTCCCTGTCCCCCATCTCCTGCTGGTTCCTCTGATTAGTCAAATCAAATAAGAAACTGGAGGGCAAAGCAGCCCGTTGATGTAGTTCACACAATTAATATCCTGAGGGAGAAGTAGATCTAGGGGACAAATGGAAGAAATCCAGTACATGCTTTCCAGTGCATATCTTTCCAGTGCATATTCTTAGCATCCAACATGTTCTTATAGATCTTGTCCCTGTAATCTCCATTTTCACATATTAAATGATCTTTCATTTCTGATGACGGTTTGAGATTAATTTTAGACTCTCCTGGCTGCCCTCTCTCTTCCATGCATTTTTTTTAAAGATTTTTTTATTTATTCATTCGAGACACAGAGATAGAGAGAGAGAGAGAGCATGAGCAGGGGGGAGAAGCAGAAGGAGGGGGAGAAGCAGGCTCCCCGCTGAGCAGGGAGCCCGATGAGTGCTCGATCCTAGGACCCTGGGATCATGACCTGAGCCGAAGGCAGACGCTTAACCATCTGAGCCACCCAGGCGCCCCTCTTCCATGCATTTTTTTTCCTGGTATTTTCCTCGCACTTCCCAAAGGTTCACAACTGTGAGTTTGTTTGCTTATTTCTTTGCTTGATCCACAGGTAATATGAAATTTGGATATGTTTTAGGTATGATGAGGGTATGGATTTTATATAATTGCCTTTGTTCTTATTTTTTATCATTGTCTTTTAACTGAGAAGTTAAATTTTTGGAACTACAGCCATCATGGCCTCAGCTACTGAGAACTGCCAATTTGCTAGATGTTGTAGCATGCTGTATGGGAAGAAAACAGGAAGCTGGACTTGGATGTCATGAAGGGTAGAAACAGGTTTAATTTATCTTCCTTGTTTCATTTTTCTTCTCCAATAGTGCATGGTGAACACAAGCTCTTAGAGCTAAGGACATGGATTAATCTCAGACTGACAGCAGATTGGCTGTACTTTGGATTCCAGATAGGGGTTGCAGAAGGAGAAGTTCAAGGATAAAATAAAAATAAGATATGTTATTAAGTTACAGGATTTTAGTTTCACAAATATATATGTTTATGTGTGTTTATATATATATATATGTATATCAGTATGTGTATGTATATACATATATACAAAATACATATTAAACACAGGGTCTCTAGTTTCCTTCATAATTAATTGACTTCTCTGAACATTCTCAAAAGAACAAAAGCATTATTTTTTACAATTAATTTCCTAGATTAGTATTAAAATAGTTTGTAGAATGACTGCAAGTACTCTACTAATGTTTCAAGTCTATAAACAACTTCTTTTAGAAGCACATGCCCATTATCCCCACTCACTGTATAAATCAGGTTCCAGGCAAGAAACATATGGTGCATTGAAACTGGGTGCTTTGAAGAGTTAAAGCGATAACTATTCATTCATTAAGGAGACCTAAAAAGGATAATGTGGTATACCAAGAGATATTAAGAACAGGAAGACTTTACAACATATAGGCAAATAAGAGCTTTATGGGTTAGACTGCCTGACCCAAACTATGGCTCTTAGTAGAGGGAAACAGCAAAAAGAAAAAAAAGAAAAAAAAAAAAAAAAAAAACAAATATGAACGGTTTCTATCTCAGGAAGAGAAACAGGAAAATAACTAACCCAAATCCAGGCTTCTCCCTCCTTTCCCTGTCCCCCATCTCCTGCTGGTTCCTCTGATTAGTCAAATCAAATAAGAAACTGGAGGGCAAAGCAGCCCGTTGATGTAGTTCACACAATTAATATCCTGAGGGAGAAGTAGATCTAGGGGACAAATGGAAGAAATCCAGTACATGCACACAAGTTCATATTATCATGAAAAAGCTTACTGTGAATATCATAACAACATCAAACAAAATATAAAACTCTGGTCAGAAGAAAACTTTGTAATAAAGCAAGCATTGTATTTTCCCATGTTGCGCCAATGAATATTACCATCAGATTTACTTTACGTTTTCATTCTTTTCTGTTCTGAACAACTTCTATCCAATATACCTTTAAATTTATGACTGAACACAGCATACTGATTTGCAAGCTAATAGGCTAGTGATAGGCAATATATGTTCAGAATTGGAAAAAGAAACTCTTTGCAGTAATGGTACACTAAAACCCGTTCAAAATTTGCCATTTTACTTTGAAAAGAATAACTTCAACGGTGTGAATATATTTTGAATTTGTTTTGCTGGTCATTCAGTATAAAAACTCAAGCTCTCTCTTGAAGAAAATAACTATGCTTAAAAAAATTTGTATACTTTCTTAGTTTTACACTAAAAATGAAGATGAAAACAAGGCATTTTATGGCACATAGTACATAAATTCTATGTGATCTGTATCATGTTGTTTCTAATTATTTAGAATAATTTGCAATCCACCAATAATTAAGAGTAGGAAATTTGTACTAAGGCTTGGAAAGTGGATAACAGAAAAATGGTCATTATAGCCTAGATTTGCGTTACTGTATTTTTGTAATGCATTATCAGTCCTAACAATCAATGCATCTGCTATAATTATAAACTGCTATAGTTTTATTTGCTACCTTTTTCTGTTTATTTATTTTTTGGTTTGGTTTGGTTTCATCTAATATTTACATATGTAAAATTGATTTGGGTGAGATAAGTGTCACAATTTGTGCTACAGAAAATATTCCAAATTGACAGACAGATGTTTGAAATAGCAAAAGTAACTACCAACTGTGATAAGATGTGCTAATTCAGGATTTCAGAAATTATAAAGAGATTATGCTTTCTATGAAGGAAGAATAGAAAGAATACCTAACAATGCCTATGGAAAGAAGGAAAGACATATAGGAGGCACATTAAAAAAGATACTGCTCTGTCTCTACTCTCTACTTTATTGGTAAAACAAAACAAAACAAAACATTCCCTCCAGTACTGTGTGTCAGTAAATAACAGAGGCTGGTAAGAGAGCAATTTTGGTATAAGGCTAGCTGCTCCTCTTCTTACATGCTGCTCTACCTTATATTCCACTCAACAAAGCATTTTGTGCCTCTTCTGCATCCCTAAATAAATTTTTCATCTGAAGGATAAATATAAAAGTCATGGATTATAATGGAGAAGCAGAACGTAGGTTATTATTTGTCTAGTGAATCCATTTCAACTGCATCATGTCATGAATAATTGTTACATTATATCAAACAACTGATAAAAGAATTATCCAAGGATAAAAATCTCAGATGTCACTCCATTTAAGTAGTACTTCAAATACCAAATGTTCAAAGACCTTTTTTATTAACAGCGTTATACATCCTTTGGTTGTGTGTGTGTGTGTGTGTGTGTGTGTGAAGTGCACTACTCATAAAGATTGATGAACACTTCAATTTTCTTTGGAGATTTTAAGATGCAAAAAAGGGCAATTTACCTTTTTACCTTTTATATTTCATTACAGATTTTTATATCCCTACTGACTGAATAGAGATGCATCCTGACATAACTAAAATTTCTAATGTTTTTTTCATGTAATTTGGCTACATAACCAAAGAGTAGAAAATATATTTTTCCTATAAGAACAAAATAATGACACTATATTTCACATACACACACACACACACACACACACGCACGCACACGGAGACAGCTTATTCATTTTACCAGTAAGAGGAAAATAAACAAGACTTAATTTTTAGCCAAAAGCCAAACCAACTATAGTGACAACTATAGTGACATTATGGATTTCTAAAGCATGCACTGGTCCAAACTTATTTCGATTAAAAAACTGAAATCTAAGAATGAATAAATATTTAAATCTTGAATTAAAAAAAAAAAATGGAAATCTGGTCCCGGTGTGGCAGATTTGGCTTGATAGTGGTGGTGGGCTGGTGTTGGGAGGATGTTGGGGGAGACATCCCTTCCTGCTGCCTACCATCAAATTCTTGATTTGCAGTTCATTTTGGTACTTAGCATTTTAGGGACCCCTCCAAATTTCACACACCAGATCAAACCTTTGCTAGAGGAAGAGCTGTTTACCTCAACCAAGCTGGAGAAAGGAAAGCTGACAGAAAGGGCAAGTGAGGCTACGGATGCCCAGCAGATAATCTGTGTTAATCCTCTAACCTGCCATTGGACATAGCAGTTCCTGCTGGTGATCTCACATCAAGATTTTAATCTGGGAAAAGAAGGACAAAGGGAAGATAGAATGAAAGACTTCTGAAAACAAAATTGGTTTAGCCTATATTTATCCAAAAAGCAAAATTTGAGCTTATTAAAAATGTTTGAGGATCTCCTGGTAGTCAAAGGCTGGCACAGCACCGTATATGCAGGAATAGGAAAGTGAATGTTGTGTGATACAGGGATTTTAGAACAGTGTTGAATGAAGGAGAAAAGCACTATGTCCTGACTTCTCACTGGACACCAACATCAGAAAGGCCACTGGCCACTTTAAGGAATTTTTTGAGGTGTCTTGAAGCTTCAATGTCAGGTAGTGTTAATTAGGAATTTAAAGAACCAATTCTTGGATTAGGAATTTCACTGGGTTTGGGATATGGTCAGTTCAGGGCTGCTGATAATATACTTGGGAGCCCTGGTCCTCATGACCTGTGTCAGGGTCTTGGTAAAAATTCCAAAAGGAACCTAACAGCTCTATAAGGAGTAAGCAATAAGAACTAAAGACATTTGGGAAGGTTTTTATTTGGGGGAAGAGATGAATATAAATGTCATTAACTGAGAGAGGAAATAATTGTGAATGAGCAGATAGGGGATAAAGATAATGATAACAATTTCGACCTACTGAGTTTGCTGTATCTTGGAATATCAAGGTGGAAGTATCCTTATCTTAAAAGATAAAATATATGAGTCCTTATATAGGCAATGTTAAGGCTAAGAAACAAAAAAAAAGGGCCCTGCCCAGTAAAAGTTAGGAGGGTGAAAGAAAACTGAAACTCTAACATGTAAGAGATGAGGAAAATCAAAGAGCCTTTGAGGGATTATAAAGCCACCATGAGAAAGACATGACTAGAGTCGGTAGTGCATGTAGAAGTCAAAGGTATCAATAGAATCTAATAACACCAGAGAAATCAAAGAGGACTAAGGAAAGGTTAAGTACATGAACAAACCGGATTTTTATTATAATAAGAAACAATGCAATAACTACTTGGAGATAGTCCCTAATGGGTTAATGGGTGTAGGAGTAGATGGAAAAGGACAATAATAAAACAGAGTTTAAATCTTTTAAAGCTTGACAGAGAGAGAGAGAGAGAATGCTAAAAATTAACCTTGAGGAGAAATAATTCAAAAAAATATCACATTTATTTTCTTGGTTTTTATTTGCATTTTGTTATATTTTACTTTAAAGAATTATGATAGAGCATTTCTGCATGAACAAATAAAAGGTTAATGGAGAAATATGTCAGGCAAAAAAAAGAGAAAAAACATATTTTGGATGTCAGTCTTCTAAATCTTGAATTGTTCATTTAAAAATACTTCTTTCTTTCTCACTTCCAGCATATATGTGTACTCAAATTGTTATAATGTTCATACATGTTGATTGTATAATTCATGCAAAAAGAAGAAAAAAGAGGGTGATGTCAGCAATATAGCAGACTAAGAAGCACCAGACCCTCCTTACTCTCATGGAGAGGATGAGAACAATACAATAATATGAGGATCGATTTCTTGTAAAAGAAATCCAGATATCCATTATGAGGCTTTTGCACCCCAGATAAGCATGAAACCAGCAACATTAAAGGAGGTAGGAAAATGTGGTATATATGATGGAATACTATTCAGCCATAAAAAGAATATACTGTTATATGCTACAACATGGATGAAGCTGGAAGACCTTATGCTAAGTGAAATAAACAGTCACAGGAAAAATACTGCATGGTTTCACTTATATGAGGTATCTAATATAATCAAACTCATCAAAGCAGAAAGTCAAATGGTGACTGCCAAAGGCTGGGATGGGGGTGAGGGTGGTGAGTTGATGTTTAAAGGTTAAAAGCTTTAAGGCATGCAGGATGAAAAATTTCTAGAAATCTGCTATACAACACTGTACCTATCATTAATAATGCTGTACTGTACACTTAAAAACATAAGAGAGTAGGTCTCATTTGTTTTTTTACCACAATAAAAGAAAAACTATGTAAATCTGGAGGGGGGGCAGGGAGAGATAAGGATTATCTAGTAGATTCTGAGATTTCAAAGAGTGAGAAATCTTTATTTCACAAGAGACAGTGGAAATCAAGCCTGGTATTTTTTAGATAAGATCTGAGTCATCAAATTGCCTTTTAAAAATGTTTATTTCTCTGTGTGTGTTTCTGAAACTGCTAATTTTTATTTAAATATACATTTGGCATTTTACTTTTCTATTTTACCACTTGAAAAAAAAATGGAAGGATTCTTAAATTTCAAGGTCTAAATGATTACTATTTACTAATTACCTCAGTAAACAATGGTGATCCAGATAGATTAATACTCATCACTGGGCTAACCCATTCCCACACCCCCCTCCCCTCTAAAAACCTCAGTTTGTTTCTCAGAGTTCATAGTCTCTCATGGTTCGTCTCCCCGTCCGATTCCCCCCCCCTTCATTTTTCCCTTCCTCCTCCTGATGTCCTCCATGCTATTCCTTATGTTCCACAAATAAGGGAAACCATATGATAATTGACTTTCTCTGCTTGACTTATTTCACTTAGCATAATCTCCTCCAGTCCCATCCATGTGGATGTAAAAGTTGGGTATTCATCCTTTCTATGGCTGAGTAATATTCCATTGTATATATGGACCACATCTTCTTTATCCATTCATCTGTTGAAGGGCATCTCGGCTCATTCCCCAGTTTGACTATTGCAGACATTGCTGCTATGAACATTGGGGTGCATATGGCCCTTCTTTTCACTACATCTGTGTCTTTGGGGTAAATACCCAGGAGTGCAATTGCTAGGTCATAGGGTAGCTCTATTTTAATTTTCTAAGGCACCTCCACATTGTTTTCCAAAGTGGCTGTACCAACTTGCATTCCCATCAACAGTGTAAGAGGTCTCCCTTAGTGTAGGAGGGTTTCCCTATCTCCACAACCTCTCCAACATTTGTTGTTTCTTGCCTTGTCAATTTTTGCCATCCTAACTGGTGTAAAGTGGTATCTCAATGTGGTTTTGATTTGAATTTCCCTGATAGCTAATGATGATGAACATTTTTTCATGTGTCTGTTAGCCATTTGCATGTCTTCTTTGGAGAAGTGTCTGCTCATGTCTTCTGCCCACTTTTTGACTTGATTATTTGTTTTTTGGGTGTTGAGTTTGAGAAGTTCTTTATAGATCTTGGATACAAGCCCTTTATCTGTAGTGTCATTTTCAAATACCTTTTCCCATTCTGTGGGTTGCCTCTTTGTTTTTTTGACAGTTTCCTTTGCTGTGCAGAAGCTTTTTATCTTGATGAAGTCCCAAAAGTTCATTTTTGCTTTTGTTTCTCTAGCCTTTGGAGATGTATCTTGAAAGAAGTTGCTGTGGCCAATGTCAAAGAGGTTACTGCCTATGTTCTCCTCTAAAATTTTGACGGATTCCTGTCTCACACTGAGGTCTTTCATCCATTTTGAGTTTATCTTTGTGTATGGTATTAGAGAATGGTCGAGTTTCATTCTTCTGTATACAGCTGTCTAATTTTCCTAGCACCATTTATTGAAGAAACTGTTTTTTTACCATTGCATATTTTTTCCTGCTTTGTTGAAGATTATTTGACCATAGAGTTTAGGGTCCATGTCTGGGCTCTCTATTCTGTTCCACTGGTCTATATGTCTGTTTTTGTGCCAGTAACATGCTGTCTTGGTGATCACTGCTTTGTAATATAGCTTGAAATCGGACAACATGATGCCCCCAGCTTTGTTTTTCTTTTTCAACATTTCCTTGGTGATTGGGGGTCTTTTCTGATTCCATACAAATTTTAGGATTGTTTGTTCCAGCACTTTGAAAAATGTCATTGGGCTTTTGATCAGGATGGCATTGAAGTTATAGATTGCTCTGGGTAGCATAGACATTTTAACAATGTTTATTCTTCCGATCCATGAGCATGGAATGTTTTTCTATCTTTTTGTGTCTTCTACAATTTCTTTCATGAGTGTTCTGTAGTTCCTAGAGTATAGATCCTTTACCTCTTTGGTTAGGTTTATTCCGGGGTATCTTATAGTTTTTGGTGCTATTGTAAATGGAATTATTTCTCTAATTTCTCTTCCTACACTTGCATTGTTAATGTGTAAGAAAGCAACTGATTTCTGTGCGTTGATTTTGTATCCTGCCACATTACTGAATTGCTGGATGAGTTCTAGTAATTTGGGGGTGGAGTCTTTTGGATTTTCCACATAAAGTCTCATGTCATCTGCGAAGAGAGAGAGTTTGATTTCTTCTTTGCCAATCTGAATACCTTTTATTTCTTTTTGTTGTCTGATTGCTGTTGCTAGGACTTCTAGTACTATGTTGAACAATAGTGGTGAGAGTGGGCATCCTTGTTGTGTTCCTGATCTTAAAGGAAAGGCCCTCAGCTTTTCCCCATTGAGGATGATATTCGCTGTGGGTTTTTCATAGATGGATTTTATGAACTTGAAGAATGTTCCCTCTATCCCGATACTCTGAAGAGTTTTAATCAGGAAAGGATGCTGTATTTTGTCAAATGCTTTTTCTGCATCAATTGAGAGGACCATATGGTTCTTCTCCCTCCTCTTATTAATGTGTCCTTGCAAATTGATGGATTTGTGAATGATGAACCACCCTTGCTTCCTGGGGATAAATCCCACTTGGTCGTGGTGGATGATCCTTTTAATGTATTGTTGGATCCTATTAGCTAGAATTTTGTTGAGAATTTTGGAATCCATATTCATCATGGATATTGGTCTGAAATTCTCCTTTGTGATGGGGTCTTTGCCTGGTTTGGGGATTAAGGTAATGCTGGCCTCATGGAATGAGTCTGGAAGCTTTCCTTCTGTTTCTATTTTTTGAAACAGCTTCAGGAGAATATGTATTATTTCTTCTTTGAATGTTTGGTAGAATTCCCCAGGGAATCCATCAGGCCCTGGACTCTTGTGTTTTGGGAGGTTTCTGATCACTGCTTCAATCTCATTACTGGTTATTGGCCTATTCTGGTTGTCAATTTCTTCCTGTTTCAGTCTTGGCAGTTTATAGGTTTCCAGGAAGGCATCCATTTCTTCCACGTTGCTCAATTTATTGACATATAGTTGCAGATAATAATTTCTAATAATTGTTTCTATTTCCTTGGTGTTAGTCATGATCTCTCCCCTTTCATTCATAATTTTATTAATTTGGGTCCTTTCTCGTTTTTTTGGATAAGTCTGGCCAGTGGTTTATTGATCTTATTAATTCTTTCAAAGAACCAGCTTCTAGTTTCATTGATCTGATCTACTGTGTTTCTGGTTTCTAATTCATTGATCTGTGCTCTAATCTTAATTATTTCTCTTCTAATGCATGGCTTAGGCATTGTTTGTTGCTTTTTCTCTAGTTCTTTAAGGTGTAGAGCTGGTTGGTGAATTTGGGATTTTTCTGTTTTTTTGAGTGAGGCTTGGATGGCTATGTATTTCCCCCTTAGGACCTCCTTTGCAGTATCCCATAGGTTTTGGACCAGTGTGTTTTCACTCTCATTGGTTTCCATGAATTGTTTATGTTCTTCTTTGATTCTCTTCTTCACCCAAACATTCTTGAGCAGAGTGGTCTTTAGCTTCCAAGTGTTTGAATTTCTTTCAAATTTTTTCTTGTGATTGAGTTCCAGTTTTAAAGCATTATGGTCTGAGAATATGCAGGGAATAATCTCAATCTTTTGGTATCGGTTGAGACCTGATTTGTGACCCAGTATGTGGTCTTTTCCAGAGAAAGTTCCATGTGCACTCGAGAAGAAGAGTATTCTGTTTCAGGGTGGAATGTTTTGTATATATCTATGAGGTCCATCTGGTCCAGTGTGTCATTCAAAGCGCTCGTTTCTTTGTTGATTTTCTACTTAGATGATCTGTCTATTGCTGAGAGTGGAATATTGAGGTCTCCTACAATTAACATATTGTTATCAATATGACTCTTTATTTCGGTTAACAGTTGGCTTATGCAGATGGCTGCTCCCATGTTGGGGGTGTAGATATTTACAATTGTTAGATCTTGTTGGATCGACACTTCAAGAATGATATAGTGTCCTTCTGTGTCTCTAACTATACTCCTTAGTTTAAAATCTAATTTGTCTGATATAAGAATTGCTACCCCAGCTTTCTTTTGAGGTCCATTGGCATGGAAGCTGGATCTCCATCCCTTCACTTTCAGTCTGGATGTATACTTAGGTTCAAAACGAGTCTCAAAATGAGTGATTATTGAAAAATATGAATTTATTGTCATCATGTTGCCTGTGAAGACCCTGCTTTTATAGATTGTCCCTGTAAATTTCTGTCCTATATCACTCTTGGGGTCTTTCTCCTTTTATAGAACCCCCCTTAATATTTCTGGCAGGGCCAGCTTAGTGGTCACATATTCTTTCAGTTTCTGCTGGTCTTGGAAGCTCTGCATCTCTCCATCCGTTCTAAATGACAGCCTTGCCGGATAAAGTATTCTTGGCTGCATGTTCTCGTTTAGTAGCCTGAATATGTCTTGCCAGCCCTTTCCGGCTTGCCACGTCTCTGTGGATAGGTCTGATGTTATTCTGATGTTCCTCCCTCTGTACGTAAGGAATCTCTTCCCCCAACTGCCCTTAAGATGGTTTCCTTGGTTCTAAGATTTGCAAGTTTTACTCTTACATGCCGGGGTGTTCGCCTGTTTTCCTTGATCTTGCGAGGGGTCCTCTCTGCCTCTAGGACTCGAATGTTTGTTTCATTCCCCAGATTAGGGAAGTTCTCAGCTATGATTTGCTCAAATACATCTTCTAGTCCTCTCTCTCTCTCCACTCCCTCCAGGATTTCAATTATTCTGACATTGGAACGCTTCATGGTGTCACTTATTTCTCTGATTCTATTTTCATGGATTCTGAGTTGTTTTTCCCTGGCCTCCTCTTTTCCCTTTTTATCTATTATATTATCTTCCAGGTCCCTTATTCACTCTTCTGCCTCAGTTACCCAAGCTGTTAGATTATCTAGATTGGATTGGATCTCATTGATAGCATTTTTAAGTTCTGCCAATTCACCTTGTATTTCTGCATCCATTTGTAAATCTGCAGCATATGTCATAACCTCTGAGTCTTTTCTATTTTGGGGGCTCCTCCTCCTAGTCACTCTGTTGATGGGTGTTTGAGGGAATGTACAGAGTCCAAATTATTGACCAGAACCCAAGCAAGATGCACCTGTTTTCTTGGGAACTTAGGGTTGCTGGCCTCTTGTTTTCCCAGCCTGTCTTCTGCAGTAGGGGCCTGCCGCACTGTTACTAAGGCAACCCTGTTTGGGCGGAGTTGCCTGCCCCCTTGTGGTGGGGGATGGGCTCAGCAGGAATCAGTCTTTGGGGCTTTTGTTCTCTGGCGGCTTTCCCTGGCGGCTTTCCACATCTCTTCCATGAGTCAGAGCAGAAGAGACCATTTCCAACCCTCTGCCTCAGAGCAGAGAGACCACAGTCTGTTCTTCAGTGGCTCTCCAGGCCACACTGTCTCCGTTTCTGTCCGTGCTGCTATAAACTGCGGAGTCCTGGGTTGTGCGCCCCTCCGCAGCGCTCCCAGTCCTGCCTCCAGGTCGGGGCGCATCTCTGCCCTTTGCCAGGCCTTTCTGGCTTGCCAGGTCTCTGTGGATAGGTCTGACGTTATTCTGATGTTCCTCCCTCTGTACGTAAGGAATCTCTTCCCCCTAACTGCCCTTAAGATGGTTTCCTTCGTTCTAAGATTTGCAAGTTTTACTATTACGTGCCAGGTGTTGGCCTGTTTTCCTTGACCTTGCAAGGGGTCCTCTCTGCCTCTAGGACATGAATGTTTGTTTCAGTCCCCAGATTAGGGAAGTTTTCAGCTACGATTTGCTCAAATATATCTTCTAGTCCTCTCTCTCTCTCCACCCCCTCAGGGATCCCAATAATTCTGACATTGGAACGTTTATTGGTGTAACTTATTTCTCTGATTCTATTTTCATGGATTTTGAGTTGTTTTTCCCTGGCCTCCTCTTTTCCCTTCTTGTTTATCAATTGGTCTTCCAGATCACTAATTCGTTCTCCCTCGCTTCCCCTAGCTGTTAGATTATCTAGATTAGATTGGATATCTGATAGCATTTTTAAGTTCTGCCAATTCAGCTTTCATTTCTGCCTTTAGAGACTCTATGTTGCCATTAATTGATTTCTCCATTCTAGTTATTGTCTTCACAATTGCTACCCTGAATCCCATCTTCGATATCTTGGTTATATCTGAATCCATTTGTAAATCTGTGGCATAAATCATAGTCTCTGAGTCTTTCCTATTTTGGGGGTTCCCTCCTCCTAGTCATTCTGTTGAGGGGTGGTTGAGGGAATGTATAGAGTCCAAATTATTGACCACAACCATCCAAGATGCACCTATTTTATAGGGACCCTAGGGCTGCTGGCCTCTTGTTTTCCCAGCCTGTCTTCTTGGGGAGCGGCCTGCCGTGCTGTTATTCAAGCAACACTGTTTGGGCAGAGTTGCCCTGCCCCCAGTGGTGGGGGATGGGCTCAGTGAAAACCAGTTTTTTGGGGCTTTTGTTCTCTGGCAGCTTTCTCTGGTGGCTTTCTCTGTCTCTTCTGAGAGTCAGAGCAGAAGAGATCATTTCCAACCCTCTGCCTCAGACCAGAGAGATTTCAGTCTGTTCTTTAGTGGCTCTCCAGGCCACACTATCTCTGTTTCTGTATGTGCTGCTATAAACTGCAGCGCCCTGGGTTGTGCGCCCCTCAGCAGCGCTCCCAGTCGTTGCCTCCATGTAGGGGCACATCTCTGCCCTTTGTGCTGCTAAAATTGCCAGCTGCCCCCAGTTTGCACGCGTGGCCCCCCTGTTCTGTGTTTCTGTCCAAGGGGCTGCCCTAAAGTCCTTTCCCCGCCGCTACCAGTCTGCGAGTCTGTGCCCGGTCCCCAGTGCGGGAGGCTATCGCTCACGGGAGGTGCAGGATCTCGATGGCTGAGCTCCCTCCTCCTTCCATTCATCCTCCGATATCTGCCCCAGAATCACGGCTCCCCGCTTTGTACCTCGAAACCAACCGCCTGTGATATTCTGTTTGTAGAGATCAGATCTATCTTTTTTACATCTCAGGCTGATTTCATGGGTGTTCAGAGTGGTCTGGTAGATATCCAGTTCAATTCTGGGAACCAGTTGGAATAGGGTCCCTTACTCCTCTGCCATCTTTTCCAGGTTCCCCCTACTATTATATTTTAAAATAGTAACAACAAAAATTTGCATGGCTTGACTCTAAATACTTTACATATTACTAACTCGTTTAATACAACAAGCCTACTTGGTCACATAGTTATTGTAAAGCGATAATGTCATCTTCATATTATAAATGAGAAAACTAGGGCACAAAACTTGGCAAGGATGTATCAAATGGCCATTTTTATGTACCACTGACTGGAGGGTAATTTGGCAAAATGTTTCAAGAGTTTTGAAAATAATCAACTTTTGATGCAGGAATTCCAC
The DNA here is from genome assembly GCF_004348235.1 of Phoca vitulina. Lineage (NCBI taxonomy): Eukaryota > Metazoa > Chordata > Mammalia > Carnivora > Phocidae > Phoca > Phoca vitulina. The sequence goes on from NW_022589709.1 coordinate 28,168,437, forward strand.
TTTTATGAATTAATTCTGAAAAAATAAAATGAAAAACAAAGGAAAAATAAATAATTTCAAATACAGCTACAAAAAATAAAAGAGAAAACTAACAAAATCAAGTAGTACTAACTAGGCAACAATAATTTTGTGAACATACACTACCCGAAATTGGTAAAAATACTGGTTGCTGGTTTAATGTGAAAAACAAATTACATCTACATGATAACACAACACACAGGTATGTATACACACACACAAAGGAAAATATATAATAAGTTAGGCTTTGAACTTATTTTTAGAAATATCTAAATCAAGTGTTAAAAAGTGTCAAGTTACCAGTCTCATATGTCCCATGGAAGTGTTTTGTTTGGCAAATATAAAGTTGGTAATATTTGGAAATTTAAATATAATTGGACTGGCTATGCACTCTCAAGTTATTCATAGGCCCTAACAGTTAATATTTTGTGTTACAATCTACCCAATTCAAACACTTGTGTCATTAAGTCCCTGAAGATAGCTGAGATAGTAATTTCTAATGAAAATATATTATGTTGAAAATAAATTATTTAAATTAAATAAGGACTTCAATGATTAGTATAGCAACAGATTAGTGAGTTAAATATGAAATAAATACATTATTGTATTTATTTTAAAAGAAATATTAATATATGAGTAACTGAAGAGCCAAGGGAAATTAAAAGTTTTCTTAAATTATGAGTTTGAATTTTTCTTTTGAAAATAAATTAGACAATAGATCATGAAAAGAAACATCAAATGAGTAAAATAGACTTATTAAAAAACAAACAACCCCACCATCAAATTCTATTATGAATATATGACCCTTCAAAGGTACAATAAGTAATGGCATTCAATGAATTTAGCTCTTGGGAATGACATACCTAGCCTTCAAGCAAGTTTCCGTATCAGTTTCAGTTTAATCCAAATCACTGCAGTAGCTAGAAGTCAATGACATCTGACAGCTATTCTAAGATTGATATGACATGATTTGGCTGCCTCTCTTCACCAGCTCCTTAAAAACAGGTGCTTAACTCATGAAAACCATATCCAAATTGCCATGGCAATATCACTAAGACATCATGTATTTCCTTCTCACCAACCAAATAATAATGTGTATTTAAATTAAATCAATCATAATAGAATGGTTTCTATGGCTTTAATAAATAAGGAAAAAAAACATACCATATCCTGGAGAAATGAAAACAAAATCAAGAATAAAATTTTAATTTTGTTCAGGGATTTTGGCTTATCTCTCTCTTACAGACTTTTCCCCCCCATACTAACTCAGATTATCTACACATAGGTCAAATTGTGACTGTTGTTAAAGATACTGTCAGATTGGATGTTGAATGTTGGAGTTCAAGAGTTTGCCAAGAATATACAAAATTTATCAGTATTTTATTAACCAGTCCTATTGAACAATAAAATTAGGAAAATATTAGATATTGGTCAAGAAACTTAACTCGAAAAGAAGTTTTATAAAATACAATTTCTTTGTGATGATGACAGATTGGTGTACGATTCTGTAATGATGTCAAGAAATAAGAGTACTACCAAATATAGTCCACGCATTTTCTTTGTTAATTTTCTATATCACCTGTGAGGTCACATGACATTTACTTGATCTATTTCCAGAGCACATACAACTAGAGATTTTTTTCCCTCCTTTTCTCTAGAGAGCATAACTGCATAAAAAAAGGAATCTACCTGCAGTTTATTGCCATCGTGTTACTTGCAGAAGAAACAATTCATCTGCTGTGCGGTCTAATACTATGAATGTAAAATTAAACTTATGCATGCAGAGGGAGGATTTGAAACTCAGTGATCTCCTAGCTCGTCTTTGGGTAGGTATCACTGATACTTAGGAAAGAATTCAGAATGTAAGTTAGGTGGAAACTATTCTTCCCTGCATCAGTGGCAGTGAGAAATAACAGAAAGTCGCAGGCATACTATCTTCAAGCAAATGCCAGAGTGCTGAAACCAATATGAGTATGTTTGCCCTACAGAGACACTGTTCACAAGATACATTCACCTACTTCAACTCATCACTGCCATGCACACCTTCAAAACTTCTCTCAGGCTATATACCACTATTAAAGTTATACTTTCCCATCTGTTTTTATCCCACACTCCACCAGATAACTTATAATCATAAATTAATGATCTAATGGATGAATTCCCTAAAACCAATCCTATAACCCTGAAATCTGCTGAGGTTCTACAAGTTAGGTAAAATCTAGAAAGCCTGAAGTTTCAAGTATTATGAACATGCAAAAAGTTCCTCTGACAGCTCTATTTTATTTTATTGACTGAGACATAATAGATGGAAATCAAACTTATTTTTAAAAGAGAAATACATATACACACACACATAAAAACACATTTTCTATAAAACTAGAAAAAGGTGTTGAGTTTGAGAAGTTCTTTATAGATCTTGGATATCAACCCTTTGTAGTGTCATTTGCAAATATCTTCTCCCATTCTGTGGGTTGCCTCTTTGTTTTGTTGACTGTTTCTTTTACTGTGCAGAAGCTTTTTATCTTGATGAAGACGCAAAAGTTCATTTTTGCTTTTGTTTCACTTGCCTTTGGAGATGTATAGGGTTTTAGAGGGGAGGTGGGTGGGGGGATAGGTTAGCCTGGTGATGGGTATTAAGGAGGGCATGTATTGCATGGAGCACTGGGTGTTATACGAAAACAATGAATCATGGAACACTACATCAAAAACTAATGATGTACTGCATGGTGACTAACATAACATAATAAAATTAAATTAAATTTAAAAAAAAGCTGGAAAAAGAAAACCAATTTTCACCTCAACATCATTCACGAAAAAAAGAAATCCCAAATAACCAAGGAAAATGGTGAAATTTTGTCTGCTATTGGTTGGCTTTGTCCTCTTCAGAATGTTAGCAAAGTATCTGTGTGATTTATAATACAGTGTTGGAAACTGGTGAGGAACTATGAGACTTTAGTTAATGGGTTAACATAAACTTAGGTATTTTATTAAATATTTCAAAGAACAAAGATTTGTACATATAATACAAAATTAAAATTTAATATTCTAATAGAATTATGCAATATATTTAGATGGTATTATGATGCTTAATAAGAGAACTGTGTATGTCCCAACACTGATAATTGTTTTCATACACAATCTGGACCACAAATTAGCATCAGAGGCCTACATTTTCAGAAAGTCATGAAAAAATTAACTCAGAAATATATTGCTATAGAATCTGCAAGTGGAGATTGAGCTTTCTTATTTGTGCTGAAACTTGTTTTACATTAATATTAGAGGAACAAATACTTAAAAAAAAAACAACTTTGGATTATCTTTAGAAACATTTGACTCTAATTGAAGTCCTGTCCTTCATTATGTTTCTCTACACTTATTTGGAATTATACCAATTAGAAAATTCCTACCAGATCTAGTAAAATTAAATTCAACTTGATTTATTCTTTAACTATCTAAAGGTATATATCTAGAGGCTTATCCTAATTGCTTGTAAATGATTAAACTGGCTTCCAAAAGCAAACACTGGCATTTCGTTCTTCAAGACAAAAAGCTGAGGAACTTGGACGATATGCATGCCATTTATTCAACACAAACATTTATTAAAAACCCACTGTTTGCCAAACACTGTAAGAGTTCTCAAACAAATGAAGATTAAAATGACAGTCTTCCCTCAAATTATCCAGATGACTGGAGACAGAAACACAAGAAATACTAATTACAATGTACCAAATCCCTTAATATAATAGAAGTATGAGGGAATTGATATTGCTTAGTCTGGCAGTTTTCACCAACAGAAATATAACTGGCATTGTTGGTGGGATGATTCTGCCTTGAATTCTTTAGACTGTTGTTCCTTAGACAGTGTGGAATTTAGCACTGTGGCAGCATTCTTCAATAATTACAACATTCATCTTAACAACCAAAAAAGCCCCATTCCATATTTCCAAATACCTCCTGACAGAGTGGGACCGCCCTCTTTGAGAACAATGTTACTAGACGGTGTCTAATGTTAGTAGCAGTTCTATGAAAGGAAAGGATCTGGGAACCCACTTAAGTCTATCTAGACTATCTTGTATTCCTGTAAGGCTACACTCTTTATGGGCATCTTATTTAAAAGGCAAAGAGTATTAAGATATCTGTAATTTACTTTGAAATACTTCAGCATAGGCAGCATGATGTTACATATACATAAATGATTTACATTTAAATTAAATTCTAGGAACAGTCATTTGCATCAATCAGAAATTCACACAAAAAATACTGTGGATTATCCTTCTCAGAAAGTCTTTGTTACAGAGGGAGATACAAGAAGAACTTCAGTTAAACTTTAGTTCCTATTAACACAAGAGGCTTTCCTGAATAACGAAGTGCCCTGAAGAGGTGGGTTGTCATAGTTCAACAGTGGACTGGCTGCAATTCTTTAGAGACACTTCCAATCCTCGCAGAATGGAGATGATCTCTATAAGCAAACTGACCTATGCCAACCAGGTCATGCCTGATGCAAACACTGGAAAACTTTGAAGTGGGCAAAGATTTAGCTATTCCACCAACACCTCCCAACTATGCTATAATGAAAGCATGCCTCAAAGCAAATTCTGTCACACATATGAACGTTTATTAAACAATCACTCAGCAGCAAGCAGCACAAACAATTTATAGTACCTATTCTGTCAGGTATATTACTTTTCAGTTCTCTATCCTTTTATGTTCTCTGATCAACTCTTTGCATGAAATGTTCCCTAGAGTTATATATGACAATATTCCAGAGGCAGAATTCTATTATGCTTTATAGGAGACATCAGGGAGCCAGAAATTCTCCTAACCCAATAGTGGCACAGGCACATTTAGGAATTAAGCTTTGGGTACCAGAGCCTACAGGATTTTACAACCTGGTCATATGAGGTTGGGGAGTATCCAGCACACATATCTTGAATATCTCTAATTATCTATTCCAGTTTACCATGCTAGCCCACCCTTCAAAATAATTGTTAACAGGCCACTATTTCCAACAATGAAAATCAATTTCTGGCATTGACTCTTTTAATTTAAAAAGCACAGAAGGTTGATACAGATAGCAGAGGCTCCTGAAATTCCCTATTATGAAACATAATACTAGCTGATCACTCATGGAATATGGATTAGGAAAACTGACTAGAAATAAATGGAAACTAAATATTATATACATGATATCACACTTGCCTATGTTGAATTATTTTAAAGAAATTATTGAGATCATAGAAACACTCTAGAATTAATCCTTAATATTTCTGTACCTAGTTATACAGTTGGATGATTTGGTTGTCTGATATGAACTTTAAAAAATGCTGATTTTAGAATAGTGTTTATGTATGTCTTCAATGAACCTTTCATGAATTTTAATTCAACACCTTAAACAACAGAAAGCTAAGAACTCACCAAAGTTACTAAATATTTTGTATGAATTTTTTGTGTCTGCTCACTAGTAATATTTCTGTGCATGGTAGAATGTGGCCTAGGTCTTGATAACTTCAAAGTAAGGCTGTAGAGAAATAACCACCACTCTTAATTATTGGCACCAACTTTCACTAAAAGAACTTAGATATGGATAACAAATTCCTTAAATATTAATCCTCCTGTTTTCTTGATGTAGGTTTTCCCTGATTGCCATATCAAATCTTTTTTTTTTCCTTTCCCTTTTTCTTTTTTCTTTCTTTCTTTTTTTTTTTTTTTCCCCTCCCTGGATTCTTGGTCTCCACCTCCCTACTCCCATACTCAGTTCTTTTGCCTCCTTGGAAACATTATTCCATTAGCCTATCTCTTTATCAATCCCTCTCCTCTGATTCTTTCTCCTCATCCTATAAACAAGATCTAATCTTACTATTTCATAAACACTCTCTAAAGCCTGTGCCTATAAAAAAAATCTACATTATTTTTTAATTAACTTCCAAACTCTGAAAGAGAATTTTCCAGCAATCCATCTCCAGTCTTTGCCTTCCCTCAACCCTTCCATGTGTCTGAAATGAACAATTCTACTACAATTTCTCACGAAGATCTCCTAATTATTAGATTTGCTGACCTGCTCTGTGACTCTATGCAAAAATCTCTCTTCACCTTCCCATTCTGTTTTCCACCATCTTCTTGAGGTGTTCATCTTTTCCTGTCTTTCCTTATATAATCTTTCTAATCTCTTCTACAATTTGGGTGTTTTTCAGTTTTATTCCTCAGTTGCTCTTCTTTTTTCCATCTCTTAAATTTTAGCATCCCCAAGTGCTTTTAATCTCATAACTATTCTCTATACTTTATCTTCTGTTCTCTTAGCAATAACATGTCAATTAACTCGGTTTCAACTATCAACTTCATGATGACTTTTAAAGTTGTATCTCCTGCGGTAGCTTCTTTTAAACTCCAGAACTGCACTGTCTCCCCTATTACACCTTTAAACACAAATAAGCCAAACAGAATATATTATTTCTTAACCACATGTATTTTAAATGTCAAGCTTGCTCAACAGTTGCCAAGAAGCCAATATCCAAACTATAAAGGAAATCAAAATATTGCCATAAATATAACAAGATGGATAAAACTGTGTTTCCAGAACTCTGTATGATGGAAGTGATAACTGCATAAGACACTTGGGAGTTGAGCAAAACTGCTGTTAAAGATGCATTTTCAGTAGTAACTGATATTTGTTAAGTACCCTCTGAGGTAGATGAGTCTAGCTAACTACAAAATTCATTTAAGTTACTAGGATGCAAGCTAAGGAAGAACCACAAGGAATCTTCGAACCTCTTCACTCTGTCCCAAGGCAGCACTTAAGGTCTTCTCTAATTAAAATGTGAAAAAAATATATTTAAAGAATATCCATTTGAAAGGATATGAAATTAAATTTTCAAGGTTCTAAGATCTTCCTCTGCTCTTTCTCTGTCACAAATCTTCTCTTCTCTAATTTTCTTCATTAGAGAATGTTATCACCATCCATCAAATCAACCAGTATAGAAAACAGCACTCATTTTCATCATTCCGTATATAGTCGTTCACCAAGTTTTGTTAATTGTACTTCTCAAAAAATACCAATTCCTCTCCATTTTAATGGACAATTCCTTAATGCAGATACTCACCATTGTAATAGCTTCCTTAATTCACTGTTCTTCTTTTATACCCTCTCCCCAGTGGCCACTTGTCATATTTTCAAAAATGTTCTCTTACTAAAAAAAAAAACATAAACACTGTGGAACACCCCCACTTAAAATCTACCAATGATTAAAAATTATCTAGAGAATGAAGTTTAAATGTTTTAGATGTTCTCTGTACCTCTTAACTCTTTGTATGCAGATAATAACCAGGTATCATGTTCAATCATAAGAAGGACTTTCTACACAGATTAATATTGCCCCCACATTAGGAAATAATCTCACCCTCCTCTAAATTTTTTAAAATTTATATTTACCTTTCTCGTGCTTTTTACTTTCAATCCTTTGTGTAATAACCATTTATGTGCATTTCCTGTGTACCTAAGTCAAAATGGTGAACAGCTTCAAGGACTATGTTTTAATTCTCTTTATCATCTTAGTAATTTGTTGAATAAATCAATGTTTAATTCTTCATTTGGGATATATACAATAGACTTAGACACATTAGTCTGAGAGCAAAATGATAGATATATGTGATAAGTAGAAAATTGTAGATACAGAGACCAGTTGGGAGGCTACTAAAACACCTCTGGTAAAAGGTCATGAACAAATATATAAAAAAAGTATGAATCTCATCTCATCATCCATATTTTACTGCTCAGTTGCTTTAAAAAGATATTTTTATCATAAATTGACTCATAAATTTAAAGAACTGATATTATTATGCTTTGAATGTTGACTCGAGTAAATTATACAGATCCTGCTTGTCATTCTAAGATTGGTTTAAGTTCTGAGGAAATACCATATTTTCTGATGTTATATATCTTGGCAACCAAATGAGGACTATAGTGGGAAATCATCATCCCTGTCTCAAACTCTATAACTCTGTGAAGCCTGGCTCATCTTTTTTTCATTGCACAGCAGGTAAGAAAACCGAAGGCTGGGTTGATAACTGTTATATCATAACCATTAAGAGGAAATAAGGCAAACTGTTCATCAAAGGAATGACAGACAACAACAAAAAGGAAATGACCTGGTTTCAAACCATCTAAAACTGATAACAAAGTCATTTTCCAGGAGTTGCCTCTTGAAATTTCACTTTATAAGTAGGAAGGCCAAGCAAGTAAGTTCATGAGCATGATGTTTCTGAGTTGTACATATTACATAATTCACATTTTTCATATGGATGGTATGTGCATTAAATACTTCTTTTGTAATACTGAAGGTAACAGGCTCAATTGGATTAGATATAACATATTTAAAATGTTATACAAAAGTACAGATGCAAATTAAAGCTTCATGAGTTCCCAAATAAAACAGTAAACTAGAATCATAAATTTGCATGGAAATACCTCCTACCATACATACATTACTAAACTAGAGCCAAATTTAAAATCCCTCAAGTATCTACTTTTAAATTATACTATATTATTATAAGTAGCTAGTTCTGAGGTACATGTCAATTACCTATACACAATTTATAATTCTACCACTTCACTGGAATCAGGGCAAGTGCAGAAGAACTATGACAAGAACAAAGTGATTTCTTTTTCTTTCCCTAATTCCTTCCACAAAAAACTCAGATCTTCTGGTATCAAAGACAGTGCCAGACTTCCATTAAATGCTAAATTAGTGCTGTATCATTATCATACAGGCCATTTCAGGATCTTTCTTTTCCTTTTTTGCATGATCCTAATGTTCATTGCCTTAAATCTGTTTCAACCACCCACTGCCAAGATATAGTCTGCTCTTTGAACCATTTCCTCATTTTTTTTTCTATCAAAATGTACCTGCTTACATTTTGCTCCCTTACATCAGACTGGGAATCTCTTTAATAGACACAGAAGCTTAATAATGACTTCTCAAAGGTATTAGGTCCTAAGCCCTAGAATCTGTAAATCTTTCTTTCTTAAGAAAAGTGTGGTTCCAGAAGCGATTCAATTAAACATCTTGACATGGGGAGGTTAGCCTAGATTACCTGTGTGGGCCTTAAAGACCATGGCAAGGGTTCTCATAGGAGAGAAGCAGGAAATTCAACACCACACATCAAAGTGGGCAGAACTGAGAGTGATTCAGCCACAAACAAAGGAACACCGTCAGCCACCAGAAACTAGAAATGGCAAGGAATGGATTCTCTCATAGAGCCTTCAAAGGAAGCAGAGCCCTGCCAACATCTCCATTTCAGACTTCTGGCCTCCAGAACTATAGGAGAATAAATTTTTGCTGTTTTACACCATCAGGCTGTGGTAATTTGTTACAGCAGCCAAAGGAAACTAATATAGTAATTTAATGAATAAATCTCTGCTAAGCCACTCATGACAGATCATGGCTTAATATCTTATCCCTGAAAGAAATGTTACCAAAATGGCAGAGAATCCTAAAGAAAAATCTTCAACTTAATGGAATAAATTTCATGTTTTTGGGAGTTTGGCCATGTTACTCACCAGTGTGGGAGTGTTTCTGAGTAGGAAGACCTTTTCAGTTTGAAGCAAGCAGGTTATCTCTTAAACTTCTTTATAGAATCAAGCCTGGAGACAGTCTTAATTATGGAAATGCTAACTACGTACCTTAGAAGTAATTCTGCCCTTTCAGTTTAATTTTTTCCCTGTTATTTCTTCTATCATATTCAAAATAGCTTAGAAAACTAAGGTCAAATGTGACAATTGGAGAAAATATCCTAAAGAGTTTCAGCTACCACAGCATTTAAACATTCACCCACCAGCTAAATCCTACTAGCTGTTAGAGTAGAAAATGCTTTCTCCAATTAGAAGGCTAATCTATCTTGCACAATTAAATCAAGTTTATTAGAACTATCTGAAAGTTGCAAGTCAAGATTTATTTTAAAAATGAGTCCTAAAAAAGAAAAACTAAAAAGATAAAAAATATACTTTGAGGGTATTTGCTTTCAGAAAGCACAGTTTCTTTGAAATAAGAGTAATACTTTCCATGCGCATATTTTTAAATAATAAACTTCTCTTTAACCCTTCTTTCTCTCCCTACTATTGTTCTTCTACTAACTATAACTCCTATGTCTTGAGTATTTACCCTTTAATCCATAATTTTGTGGACCTTGCGCTCTCTGAGCAACTTTAATTTTTTTACCTATTCATTTTCAAAAAGACAATAGACCAGAGGCACAACATTCATTTTAAATTTGCTATTATCAGATTAATAACTTAGCAAGGAAAGAAAATTAGAAATGTTATAAATCATAATTTTGGTTGCTATTTTATTAACACTTTTTGAAGTATAATATTCACTCAGAGAAAGGCACAAAAGAATATAGTTCAATTTATGACCACAAAGCGCAGAAACATGTGTAGCTACCACCTAAGTCAATCATTGAAATTTTACCTGTACCCCAGAAGCTCTTTTGTATCCTTCCTATTTCCTTCCTTCTCTATAAAAGTAGGCACTCTCCCGACTTTTAACACCATAAGGCAGTTTCACCTGTTTTGCCCATTACTTAATTTCAGTGTTACATAATATTTCATTGTATGAATTTACCACAGTTTATATATCCATTCTATTGTTGATGGAGATTTAGGATTTTTCCCATTTTGTAGCATTATGCCATGAACTTTCTTGTGCAGGTCTTCTGGTGTAGTGACCAAAATTTTGTTGGGTATATACCTTGATAACTTGGAATGGAACTGTTGGGTCATAGGGTATGTATATCTATTTTAGTAGGTAGTAACAACTATGCCAAAGGGGTTCTAACAATTTATACTCCCACCAGCAGTACATTTTTATATTACTCTAGGTCAATTTTTATTTTTTGAACTTCATCTACATGACAAGTGTTAGTCCCTTATATTTTTAATTTTCATTCTGATGAAAGGTGAGACATTTCTCATATATTTATTAGCCAGCCACTTGGGTATCTCTGTGGTCATCCTGTTCAAATTGCAAGACATTAAGTCTCTTGGATTATCTATGTTTTCCTGTGGTGGGAACTCTCTTTTGATGATATGTATTGCAAATAACCCATCACTGTCGTTTGTTTTTTATTAGTTGCTATATGGGTGTCCAATTGTCAAAACACACTTGACTGAATAGACTAAAGTTTCACCCACTGCTCTACAGTGATACCTTGTCAAAATATCAAGCATGAGTTATATTCTGGACTCTTAATTGTGGTCCATTCTTTTTTTTTTTTTTTTTAAAGATTTATTTATTTATTTATTTGAGAGAGAATGAGAGACAGAGAGCATGAGAGGGAGGAGGGTCAGAGGGAGAAGCAGACTCCCCGCTGAGCAGGGAGCCCGATGCGGGACTCGATCCTGGGACTCCAGGATCATGACCTGAGCCGAAGGCAGTCGCCCAACCAACTGAGCCACCCAGGTGCCCAATTGTGGTCCATTCTTATATTTGTCTATCCTGTGCCAATACTAATTTGTCTTAATCATAGTAGCTTTATAATAAATCATGATATGTTAGTATATGTCCACTAATTTTATTTTTTTTCTAAAAGAGTGTTTTTATATTCTTAGTCCTTTGCATTTCCTTTAATTTAGAGTCAGCTTGCCAGTTCCTATACAGATGCACATTGCCGGGATTTTTATTGGATTGAGTTTAATGTGTAGACCAATTCAAGGAAAACTGACCATATAACCCATGGATATATCAGATCCTTTCCTTTATTGGGATCTTCAGTACAGAGTTTTTTGCATACCTTTTGCATTCTTTCATAATTATATATAGACTGACATAGTAATTCTTAGGCTTGAGTAAAGGACAGACCCTGTTAAATGGAAGGAAATCTGACTGCCTATGTTGACTTAATTTATTTTGAAAAATAAACTTAATTTTTATGCTAATGTTATGTAATGTTCAAACATAAAATTAGATATAAACCACTTATGATTATAGCTCTCTTGTAACAACTACAAATACACAATAAATTTATAAACAAAACTACATAAATTTATAAACAAAACTACTAAATTAATAAAGTTCAAGTCAGAAAAAAATATTTCTAAGTACTTTATCTACATACACTATTGCAAATCACAAAATTTTGAAAAATTATATTTTCTAACTATTCTGTCTGATTACAGATATAAAACTAGTTTTATAACAATATGAAAGAGCATAGCTAAATTCACATAATCTAAAACTTATAGATTCTTTTGAATTTTCAATATATACAATATTTACTATAAATAATGACAGTTCTTTTTGTTCATTTGTTAACAATTATATTATTTTTTTTCCTTTTGATACCACCTAGGCTCTCTAGTAAAATATTTAATAAAAGTGATAGCAATGGGAATTCTCTTTTCTCATTTAGAAAATGAGAGGGAGAGCTTTCAAAATTCTACAAACAAGCATAATGTTTAGCACCAATTTGTTTAATTAAGGGTGGGTTTTTGTAGTTAATTTTTATCAAATTAACTTCTATTTCTAGTTTGACAAATGTCTATAAACAATAGATATTGATTTTATCAAATGCTTTTTCTGAAATTACGAGATGAATTAATCAGTTTTTCCATTTCCTGCTAATGTGGTTAAACACATTAATTGATTTTCAAATGTTAAACTAACATTGCATTCATGACAAAAGATATTATGACATTACAGTATCCTTTTTATAAGTTATTACATTTGATGAGTTAATATATTGTTTAGGATTTTGCATCTGTGTTTCTTAGTGAAATTGGTCTGTAATTTTACTGAATTGTAATGTCCTCATCAAGCTAGTTTCAAAGTTATACTGAGCTCATAAAATTAGTTAGCAATTTTCCCACATTTTCTATTCTGTGGGATATTTTGTGTAGTATTTTCTTCACTTGCTTCTTAAATGCTTTGTAAAATATACTTCTGAAGCTATCTTGGTCTCAAATTTTCTTTCTGTGAATAGTTAAGTCTTTAATAGTTACAGACCTCTCAGATTGTGTCTCTGCTTGTGTTAAGTTTTGGTAGTTACATTTTTTAAAGGAACTTGTTCACTTCATCTGAATCTTAAACATGATTCCCTCATAAAAAGATGAAATGACACTTCTTGACATTTTTCTCATCCAACATATCTAATTTTTATACTTTTGAAAATAAATGTTTGCTCATTTTTAACATTTCTGTTAAGTTTGATCTCATGTTTTTATCATTTATTTAGGCTTAGTTTTATGCTACTGGCCATGATTCTATCCATCTGTTCTTTTTAAAAGTATAACAGCATTCTTTTTTTTTAAATAAAACACATAAAAATAAAAGTATTATAGCTTTCTTATTCCTAAGTAGTTATTTTCACTAATTTCTGAAGACTCATTAATAACTTTTTGATATTTTATTTTTGGACAAGTATATGAGCATTCTACTTTCTGATTTATTTTCCTTTTTTTTTTTTAGATCTAAATTCATCCTTAATAGGCTTTTTTTTTCTGAATTCTTACACACATTGGGATATCTCTGTTTCTTTCTGAAATGACATCCTTACTGATAGATATAGACATCTTTAGTGGCCAATTTTACTCTCAAAAACATCTATAAAAGTAGCTATAATTGATAAAAAATCCAATGTCATTCTTGTCTGTTTCTCAACAAGAAACCTGTTTTATTTTTTTATTTTGCTGTGGTTTTCTTGTTTCATTTTACCCATTTACTTGTTTTTTTAATTCGATTTTGGAGCTCTGAATAGCTTATATTCTCATACAGTTGAATTTTGCATGGAAAATGATAAAACTAATATCGCCTATTGTATTTTTTTCCTATTATTTCTACTTCCTGTTATTCTGTATCCAACAAGGTTCTATTACTGGTTATTCTATTTACCCTAAGATATAAAAGAAGAATTACTAATGGTGAACAGAGAACATCATAAAAAGATGTGATGGCATAGGATGTAATGAGCACTGGGTATTATATAAAACTGATGAATCACTGAACTCTGCCTCTGAAACCAATAATACATTATATGTTAATTAACTGAATTTCAATTAAAAAAAAAGATGTGATGAAGTTACTGAGCTCTTAGATAGTAGACAAATAGCATACCAGTTTAATGGTCCTGAGCATCAGCTGGTCTCTGGTATAGAGACAGGCATAAAAAAATCAGGTGAATTAGCTTTTTATGATTCATTCTGACTGGTTTTTATCCTCACTCAACACCTGCAAATGGTATGTGAAACCTGTGTTCCACTATGAGCGGCAGTAAATAGAAGATTAAGAGAAAACAGAGTAACATAGACAGCCATTTTCTACAAGTATGGCCACGTGATATTACTTAACTTCTGTAAGAGTGAGTCCCTTCTCCTATGAACTGGGGTGATTATCAACCTATTAATTCCTATTTTGTAGCGAGTAATTAATAAATATTGACCATTTTTAAATTATTGTAATATTCTATTCTTATTTATTATTATTATCATCAGAACCACAATTTCATTTAATTTTTCACTGAAGTATAATTAACAGTTATATTACTTTCAGGTGTATACCATAATCCAACATTCCACGTATTACTCAGTACTCACCACAGTATGTATAGTCACAACCTTTCTCAATATTGCTTCAATATTCAGTGTCTTTTGTAGTTCCGTAGAGATTTTAGGATTATTTGTGCTAGTTGGTATTTTGATAGGGATTACAATAAATCTGTTTAGATTGTTTGGGGTAGTATGGATATTTTAACAATATTTGTTCTTTCAATTCATGAACAGGGGATATCTTTTCATTTGTTTGTATCACCCTTAATTTCTTTCATCAGTGTTTATCGTTTTCAGAGTACAGGTCTCTAACCTCCTTGATTAAGTTTATTCCTAGGTATTTTATTATTTTTGGTGCAATTGTTAATGGGATTGTTTTAATTTCTCCTTCTGATAGTTCATTATTAGTGTATAGAAATGAAACAGATTTCTGTATATTAATTTTGTATCCTGTGACTTTACTGAATTCATTAATCAGTTCTAGTAGTTTTCTGGTGGAGTCTTTAGGGTTTTCTATATATAGTTATCATGTCATCTGCACACAATGACAGTTTTACTTTTTCCTTACCAATTTGGATGTCTTATTTCTTTTTCTTATCTGCTTGCTGTGGCTAGGACATCCAGTACTATGTTTAATAAAAGTGGTGAGAGAGGACATCCTTGTCTTATTCCTGATCTTAAAGGAAAAGCTCTCAGTTTTTCACCACTGAATATGATGTTGGCTGTGGGTTTTTCATATGGTCTTTATCATGTTGTTGTATGTTCCCTCTTAACCTACCTTGTTGAGAGTTTTTAGCAAGAACAGATGTACTTTATCAAATGCTTTATATCTGCTCCTATTAAGATAATTATTTTTATGAGTCACATTGGTTGATTTGTGATTGCTGAACCACCGTTGCATCCCTGGGATAAATCCTACTTGGTCATGGTGAATGGCTTTTTTTTTAATGTATTGTTGAATTTAGTTTGCTAAAATACTGTGGAGGATTTATGCCCTATATTCATCAGAGATAATGGCCTGTAGGATTCTTTTTGCATAGTATCTTTTTGTCTGGTTTGGCTATCAAGGTAATGCTAGCCTCATAGAACAAATCTGGAAGTTTTCCTTCCTATTCTATCTTTTGGAATAGTTTGAGTAGAATAGATATTAACTCTTTTTTAAATATTTGAAGACTGTTCTTTTAAATTTAGATGTTCTGTTGTAGTTAGCAAAGACTTAACAGGTTGGTTGTGACTCCGAGTTTTTTTAATCAATTATTATAAATAATCTTTTATTAATTTAGGGGTTATTTTAGTGGTTAGGGAAGTCTTTATTTCTTAAAATAGAAACTACTTAATACAAAGTTTTGTTCCTCCAAATTCTGTTTATTTGTTTAAATCTCACAACTAGTTATTTAAACAAATTTCAGGGTCCTCTCCTATAAAAATAAATGTGATGTTCATCTTCTGTCTCTCCCACTTAGTTTGTTTAGAAGCCTCTTTTTAACTTTAGGAACTGCTATATTCTTCCCAGATGTATTTTGCATGAAAACATCACTACTAGACTCACCTATGTAATTTCAAGTGTGGCACAGGATGATTTTTACCCTTCCACAAACCTCCTGGACGAGCAGTGGAAAATTGTCCAACTGATATTTTCAGCTTCAAGTTTTTCTTCTGATTTACAAAGCTATTTCCCTATCAGCTGTCATCATTCACATTACCACATTTCCTAATTCCTGGACTATTGCTGTAATATCAGTGTGGTCTCTCTACTTCCAATGTCACTTTATGCAAAGCACTTTTGTATTGATACCCTGTACTATGGAAATAATAATGTTCTATAGCAATCTAGATCATGACTCCCTATATTTTGTGGAGCAGAATGCCTATCTGGTACAGACAATGTTCTAGATACCTTACATGCAGTTTCCAGGCTACATACTAACCCAAGCAGTAATACTATAATTCCATAGATGAGCAAATGGAGACAAAAGTACTTAGGTTATTTACACAGCTAGTGACCTACAAATATAAGATGGAATCAAGTCCTAACTTCAAAAGCAGCACTTTTATCCATGTTCTCAAGTCAGCTCCCATTAAAGTCTATGATGCTCAAAGTTCTGTATGAATTGGCTCCAAATGTTTTTCTTTTCCCCTTTCCCAACTGTAACTTCAGTAAGTGGATTCATTTTTTTTTTTTACATTTTAGTTCAAATTCATGCTTATCCTTGAGCAAGCTTTCTGATTTCTTCTTGCATTACTCTATTATCATTACTTAATTCACCTTTTATTGTCCTTCTTCATATTCCCTAACTTTCGGAATCCTTCCCACAAGTGACATTTGAAATATTGTTTCTTCCATGAAAGACTGACTGATTTCCTTCTAAGAAGTAATTAATAATTAGTAACTTTTACTGTTACTTAGTACATTCTTTTATAGTAACTTCTATTAGATCTATTTATATACGTCTTTTTTTTCCCTAAAACAACTTACACATTATTCTAGAGTTTAATTTAATTGTATGTCTACCTAAATTTGGTAATTATCAGAGTGACTGACACAGAATAGGTGTTCAATGGGTCATGTTTTCTTGAGGTATCCAAAAGAAAATATCACATTACATTTCACTGGGACTAGAACTGAGGACTTCCTATGCCATAGTTCTTCCTTATCTGTGCCCTGCCTTGAAAAGTTATTATTAATTTTATGTAAGTTCAATGTGATAAACTTTAAAGACAATGAGTAAAATTGACAGAAGTTATGAAATAAATACTACCCCATAAAATGTAATATCTAGCTCCATTATTTAACACAAATACTATTTTCCCTTCTATTTCTTTTCAGAAGGGAGACAGTGAACGCTAATT
Organism: Phoca vitulina; assembly: GCF_004348235.1. Taxonomy (NCBI): domain Eukaryota; kingdom Metazoa; phylum Chordata; class Mammalia; order Carnivora; family Phocidae; genus Phoca; species Phoca vitulina. The sequence goes on from NW_022589709.1 coordinate 28,185,838, forward strand.
ATTTCAGAACTAATTATACAGTTTGTAAATTATCTAGGTCATTGACTTCTCCTCCCATTTGCTGAATGACTTTTGCCCATTTTGCCCATTTCTCCTTTCATTATTACAGTGAAGTTCAAAAAAACTAAAAATCATGCAATTCAAGCCATTCAAATTTGCTTTTTGCAGTAGAATAAATAGTAAAGGACAAATTTCAATTATTTATTAAAATAATGCTGAGAATTTTTAGTGTTCCATCTCTGCATTAATACAGTTAATTGACAGTTGACTGTACATTTGGTATTAAAAATAAATCAGCATTCTTTATTGCAGCTCCAGCAGAAATATTGCTCATTTTGATGAGTGGTTGGTTATCTGCAAGACTAATCAACATGCATGTGCCAAAAGCTCTATAAGTTACTGTGATGTTCTTAACTATAGAAACATTATAAATATGAAAGCTCTGTCCAACCACAATACCCCTCCTCAGTGACAAGATTTTACCCTAACAGCTGAAGAGGCTGTCTGCCCAGGCATTTCTTATAGTAAAAAAAATATGACTTAAGGCAACAACTCACTGCATATGCAAGTTTCATTAAGTATGTGGTGTGAGTAATACCCCGATTGTCCCAAAGAGTATGAAGTGAACACTGGTAGAGAATGAGAAAGTAGATTAGGTACAATCCAAAGGGTCCTTTAGGTAAGTCTTTGAATGTTCAGTTTATTATACTCCAATAATACCTAATGTCAATACACTATTCAACTAAAAAAAGGAAAAAAAAAGAAAGAACCTCAAAGATCTGATGCCTAGTGTACATGGAGACAACTTCAGAGAAGCACTGTCAGTGACACCAAGCATAGCTCAACTGTGTAAAAGAAAAAGCAGAATGATGGATATTTGTCCCTACTATATCTAAAATCTTTTGATTTTAATAAAAGTAGTTTGCTCACAAAAAAAGCAGCATGTCTAACCAATGTTAGTATCTAGTTAGTGATTTTGCTGAAATATAGGTGCCTAATCAATATGCAAAGACCTAAATAAGATGTGGAGAAATGTGCCATTTCATTTATCAAAATATAAATACATAAAAATCCAGAAAGAAAGCACATTATATAATGCAATTAAATATAATTTAAACAACTTAGAGAAAGTATGGTATAAGTTGGATAGAGAAGGACTAAAAAAAACATATAAACAGGAAATAAATTTGGATTAAGATTTAGAACACTAATATACTGGAACATAGTAGCCATACTTTTGCCTAACTTCTGCAAACTCTTTCATGTTATTAGCTGAACCTACCCTTCCCTCTGGCAGGGCTATGAATTAATGCTGTTCCTCTTCTGCCAGAGAGGAATTACTAAACCCATTGTAGTGAATCAAAGCACTCAATTTATGTGACCCAACAGAACCAATTAAAATCTTTTTCCTGGAATTGAAAGTGCACACATTTTTTTCCCAGTTTATTGAGATATAATTGATATAAAACACTGTAAAAATTTAAGGTGTACAATATGCTGATTTGATACACTTGTATATTGAAAAATGATTACCAACTTAGCTTTGGCTAACACCTCCTTCACATCATAATAATTACCAATTCTTTTTTTGTGGTGAAAAAACTTAAGGTCTACCCTCTTAGCACCTTTCAATTATATAATACACTATTATTAAGTATAATCAATATGCTGTACATTAGATCTCCAAAACTTATTCATCTTATAAATGGACGCTTATAACTTTCAACCAACATCTCCCCATTTCTCTCACCACCGCCACCATCTCCCCCCCATCCAGCCCCTGGTGACTCTATTCTACTCTCTGTTTCTATGAGTTTGGGTTTTTTAGGTTCCACATATAAGTGATATCACACAGTACTTGTCCTTCTCTGTCTGACTTATTTCCCTTGGCATAATGCCCTCAAGATGTATTTATGTGAGATGCATATCTCACAAATGACAGGATTTCCTTCTTTCTCATGGTTGAATAATACTCCATTGTATATACACTTAGGTTGTTTCTAGATCTCGTATCTTGGCTGTTCTGATACTACTTTAATGAACACGTAAGTTCAGATATCTCTTCAAGATCTTGATTTCATTTCCTTTAGATATATATCCAGAAGTGGGATTGATGTATCATAAAGTAATTTTATTTTTTTATTTTTCTTTATTTTTTAAGATTTTATTTATTTATTTGACAGAGATAGCAAGAGAGCACAAGCAGGGGGAACAGTAGAGGGAGAGGGAGAAGCAGGCTCCCTGCCAAGTGGGGAGCCTGATGAGGGGATCGATCCCAGGACCCTCAGATCATGACCTGAGCCAAAGGCAGATGCTTAACCATCTGAGCCACCCAGGCGCACCAGTAATTTTATTTTTTTTAATTTTTGAGGAAACTCCATACTATTTTTTAAAATTTATTTTTATTTAAATTCAAGTTAGTTAACATAGAGTGTAGTATTTGTTTCAGGAGTAAAATTTAGTGATTCATCACTTACATATAACACCCAGTGCTCATCACAAGTGCTCTTCTTAATGCCCATCACCCTTTTAACCCATCCTCCCACCCATCTCCCCTCCAGCAACCCTCAGTTTGTTCTCTAGAGTTAAGAGACTCATATGGTTTGCCTCCTTCTCTGTTTTTATTTTATCTTTCCTTCTCTTCCCCTATGTTTATCTGTTTTGTTTCTTAAATTCCACATGAGTGAAATCATATGGTATTTGTATTTCTCTGACTTATTTCACTTAGCATAATACACTCTAGTTCCATCCATGTCATTGCAAATGGCAAGATCTCATTCTTTTTGATGGTTGACTAATATTACATTGTATATATATATATATATATATGATTTATACAGAGAGAGGGAGAGAAAGAGACAGAGAGAGCATGCACATCTTCTTTATCCATTCATCAGTTGATGGGCATTTGGGCTCTTTCCATAATTTGGCTATTGTCGATAGTGCTGCTATAAGCATTGGGGTGCATGTGTCTCTTCTAATCACTATTTTTGTATCTTTTGAATAAATACCTAGTAGTGTAAGGGTGCCTGGGTGGCTCAGTCGTTAAGCGTCTGTCTTCGGCTCAGGTCATGATCCCAGGGTCCTGGGATCGAGCCCTGCATTGGGCTCCCTGCTCCATGGGAAGCCTGCTTCTCCCTCTCCTGCTCCCCCTGCTTGTGTTCCCTCTCTCGCTGTCTCTCTCCCTCTCTCTCTGTCAAATAAATAAATAAAATCTTTAAAAAAAAAAAAACAAACCTAGTAGTGTAATTACTGTTTCATAGGGTAGTACTATTTTTAACTTTTTGAGGAACATATTCCATATTGTTTTCCAGAGTGGCGATACCACTTTGCATTCCCACTTTGCAAGAGGTTTCCCCTTTCTCAGCATCCTCACGAACTTCTGTTGTTTCCTAAGTTGTTAATTTTAGCCATTCTGACAGGTGTAAGGTGGTATCTCATTGTGGTTTTGATTTGTATTTCTCTGATGATGAATAATGTTGAGCATTTTTTCATGTGTCTGTTAGCCATTTGTATGTCTTCTTTGCAGAAACATCTGTTCATGTCTTCTACCCACTTCTTAACTGGATATTTTATTTTTGGAGTGTTGAGTTTGATGAGTTCTTTATAGATTCTCAATACTAGCCCTTTATCCAATATGTCATTTGCAAGTATCTTCTCCCTTTCTGTCAATTGCCTTTTAGTTTTGTTGATTGTTTACTTCACTGTGCAGAAACTTTTTATCTTGATGAGGTCCCAATAGTTTATTTTTGCTTTTGTTTCCCTTGCCTCTGGAGATGTGTTTATTAAGAAGCTGCTGTGGCTGAGGTCAAACAGGTTGCTGCCTGTTTCTCCTCTAGGATTTTGATGGTTTCCTGACTTACCTTAGGTCTTTTATCCATTTTGAATTTATTTTTGTGTATGGTGTAAGACAGCGGTCCAGTTTCATTCTTCTGCATGTGGCCATCCAGTTTTCCCAATACCATTTGTTGTAGAGACTGTCTTTTTTCTATTGGATGGATATTCTTTCCTGTTCTGTCAAAGATTAGTTGACCATTTAGTTGTGGATCCATTTCTGGATTCTCTATTCTGTTCCACTGATCTATGTGTCTGTTTTTGTGCCAGTACCATACTGTCTTGATGATGACAGCTCTGTAATATAGCTTGATGCCTGGGACTGTGATGCCTCCCTCTTTACTTTTTCTCAACATTACTTTGGCTATTTGGGGTCTTTTTTGGTTCCATACATATTTGAGGACTGTCTGTTCTAGTTCTCTGAAAAATGCTGGTGTTATTTTGATCAGGATTGCATTGAATGCATAGATTGCTTTGGGTAGTATAGACATTTTAACAGTATTTGTTCTTCCAATCCATGAGCATGGAATGTTTTTCCATTTCTTTCTGTCTTCCTCAATTTCTTTCATAAGTGTTCTATAATTTGCAGAGTACAGATCTTTTACCTCTTTGGTTAGGTTTATCTAGGTGTCTGATGCTTTTTGGTGCAGTTGTAAATGGGATCAATTCCTTCATTTCTCTTTCTGATGCTTCATTATTGGTGTATAGAAATGTAACAGATTCCTGTACATTCATTTTATATCCTGCAATTTTGCTGAATTCATGTATGAGTTCTAGCAATTTTTTAGTGAAGTCTTTTGGGTGTTCTTCATAGAATATCATGTTATCTGCAAAGAGTGAATGTTTGACTTCTTTGCTGATGTGGATGCCTTTTATTTTTTTTGTTGTCTAATTGCTGAGGCTAGGACTTCCAGTACTATGCTGAACAACAGTGGTGAGAGTCGGCATCCCTATCATGTTCCTAACCTCTTAGTTTTTCCTAAGCTCTCAGTTTTTCCCCATTGAGGACGATATTAGTTGTCTTTCGTATATGGCCTCCATGATACTGGGGTATGTTCTTTCTATCCCTACTTTCTTGAGGGTTTTTATCAAGAAAGGATGCTGTATTTTGTCAATTGCTTTTTCTGCACCTATTGAGAGGGACATATGGTTCTAATCCTTTCTTTTTATTAATGTGATGTATCACATTGATCGATTTGCAGATATCAAACACCCCTGCAGCCCAGGAATAAATCCCACTTGCTCCTGGTGAATAATCCTTTTAATGTACTGTTGGATTTGATTACCTAGTATCTTGTTGAGGATTTTTACATCCATGTTCATCAGGGATACTGCTCTGTAATTCTCCTTTTTTAGTGGAGTCTTTGTCTGGTTTTGGAATCAAGGTAATGCCAGTCTCATAGAATAAGTTTGGAAGTTTTCCTTCCATTTCTATTTTTTGGAACAGTTTCAGAATAGGTATTAATTCTTCTTTAGATGTTTTCGTAGAATTTCCCTGAGAAGCCATCTGGCTCTAGACTCTTGTTGTTGGCAGATTTTTGACTACTGATGTAATTTCTTTGCTGATTATGGGTCTGTTCAAATTTTCTATTTCTTCTTGTTTCAGTTTTGACCATTCATATGTTTCTAGAAATTTATTCATTTCTTCCAGATTGCCCAATTTGTTGGCATATAATTGCTCATAATACTCTCTTATAATTGTTTGTATTTCTGCCGTGTTGATTGTGATCTCTCCTCTTTCGTTCGTGATTTAACTTATTTTGGACCTTTCTCTTTTCTTTTTGGAAAATCTGGCAAGGCATTTATCAATTTTGATAATTCTTTCAAAGATCCAGCTCCTAGTTCTGTTGATCTAGTCTACTGTTTTTTTTTTTAATTTCTCTATCATTTATTTCTGTTCTTATCTTTTTTTAAAGATTTATTTATTTGAGAGACAGAGAGAGTGACAGCATGAGTGAGAGGGGCAGAGGGAGAAGAGAGAATCTCAAGCCGACTCCATGCTAAGCCTGGACCCTGATGTGGGGCTTGATCCCAGGACCCTGAGATCATGACCTAAGCTGAAACCAAGAGTTGGACACTTAACCCACTAGGTGCCCTATGCTCTTACCTTTATTATTTCCCTTCTTCTGGTGGTTATAGGCTTTATTTGATGTTCTTTTTCCAGCTTCTTTAGGTGTAAGATTAGGTTGTATCCTTGAGACTTTTCTTGCTTCTCAAGAAAGGCCTGTATTGCTATACACTTCTCTCTTACGACCACCTTTGCTGCATCCATTTTCATTTGCTTCCATGTATTTTTTTTTATTTCTTCTTTAATTTCCCAGTTATACCAATCATCTTTAGTAGGAAGTTCTTTGACTCCCATGTATTTGTGGTCTTTCCCAATTTTCTCTTGTGGTTGACTTCAAGTGTCATAGTGTTGTGGTCTGAAAATATGTATGGTATGATCTCAAACTTTTTTTGTTTTTTTTGTACCAGTTGAGGCCTGATTTGTGATCCCATGTGTGATTTATTCTGGAGAATGTTCTATGTGCCCTCAAAAAGAATATGTATTCTGCTGCTTTAGGATGAAATGCTCTGAATACATCTGTTAAGTCCATCTGGTCTAGCATGTCATTCAAAGCCATTGTTTCCTTGTTGATCTTCTGCTTACATGATATAGTGCCCTTCTTCTACTCTTATGAAAGTCTTTAGTTTAAAATCTAGTTTGTCTGATATAAGTTTGGCTACTCTGGCTTTCTTTTGATGTCCATTTGCATGATAAATAGTTCTCCACCCCCTCACGTTCAATTTGGATGTGTCTTTGTGTCTAAAATGAGTCCCTTGTAAGCAGCATATTGATGGGTCTTGTTTTTAATCCATTCTGATACCCTATGTCTTTTCATTGGAGCATTTAGTCCACTTACATTCAGAGTAATTATTGATAGATACAAATTTTGTGCCATTGTATTAACTGCAAAGTCAATGTTCCTGTACGATTGTCTCTGTTCCTTTCTAGTCTTTGTTGCTTTTGGTTTCTCTTTCCTGCTCAAATGGTCCCCTTTAAAATTTCCTGCAGAGCTGGTTTAGTGTTCATGAACTTCTTTAGTTTTTCCTTGTCTTGAAAACTCTTTACTCTTCTTCTATTCTGGATGATAGTCTTACTGGATAAAGTATTCTTGGCTGAATATTTTTCCCAATTAGTATGCTGAATATATAATTCTCTTCTGACCTGCCAAGTTTCTGTGGACAGGCTTGCTGCTAACCTTATGTGTCTACCCTTGTAGTTTAAGGACCTTTTGTTACCACCTGCCTTCAGAATTCTCTCTTTATCTTTGTATTTTGCAAGTTTCATTATGATATGTCTAGATGTGACCTATTTTTGTTGATTTTGAGGGGAGTTCTCTGTGCCTCTTAGACTTGAATGCCTGTTTCTTTCCCCAAATCAGGGAAATTCTCAGCTATAATTTGTTCAGATAAACCTTCTGCCCCTTTTTACCCACTCTTGTCTTCTGAGGCCCTTATGATATGAATATTATTAGGCTTTATGGAATCGCTGGGTTCCCTAAGTCTACCTTGGTGATCTAATAGTCTTCTTTCTCTCTTCTTTTCAGCTTCACTATTTTGCATAATTTTATCTTCTATATCACCTATTCATTCCTCTGCTTCTTCGGTCCTCATTGTGGTTAGATCTAGTCAGTTTTGCATCTCAGTAATAGTATTTTTTATTTCAGCCTGACTAGCTTTTAGGTCTTTTACCTCTGCAGCAAGGGTTTCTCTGGTGTCTTCTATCTGCTTCTTTCAAGCCTGGCTAGTATTCTTATGACTGTTGTGCTAAATTCTTGTTCAGATATATTGCTTATATCTGTATTGAGCAAATTCCTGGCTGTGATTTCTTCTTGATCTTTCTTTTGGGGAGAATCCCTCCATCTTGTCATTTTGTATGCTTCCTGTTCCTGAGAGTAATGCCAAATTAAGAAGGGGTCATACACTGTCCAGCGCCTGGTGCTTCAGGAAGTGTTTCTGGTGTATGCTGTGTGCACTCTGCTGTTGGGTTTTGGCTGCTCTTTCCCATAGGTTGATGCTCTGCAGAGTTCCTCCTTTCTTATAGGGGGCAGTGTTTGGACCTTTAACTAGGTGAGCTTTGATTTGTTTGTTAGAATAAGCTTGGAATGGAAGTTTAAAAAAAAAAGCAGCCTGATGTAAAAGAAAAAGAGAGAGAAAAGGAAATGAAAAAACAAAAACTATAAGCCTGATTCTAAAGGGGGGAAAAAAAAAAGAAAGAAAGAAAGCCTGGTCCTATTTCCACCAGAACTGAAACTGACACTTTGGAGCACTCTATGATTATCTGACTTGGTGCATGCAGGATGCCTGTGATGGGTTTCTGGGGGAGAGGCCCACTGTAACTGGCTTACAGTCAGACCTGCACTAGTAACCATGCATTTGCAGGGCCCAGTGGGGCAGGATTTGGTGTAAGCAGCTCCGACCTCCACTGGGGGCAATGTGTCACTCACTGAAGTCCCACGGTACTGGAGGGAGGGGGGTGGGAGATGGCATCACCTTACCCTCTCGTCCCTGGGAAGGGAATTTGCTGCAGCCACTGTTCAGGGAGGCCTCAGAGAAAAGCAAACTATCTCCCTTCTTGTATCCCAGGCCTCTGTCAGATCCCTGCCCTCACCCTGTCTGTGCCTGGGGTCACTGACATGCCCGGTGCCACAGGTCTCCTATGTTTTATCTCTGGAGCACCACTGGGATTCGAAACTCTGAATCTTAAAAGACCCAGCAAGGTGTAGCCCCTCTCCCCTCCTCTAAGGTGTACCTTCTCATGCTGTGTCTGGTGCTGTTTTGTCCCACTAAAACAGTTGTACACCTGCAAGGGTGGCTGGAGTCTATGGGGAAGCACAGCAAAAAGCAGCGACCAGGTTATCTGTCCCCTGCCCATGACCAGCTGCTCAATGGCACCTGCAGGGTCTTTTGTCCTTGGAGAGACAATATACTCTCTTCCAAAGGGACTCCAGGTAGGGGAACATTATGTCCCAGTGCAACCCAGGGGATCCCTACACCAGGCTGTCCACTCCTATCCATACTATTTTCCATAGTGGATGCACCAATTTACACTACTACCAGCAATATACAAAGTTCCCTTTCTTCCATATTCTAACCATAATAGCAATCCTAACAGATGTGAAATGATATCTCACTGTGGCTTTGATTTGCATTTCCCTGATGATTAGTGATGTTGAGCACATTTTCATGTACCTGTTGTCCATTCAAGAATCTTCTTTGGAAAAATGTCCATTCTTTTCCTCTGCCCATTTTTTTAATTAGATTGTTTTTGTTTTCTATTCAGTTGTATGAGCTCTTTACATATTTTGAATATTTTCTCCTTATCATATACATGATTTGCAAATTTTTTTCTCCTATTCCAGAAGTTGCCTTTTTATTTTGTTGTTTCTTTTACTGTCCAGAAAGTTTTTAGTTTGATGTAATCCCACTTACTAAGTTTTGCTTTGGTTGCTTATGCTTTTGGTGTCATATCCAAAAAATCCATGTTAAGACCAATGTCAATGAGCTTTTTCCTTATATTTTCTTCCAGGAGCTTTATGGTTTCAGATCTTATGTTTAAGTCTTTAATCCACTTCAAGTTCATTTTTGAGAGTGGTATAAAAAAGAGGTCCAGTTTCATTCTTCTGCATAGCTATCCAGTTTCCCCGGCCCCATTTATTGAAGAGACTACCCTTTCTCCACTGAATCTCTTGTCAAATATTAGTTGACCATATATGGAAAATTTATTTCTGGGCTCTTTATTCCATTTCATTGGTCTATGTGTCTATTTTTCATGTCAGATTGTTTTGATTACTATAGCTTTGTAGTATAGTTTGAAATCAGGAAGTGCGATGTCTCCATCTTTGTTCTTTCTCAGGGATGCTTTGGCTCTTTGGAATCTTTTGTAGTTCCATACAAATTTTAAAATCATTTTTATCTATTTCTGTGAAAAATGCCACTAGAATTTTGATAAGGAATGCACTAAACATACAGATGTCTTTGGGTAATATGGACATTTTTAACAATAAATATTAATTCTTCTGATCCATAAACACAGGATATTCTTTCCATTTGTCTGTGTCCTCTTCAATTTCTTTTATCAAACTCTTGTAGTTTTTAGTGCATAGATCTTTAATTTCCTTAGTTAAATTTATTTCTAAGTATTATATTGGTTTTGATGCTGTTGTGAATGAGGTGTTTATTTCTTTTTCAGCTATTTCATTGTTAGTGTATAGAAACACAAATGATTTTTTTACATTGATTCTATATTATGCAACTTTACTGAACTTGTTCATTAGTTCTTCTAATTTTTTGGTGGAATCCTTAGGATTTTCTATATATAAGATCATATCATTGGCAAAGACAATTTTACTTCTTCCTGCACTATTTGAATGTCTTTATTTTCTTTATTGCCTAATTCCTCTGGCTCCAGATGAAGAGGAGTGGTGATAGTGAGCACTCTTCTTGTTCCTGATCCTACAAGAAAAGCTTTTAACTTCTCATCACTAAGTATGATTTTAGCTGTGAACTTGTCATATTGGCCTTTATTATGTTGAGATATATCGCTTCTATACCCAATTTGTTTAGTGTTTTTTTTAATCACAAAAGTGTGTTGTATTTTGCCAAATGTTTTGTACAGCTATTGATGTTATCATCATTTTTATCTTTCATTCTTTTAATTGTGGTGTATCATATTTATTCGTTTACACGTGTTGGATCATCTTTGTATCTCAGGGACAAGTTCTGCTTGACAATGGTGTCAGCTCCTTCTAATGTGGTGTTGAATTTAGTTTGTTAATATATTTGAGAATTTTTGCATCTAATTTCATCAGAAATATTAGTATATAGTTTTCTTTTCTGTGTAGTGTCCATATGTGGCTTTGGTATCAGGGTAATGCTAGCCTCATAAAATTAGTTTGGATTGTTCCCTCTCTTCTTCTTTTTTGGAAGAAGAGTGTGAGAAGGATTAACATTAATTCTTTTTTAAATGTTTGGTAGAATTCACTAGTGAAACCATCTTGTTCTAAGATTATCTTTGTTGGGAAGTTTTTGATTACTGATTTAATCTCCTTACTTATAATTTGTCTGTTCAGATTTCCTATTCATTAGTCAGCCTTGGTAAGTTGTGTGGTTCTAGACATTTATCCATACCTTCTAAGTTATCAAATTTGTTGTCATAGAACTGTTCCTCATTTCTCATGATCCTTTGTATTTCTGTGATATCAGATATAAAGTCTTGTCTTTCATTTCTGATTTTATTTATTTGAGTATTCTCTCTTTCATCTATGCTAAACGTTTGTCAATCTTTTGTCTTTTAAAAAACTGCTCTTAGTTTTGTTGATCTCTATTTTTTGTCTCTAATTTCATTTTTTCTGAAAATGCACACAATTTTAATAAAACCTCTTCTTTGAATTACAGGCATTAATGCCCACAGAAGTCAGAAATCTTAGTGCTCATCTTTGTTAGCAAATGGAGGGGACATGCCTAGAATCAGTGGACATAATATTCAATGCTATGAGCCTAATTCTAATTCAAAAGGTTCCATGTCCACCTTTGAACTTATCAATTATGTGAACCCATATATTTCTTCATTGATTAACCTGCTTTGAGGGAAGTTTGTCTTTATGCAACCAAAGTACAGCTGTGCACATAGATGTATGAAGAGGAATGGCAAAGATAGCTAAAATTGGTAAAATTATTTATACACATTAGTGGGGGAAAATGAGCAGAGAGGATCTACATAGAAAAATTTCAAATAATGAGTACCGAGATTTATAAAAAAATATGTAGAAGTTGGCAAATAAACTGATAAAAAGTGTAATAGTCTCATATTATTACAAATATATTTTATATTTTTTACACATTATACCCAGGATACCTTTAATGAGTTAACAGTCCAGCTATTTCTATTAGCTTCTACACACACATTTACCAACACTTATCTTATTGAGGCCTAATTTGTGACCTAGTATGTGATCTATTCAGGAGAATGTCCCATGTGCACTTGAAAAGAATGTGTATTCTGCTGCTTTAGGATGATATGTTCTGAATATATCTGTTAAATCCATCTGGTCCAGTGTGTCTTCAAAGCCATTGTTTCCTTGTTGATTTTCTGCTTAGATGATCTGTCCATTGATGTAAGTGGGGTGTTTAAGTCCCCTACTATTATCAATGAGTTCCTTTATGTCCGTTATTGTTTTATATATTTGGGTGATCCCAAATTGGGGGCATAAATATTTACAATTGTTGGATCTTCTTTAACATGCTGAATGGGAAAAATCTCAGTGAAGAATACTCTATCCAACAAGACTATCATTCAGAATAGAAGGAGAGATAAAGAGTTTCCCAGCAAACAAAAACTAAAGGAGTTTGTGACCACTAAACCAGCCCCACAAGAAATATTAAGGGGACTCTGAGTGGGAAGGAAGGACCAAAAGCAACAAAGACTAGAAAGTAACAGAGAAAATCTCCAGAAACAATAACAAAAGAAGTAAAAAATGGCACTAAAAACATATCTATCAATAAGTACTCCATGAGAGATTGTGGATTCTGAGGGGCAAACTGGGGGTTCTAGAGGGGAGGGGGGTGGGAGGATGGGTTGGCCTGGTCATGGGTATGGGGGAGGGGGCGCGTTCTGCCTGGAGCACTGGGTGTTATGCACAAACAATGAATCATGGAACACTACATCAAAAACTAATGATGTGGTGTATGGTGATTAACCTAACAATAAAAAATTAAAAAAAAAAAAAAGTACTCCAAATATAAATGGACTAAATGCTCTAATCAAAAGACATGGGGTGTGAGAATGGATAAAAAATACCAAGACCCATCTATATGCTGCCTACAAGGAACTCATTTTAGACCTAAAGACACCTGCAGATTGAAAGTGAAATGATGAAGAAACATTTATCATGTCAAAAGAAAACCAGAGTAGCAATACTTACTCCATTCATATAATTAACTACATTCCTATTCTGGGATATTTAGAAAGCCTTCAGTTTCACTATTAAAAGTAGTATTGCAATAAAGGTGCTTTATTCCTATTAATTTCTTTGAAATTGGTTCCTAAAGGACAAACTGAACTCAAGTATGAAAGTTCTTTTGATTTACAGTTTTTTGTTTTTGTTTTTGTTTTTAAGATTTTATTTACTTGAGAAAGAGAGTGAGAGAGAGAGAGAGCACAAGAGAGGGAAGGGTCAGAGGGAGAAGCAGACTCCCTGCTGAGCAGGGAGCCTGATGCAGGGTTAGATCCTGGGATACTGGGATCATGACATGAGCCTAGGCAAAGGCCTAACCAACTGAGCCACCGAGGTGCCCCTTGATTTACAGCTTTAAAATGGAAATGATATAGCATTATCATGGTTTTCTTTATGAAAAATCTCTCAATATATTAGAGATAATGACTTTTGGTCTTTTATATATGTTGCAATATTTTCTGTATGGTTTCCTTTGCATTTTTATTTACAATTGGTATTCATAAAGAATAATTTAAAATGTTAAACTGTCACATTAGAATGCATGAGCAAAACTAATGGCTATAACGTTACAATGAAAGAATGAACAGAACTGGGGGAGGAATAGGGCGCCTGGATGGCTCAGTTGGTTAAGCGACTGCCTTCAGCTCAGGTCATGATCCTGGAGTCCCGGGATCGAGTCCCACATCGGGCTCCCTGCTCAGCAGGGGGTCTGCTTCTCCCTCTGACCCTCTTCCTGCTCGTGCTCTCTCTCATTCTCTCTCTCTCAAATAAATAAATAAAATCTTAAAAAAAAAAAAAAAAAGAAGTGGGGGAGGAATATCCTATGATGCTTAGGGAAGAGAAAGAGGACCATGACCAGAAATAACACCAAGTTAGCTCGGGGCACTGGGTAGTGCCACAGGCAGTACAGAGGTAACTAAAGAGAAAAAAAGATGAGGCAATAGGACTTGTGACCATTCTGAAATAAATATGACATGTTTTTATTGTGGAGAGATAATAATAAATAAGAGAATATAACTGAATTACTGAAGAAAAATTTTATTTCCCAGACTTCTCTCATTTCCCTGATTTCTCTCATTCTTCCCCTCTCCCTTTTCTCCTCTTACTCCTCCTTCTTTATCCTGCCCCTTAAAGGTCTTTGTATGGTGTACTGTGTATTGCCATAGTTCTAAAACTAAGTACTAAATATTATGATTTTATAAAAATGTTTGGTTTATGATATTTCATGAGTGGATCATAGATCTGAACTCTTTCTCTTATAAAATGCATGAAGAGGAGAAATAAATAATCCTGAGTTTTCTTATACAGGTAGATCTAGATTCTCAGCAATTTTTGTCTTAATTGCTCCTATTAAAAATTTGGATGCTTTTATATAAGTATTCTCACCTTCATTCTATTCCAATATTCATTCTTATTTTCTAATTGGTCCTAATGTAAATGTTGGCACAGGGTACTCTAGAAGAAACTTTATATATATTTCATTAACTGTTATCATTATTATATATATTATGTATTATTATACATTATATTATTTATTAACTATTATCATTATAAGTTATAAATGTTATTCATACTATACATATTCACTCTTCTAAAGCCTTTCTTATAAAGAAAAACCCAATTATAGATAATATATCTAATCTGATTCTATCTGACATGATTTCAGATGTTGCTCACAGGAGGTGAAAGCTTTGGTATGCTTCCAAAGTAAATGTGGTAAATCCCTCCTAGAAAATTTACATTCCCTTGCTTTTGCACATTTCAATTTATGTCATTTAGAGTTGCTCTATATATTTCATTAGGGATGCTAATTGATCTCAACACATTATTTATAGAAAACACCTTTAGTCTACAAAGTCCCATTGTAATTACTTATTGAGATGTTACTTGCATTGTTCATAGAACCTTAACTGGTACAAACTAAAATAGAAATCTAATTTATTTTTCCATAAATCTTCTTAAGGCTCACTTAATTCTTAATTCCTAAAAGAGTATTTTAATCTTCCAGAGCAGAGACAACTTTCTAGATTATAAATAAGGAGTATTCTTTTTCTGTTTTTGTAAATGTTAGATTGATAGCATTCCTTTTACCATCATTTTAAAACTTTTCGGAGTATAATTGATTTTACTGTCAAAAAGTGTTTTCATGGCAATTGACACAAATGTCTCAGGGTCAAAAAAATGATATACTCTTTCAAAAATCAGAAAGATATGGCTCTAGTCATAGAGACACTTTGATGTCATTTGTCATCTAATTCATGATATGATTATGTTTTTATTGTGGAGAGATAATAATAAATTATTTAGTTCTCAGTTTTCATGCCAATAAGAGTGGGAGAGGTGAAGAACAAGATGATATTCATTAGGAGAAGCAAGCACTATCAATCCTGAGAATCCATAAGGATTGGAATTAAGTTTGCATACAGTTCTGTATTGTTCTGTAACTTTGGCAAATTAATTTAATGATCTAAGCTTAATTTCATTTTTTTTAAAAAATAGTAATAGTGCCCTCTATCTCTTAAAGGGAAATGTTGAACGCCACATGAATAATATCATAAAAAACTTAGCACTATGGAATATGATAAATTTACAATAAGTGATAAGTGATACTTATCACTATTACTTTTATTCTATATCATTTCACCTATAAAATGAATTAAAAAAATATGACCACATCATTGACTACTCTTACTTGTAGTCCTTTAAACAGGAATTTATTAATGAATAATCCAGACTGCTTAACATCTTCAAGAGCTGTTAACATGACTAGAAATTCTAAACTATGTGAAACTGGAATATGTTCTAGAATCCTGTCTTTTCATATTCTGTGTTACCAGCCTAATAAACAGTTTGATTATTTGCATTTTATAGAAAATAGGAACATAAATGTTCTAATTTATATGGATGTGATTTTATTATTGTGACCTAGAGGTAGAATTAACCAGCAGATAAAACTTGCTAGCTATATGAATAGCTTAGTGATGCTCTTCAGCATTTAGAAATACCAAGTCCTATCCTACCGGTAAGTTCATTCAAACACAGTACTCAAGAGGACACTTTGAAATTCATTCATTTTGGTGGGGACTTTAAATTGTCAATGTTCTTAAAAATCAGATATTTATCACATAAGTAATAAATATCTCTAAAACCTAGGTTGGCTGCCTGTCAATACTCACCTTTTAGATCAAAGTCTCTTTTGTACCAGACAGTGCAACCTGCTGAGGTCTCAACTTTCTAAGTTCACAAGCTATTATGAAGTCATTATTGGAAGAAAATATCAAACCTAATTTTGGGTGATCAACTCCCTCTTAAAAAAATGGTTTATCATGGAGGAAAGATAGATATTGGATTCCTAAACTTGAACAACAAATATCAAGTGGCCTTTAGGGCACATGTAACCTGCTTAATCAACAACACATTGACTAGTATCAGCACATTGGTGCCATCAACTGAACATAGTCTCACTATCATGAGCCACTTGCTCAAACCATTTGGCTCAGAAAGACAGCCACAAATATGTAAACTATTTCTTCTTCCTTTTTTACTAAGCTCTTTTCTTCTGTATGTTAGATCATCAAAAGCAATGCACTTAAATACATAACATTAAAATGCTTATATTTTACAGAATGGCATTCTTAATGAGACAGGGAAAGGGCACAGAAATTTTCTGAGTATCCTATATTAGCTGTTTCTCTGTTGGACATTGCTGGAACCTGAGTGTTTGTGTCCTTCCCCCGCCAAAAAATTTATCCATTGAAATCTAATCCCCAATGTAATAGTATTTGGATGTGCAGCCTATGGGAGGTGAGTTGATCATGAGAGATTGGTGCTCTTACAAAAGGGACTGAGGGAACTCCTTCTCTCCTTCTACTATGTGAGGACACAATGAGAAGACAGCTATCTAATGAACAAGGAAGCAGAACTTTATTAAGACACTAATCTACCAGCACTATGATCTTGGAATTCCCATCTCCAGGATTGTGAGACATTAATTTCTGTTGTTTATAAGCCATCCAGTCTGTGGTATTTTGTCATAGAATCCTGAAAGAACTAAGACAGGTACCTTTTGCATAATCTATCCCTTAACACAACAGCCCTTTGATGTAGGCATCACTGTATTCATGTTATCACTGAAATCACTGAGGCATAGATTACAAACTAGCTCAGGCTGAAGTTCCAGGAACTCAATTATTCCTTAACCCTGAGTCTGTAACTTTTTTTTTTTTGTAATATGTAGTAATACTTAAAGAGTCCTTCAAAAAGGCTTTTATGAATGTCAGTAAGGTAGACTGAAATGTATATAAATGTAGGAAATTAATTTTTGTCAAAGGTTTTTTTACTTATCCATATATATGACATTTTATAATTTTGCATTTCTCATAGACTAATTCTGTATTTTACAAGTATTAAAGAGAGATTCTTTATAATAGTGTGTGTGTGTGCGCCTTTAACATATTTACATACATATGTACATATTTAGACTTACTTGGATCTGGAAAAATATTTCAAATATATATAAGACCTACTGTATCAGATCCAGTCCCGAGTAACTAACTTAGAATGAATTATTTAATAACCAAACTTCTTTTCTCATTTCTAAGGATCTTCTGTTTCCTTTCAATTCTCTGTCTTCTCCTGGATTCTTGCCACTCATAGTGATTTCTCCACAGTTTGCTTAGACTCTAAAGAATGAAATAATTCCCTTGGCTACTGTCTACTTTCTCTAGGAGATGACACTTCATAGAGTACACTCCCTAGGCCATTCATGTAACTTGGACTCATTGTAATACCAGCTGCTAATCAAACACAATGGAATCAAAACCTGGAATCAAAATGTGCTCTCCTGAGAGTATTGTGTCTCCTTATATCAGCTTCTAAAATAATGGAGAAAATCAGAAGGACTTATTACTTGATAACTATTTCAAAAGCAATTATTTTCCATTTAATCGAACAATTTTGAAAATAGCTTGAATTATATGCTTGTTGTGAATTTGAAAATTACTGCTTCTCTTCAATCTATCTGTGTAGAAATCTCAAGTCTGTAACTACGTGTCATCTTATTCTAACAAGAATACCCTACCATATTGAAATAAAAGACATTTTCTTAAAGTTGGTACATTTAACTGCTATGGGTCTACAAAAGAGAATGAACACTGTGATTACTTCTTCAAGGAAAGAAGCTTTTTTAACATTCAGATACACATGGTGGTAGTATGTTTATAGAGCCTTTACTTTATAGCCTTTCTTATTTTGGGTCCAAAAAAATCTTTCTAATTCCTACAATGGCCAGGAATAGAATGTGGAAAACAGGCCTTCTTAATCTATCAGAGAATTTTTTTTTTTTTTCTGAAAAGAAACTAATTACAAACACTGTGCTATTCAAGGGACCTTGTGGGTAATCAACCCTAAACATTACTTTTTCTTTGGAAGTTATCCTATCTCATGAAATACAGGAAAGTACATGACATTGTAATTTATCATACAGGTATCTGAACTGAAAAAACTTATATAGCTTAGGAAGATGGTGCTTAAAATCTCAGAGTTTTTTATGATGAACTTCAGTTATATAATTTGTTATAAATATGAGGCAGAATACATTATAAATATGGGAAGTATTAAAATTAATAAGCACCACCAAGGTGACTGCTGTAGATATGGGGCAGAATGAGTGGTACATCACCTAATGACATTCTTGCCTCCCTGCCCTCAACACTTTCATACAGGTCAGGTTAAATTAAATGATAGTTCCACAAAGAAGGGAGGAAATAACATAAAAGAGCTGCATTGTTGAGGGGTTATCCTTTTATTTTTGCCTTTATTTTATAACAAATGTAGATTTAGATTGCCTCAAATTTTATTGTCCTTATTGTTAATTGTTGTTCTTCTCTCTACTTAACAAATTTGTATTAAGGGCTTATAGTACAAAACAACTATATCCAGTGTTCTCTACGTAATAGCAAACTGAACATATAGGGCATTTACACTCGTGGACATTAGAGAATACTAGATAAAAAGTGATACTCAAATAATTACAATTTATGATAAGTATAATAAGAGGGGAAAATGAGGCCAACAAAAGAGAAAGGGAGAGAGGTGTTAAATCAGGTAGTCTGGGATGGCCTCTTATGAAGGAAATATTTCAGCTAAGTCCTGATGAATAAGAAAGACCGAGCCAAATCTTTGTAGAAACACTTCCTGTGCCTTGTTCCTAAGAGTGTGTGAGCAGTGTGAGGTTCCCAAGCCTGTAGCCCTCTTTGTTAGTTTACTGAGTTTGGAGCAGCCATGCTTAAATCTTCAATACAGTCACAATTATTTCCTTTGGGTTTTTATCTCTTTGAGGCATATTTCATAATACCTCATGTTCTAAAAGCCTAATTCCTTTTGACTCAGGACTGAGCAAATCTAGATAAAGATAATCAATATCCAGGTCTCTAAGGTATATGATGGATTACTAAATATGACAAAGAGTCCTGCCATAAGTCTTCTTGTCTTTAGTATTTCAAATTATGACCAAGTCTTTTGTATTTCAGATTATGTCAATCTACTTTGAAACAATACATTCTTCCCCACTCCAATCTTTCTATGCCCTCCTTCTTTCCTTATATGTTATCATACGCATAAGGAAATATAAAGCTGCCTCCATAATGTTTTTATTTATCTAGACTTCTTTCTGTCCATGATCATAATCATGATGAAGACAGCTAATATTTATTAAATGTTGACTCTGTCCCAGGAAGAGCCATTATTACTTAATAGAAATCATCTCAATTATTCCTCATACAAATACTATGAAATCAGTCTTATTATTATACCCATTTAACATATGAAGAAGCCTATTGGACATTTATTCAAAGTACCACAGTTACCAAGCAAATGGAGTAGGAATAAGACCTATCCATCTGATTCCAGAGGCTGCACCCAGGAAGGAGAATTGTGACATTTATCCAGGCAGTATTTTCTAATAATACAAATTTTGAATAGGATTGAATGGAATTCATATCTTCCCTAAGGGCTTTTATATTACAGATGAAAATATGACTGGTATTTGTATCCTAATGAAAATACCACAACAACCCACTATAGCCTCTTAAACTAGTTGACCAATGGGACCACCTTCTTGGAATAGAAAGAGATGGCTTGGGCTTCTTAGGGAACCAGTAATTGATAAAGCAGAAAGCTCTGAAACCTTTGCCAAGTTTGGCATTAAATTCTGCTTTGACAACCATAGAACAGAAGAGTTGCAAATTCTCTCCTGTTGCAATACTTTGCCAGTGTCAAAATAGTCCACTATTCAAGCCTGCCAATCTTCCACAAAGCTTTCCATTCAGTTTTAGAGAAGAACATAGATGGTAATCAAATGTCTTTGATTCAAACAGCATTACAGCTGACACATGAAAAGATTCAGAAGAAAGGAAAAATAAACTGATTTCACTACTTCCATAGTCTTAACAAGAAAGACTCATTGCTCAAACAAATGAGCATTTCCTATGGCCTTGACAGCCAGACTTTGAAACAGTCACTAAACATTTTTGTACAGCCTATTAAAATATAAATCTTCTTGCATGCAATTAAAAATGTGAATATAACTTCAGTTTTCTGGTACTAATTAATAAAGCGGAAAGTGTATCGTCATAAAAGGCCACAGTAGACATAAAAAGTCACCCAGAGAAGTTGTATAGCATGGTGGCTAAGGATATGGATTCTGCAGTCAGAACTCCTGAATTTAAATACTAGCTAAGCAAGTCTTACTAAATGATCTGGTACTGCTTTATTTTATATTTTTTATATAATACATTTTTCACTAATGACCCCAGGTTCTTGAAACACAGCCCTATTGAAAGGGCTTCATTTTATGACTAAGTGGTCTCTTTTCTCCCTCTGAACCTCTCAGAGGAATTAAAAGGGATAATGTAGATTCTGGGTGAGAAAGTATAATTTAGATTGACAAAATCTGATTGAGAGGATTAGAATTTGGTGAAAATATGGGGACATAAAAATAAAGAAACAGAGCCATTGTTAGAATAGACATAATTCTTTCCTTATGCCTTGTCTCCAGATGTTTTCAATATACAGATGAATTTTAAAGTGGAAAAAAAAAGTTGGACTTACTATGCAATAGCTATACACATCCTTGTCAATGAACCAATTCCAATAATCTATTTGCTTATACATTATAAAATTAGCTCTTTTCTGTATAACAAACCATCTGTGTCATACTTTAATAAGTTCAAAAAAATCCATGATTAAATTATTACTTAAATATTTATCTTTTCTTATGTGAAATCTTCAGCACTGGCTAAGGAAAGATATTTTATCTAACATTAGTTGAGTAATCCCATTTTAGCTGAAGTAATTTAAAATGAGGCCTTCATTTGTATCAGCAGAGGCAGAATTGTGCTGAGATTCTAATGTTATTGATCTATGTGAAAATTACACTGTGAGACTCTCCTTAATGGTATGTCAAAATCTAGTTGGCTACGAAGAATATTTATTGTCAACTTCCACTACAAGATCATGTTTTATTGCCAATATTAAATTCAAGCTAAATATAGAAATATATATTCTATATCTATAATATCTATAAAAACAGGCCTATCATGTATAACACATTAATTTATGAATGCAAATGTAAAATTTATTTTGACACTATTCACTTTTGAGGCAGTCAGAGACAAATACAATGTATCACATTTGTTACAAAATAATGCAGTTTACTTAGTTAAATACAATAATATATAAGAAGTTATTATCCCTTTTCATCACAACAAACATTATTGACTGCTGTACCTAGGGATTCTACAGTGCTTCCTTGAATAAATCCCAACTCATGGGATTATCATAAATATAATTATGTTATAAATTATACTTGTATTATAATTATATACAAATGATAAATATAAATTTGTTTTAAATTATACATGTAATTTAAATATAAATTTATTTAACACAAATATTGTAATTTACATATAGTTTAAACAAATTTAGAAAGGTCTTTATATAAAGTTTGTTTTCTAATTGTTGTTACTCTTAATGTTTATGTTATTTATTATTGCCTCCTAGTAGGGGTAAGCTTTATATTATTATGAAAACATATTGAGGCGTTGGCATGACACCACTAAAATATAGTAAGTGTATCTCTCTCCAACTGGCACAATAGCAAGGTTGTTTAAAGAAATAAAATTCCGATGGAGCTATATTCCTTGAGCAGTACTTTTCTTAAAAAGTTAATTATTGAACAAAAATTTGAAAAAAAAAAAAAAAAGGCATGTACCACTGTAGATGTTTCCAAATGACCTTATTTGGAGAGAAGTATATTGTTATATGTAACTCTAAATGGTGAGTAGGCAATAGATCACTTATAAAATAAGTAAAAGATAATCACTGCTATGGTTTAATTCCTGAGGTATAGATAACTTGAAACCCTAAATACATTGTTCAGGGGTTCTTTATTCTGAGTATGTGTTATTTGTTAATTTTAGATTTAAAAATAAGTAAGAATAAAAGAAGTCACTATTACGACAATATAGAAATAATTTACTGTGCTAGAGGACATGGCAGCAGTATGATTCAGATGATTCTACTTCACTTACTCTCCAAACTTATTTATTTTTATAATTTATCATACACTGGGTATGATTCAGATACATTCTTGGAATTTCAAGAATATGTTAGAGATGCATCTCTAAGAGCTACTTTTATTATAATGACACATCATGAAATTCTACCAATATTTTTTATTTTATATACACATAAATCCAATTAATACTGTACTATTATTATTCACATTTGAATTGAATTGACATTACTTGAGTATTGATCAAAATGTACTTTATGGTTTCCTAATTCACACTACCATTGACATTATAATGTAACTTTTTTTGGATCTTATGCATATAATTTTATCAATATAGACTTTTTCCTTAAATATTATAGAATTAAAAGTAGTAAAATATAGTATATTGTTAAATATAATCATATGATGACAAAAATCTGAAAGCATGCTTAATGGCCTTCAAGCCAGCAACATGTGACTACTAGTCTCTTCCATTTTCTCACAAAATAACCAAGACATAAATAAGGGATTAAAAACATCAATAACATGAAATTTAATATTGACACACAAGCCAAAAACTTAGAGGAACTGATAAAAAATTTAAGATTAAGAAAGTCTGATTGAAGAAAAAACAGGCCACTATGGAAACCAGTATGGAGATTCCTCAAAAGATTAAAAATAGAAACACCATATGATCCAGTAACCACTTCTGGGTATTTACCAAAGAAAATGAAAAAATAATTTAAAAAGATATATGCACCTCTTTACATGCATTATTTACATGAGCCAAGATACAAAACCAACCTAAATGCCCATTAATAGATGAATGAATAAAGAAGATTTGGTATACACATACGATGGAATAATAGTTATGAAAAAGAATGGTATCTTGCCATGTGCAACAACATAGATGGACCTAGAAGGTATTATGAGAAGTGAAATAAATCAGACAGAGAATGATAAATGCCATATCATTTCACTTATATGCGGAACCTAAAAAACAAAACAAAACAGAACAGAGACTGAATCATAAGTAGAACAAACTGGTCATTGCCATGGGGGGAGCAAAAACTAAAAAGTATGCGGTACAACCAGTTATAAAATATGTAAGTCACTGGGATGTAAAGTACGGCATAAGGAATAATATCAATAAAACTTCAATAACTTTGTATGGGGACAGATGGTAACTATACTTACCATCGTGAGCATTTCATAATGTATATAAATGTCAAATCACTATGTTGTAAACCTAAAACCAATAAAATATTTTATGTCAACTATACTTCAATTACAAATAAATAAATTTTTTAAAAAGCTACTCAGACTGGGGTGCCTAGGTGGTGCATTCAGTTAAGCATCCAACTTTTGGTTTCAGCTCAGGTTATGATCTCAGGGTCCTGAGATCAAGCCCCGCGTCCGGTTCCGTGCTGAGCATGGAGCCTGCTTAAGACTTTCTCTCCCTCTCCCTCTGTGCCTCCTGCCCCTCCCCTCTCAAATAAATAAATAAATCTTAAAAAAAAAAAAAAAAAAGCTACTCAGACTTAAGGTCCATCAGTCCATGATATGTGCAGTTCACAGAACTAAACCTATCTAGAAAAAAATAATGGAAGACATGTTTTCAACCCTCACCTGTTCTCTGATTCAGAGACTATACACATCAGAAATGTAGACACCAATTCTTCTCTTTTGGGGCTATTCTGTAATTTCATGCCAAAGTACATCCCCAACACATATGGGTTTCCATTCCCATATACATACACACATCATTTTTCTCAAGATATATTAAATTCTAAATAATAACTTGTTGAAAATAAGAGTGGTAGGGTGTTTAGTCTTCACATGCTACTCTCTGGGAGCAAATTTTTCATAAAAATTCAGAGTAGAAATTCTAATTTTTCAAGTAACTCTATAATTTTGAGCAAGATTAGGGTATATGAGGTAAGAAATAATGTTTTAAAATGTCTGTTTAAAACCTAAATTTGACGGGTGCCTGGGTGGCTCAGTTGGTTAAGCGACTGCCTTCGGCTCAGGTCATGATCCTGGAGTCCCTGGATCGAGTCCCGCATCGGGCTCCCTACTTGGCAGGGAGTCTGCTTCTCCCTCTGACCCTCCCCCCCCTCATGTGCTCTCTCTCATTCTCTCTCTCTCAAATAAATAAATAAAATCTTTAAAAAAAAAACAAAAAAAAAAACTAAATTTGCCTTGGAGTTGATCATCTCAATTTGCTTTCCAAATATACATTGAGGACTCAACAGTAAGGCTTAAGGCAACCTACTCACTCTTAGCTTTGTTAAGTACATAGCCTAGTATCATTATCTCATATAGAGTAAAAAGTATTGGGAGGAAAACATGGAACCAAGAAAATCTTGAAAACACACACACATGGAAAACAATATGAAGACTATTAGAGGAACAGCATACTTCAAAAACTGACCTATTGTAAGATTCAGAAGATAATATCCAGATTATGGTTATTCTTTGAGGACTGCAATAAATTATGAGCTTCCAAGGGGTCAATTTAATAGAGCAAAAAAGTAGATAATGTAAAATATCTACATTAAATAAAAAGAATGAAATAAAGCAAGACAGAATACTAAAAATATCTATAATGGCTGTCAGTGGGGAGAGTGAAAATTAGAAGGAAAAAAAAGCTACAGAATTTAAGCATAAAAAAACGTAATCTATGAAGCAAAAGAGAAAGCAAAGAGCTAAGAAAGGAAACATATATGAGAGAAAACATATATAATTGAGATAAGATTTTGAATTTATCTACCTGATATTTCCATATTTTTATTCTTGTCTCTTTATTCCACCAAATCGAAGGCAGATTGAGCAAATCCAGGAAAAGAACCCAGAACAGAATAAAAATGAACTGAAGTTCTCAGTTCAAGAATCAAAACACACTTTTGAGTGAAATGATAGAATAAGAGAAAGGGTTTTTGAATCTCAAATGTGAACATTAGTCCCAAAATCTAAATATTTTATGTCATTACCATGCTGTCTGGGTGATCACTGCTTTGTATTATACCTTGAAATCAGGCAATTTGATGCCCCAGCTTTGTTTTTCGTTTTCAACATTTCCTTGGTGATTGGGGGTCTTTTCTGATTCCATACAAATTTTAGGATTGTTTGTTCCAGCACTTTGAAAAATGTCATTGGAATTTTGATCGGGATGGCGTTGAAGGTATAGATTGCTCTGGGTAGCACAGACATTTTAACAATGTTTATTCTTCCGATCCATGAGCATGGAATGTTGTTCCATTTTTTTGTGTCTTCTTCAATTTCTTTCATGAGTGTTCTGTAGTTCCTAGAGTATAGATCCTTTACCTCTTTGGTTAGGTTTATTCCGAGGTATCTTATGGTTTTTGGTGCTATTGTAAATGGAATCAATTCTCTAATTTCTCTTTCTACAGTTGCATTGTTAATGTATAAGAAAGCAACTGATTTCTATGCATTGATTTTGTATCCTGTCATATTACTGAATTGCTGTATGAGTTCTAGTAATTTGGGGGGGAGTCTTTTGGATTTTCCACATAAAGTATCATGTCATCTGCGAAGAGAGAGAGTTTGATTTCTTCTTTGCCAATCTGAAAACCTTTTATTTCTTTTTGTTGTCTGATTGCTGTTGCTAGGACTTCTAGTACTATGTTGAACAACAGTGGCAAGAGTGGGCATCCTTGTCATGTTCCTGATCATAAGGGAAAGGCCCTCAGCTTTTCTCCATTGAGGATGATAATTGCTGTGGGTTTTTCATAGATGGATTTTATAACTTGAAGAATGTTCCCTCTATCCGTATACTCTGAAGAGTTTTAATAAGGAGAGCTGTATTTTGTCAAATGCTTTTTCTGCATCAATTGAGAGGACCATATGGTTTTTTCTCTCTCCATTTATTAATGTGTTCTATCACATTGATTGATTTGCGAATGTTGAACCACACTTGCATCCCGGGGATAAATCCCACTTGGTTGTGGTGGATGATCCTTTTAATGAATTGCTGGATCCTATTAGCTAGAATTTTGTTGAGAATTTTGGAATCCATATTCATCAAGGATATTGGTCTGAAATTCTCCTTTTTGATGGGTCTTTGCCTGGTTTCGGGATTAAGGTAATGCTGGCCTCATGGAATGAGTCTGGAAGCTTTCCTTCTGTTTCTAATTTTTGAAACAGCTTCAGGAGAATAGGTATTATTTCTTCTTTGAATGTTTGGTAGAGTTCCCCAGGGAATCCATCAGACCTATAGACCAATGGAACAGAATAGAGAGCCCAGATATGGACCCTAAACTCTATGGTCAAATAATCTTCAACAAAGCAGGAAAAAATATGCAATGGAAAAAAGACATCAATAAATGGTGCTGGGAAAATTGGACAGCTATATACAGAAGAATGAAACTTGACCATTCTCTAACACCATACACAAAGATAAAGTCAAAATGGATGAAAGACCTCAATGTGAAACAGAATCCATCAAAATCCTAGAGGACAACATAGGCAGTAACCTCTTCAACGTCGGCCACAGCAACTTCTTTCAAGATACATCTCCAAAGGCAAGTGAAACAAAAGCAAAAATGAACTTTTGGGACTTCATCAAGATAAAAGTTCCTGTACAGCAAAGGCAACAGTCAAAAAAACAAAGAGGCAACCCACAGAATGGGAGAAGATATTTGCAAATGACACTACAGACAAAGGGCTGATATCCAAGATCTATAAAGAACTTCTCAAACTCAACACCCAAAAAACAAATAAGTCAAAAAATGGGCGGAAGACATGAACAGACACTTCTCCAAAGAAGACATACAAACGGCTACTAGACACATGAAAAAAGTTCATCATCATTAGCCATCAGGGAAATTCAAATCAAAACCACATTGAGATACCACCTTACACCAGTTAGAATGGCAAAAATTGACAAGGCAAGAAACAATAAATGTTGGAGAGGTTGTGGAGAAAGGGGAACCCTCTTACACTGTTGGTGGGAATGCAAGTTGGTATAGCCACTTTGGAAAACAGTGTGGAGGTTCCTCAAAAAATTAAAAATAGAGCTACCCTATGACCCAGCAATTGCACTCCTGGGTATTTACCCCAAAGACACAGAGGTAGTGAAAAGAAGGGCCATATGCACCCGAATGTTCATAGCAGCAATAGTCAAACTGGGGAATGAGCCGAGATGCCCTTCAACAGATGAATGGATAAAGAAGATGTGGTCCATATATACAATGGAATATTACTCAGCCATCAGAAAGGATAAATACCCAACCTTTACATCAACATGGATGGGACTGGAAGAGATTATGTTAAGTGAAATAAGTCAAGCAGAGAAAGTCAATTATCATATGGTTTCACTTATTTGTGGAACATAAGGAATAGCACGGAGGACATTAGGAGGAGGAAGGGAAAAATGAAGGGGGGGAGAATCGGAAGGGGAGACGAACCATGAGAGACTATGGACTCTGAGAAACAAACTGAGGGTTTTACAGGGGAGGGGGTTGTGGGAATGGGTTAGCCCACTGATGAGTATTAAGGAGGGCACATATTGCTTGGAGAACTGGGTGTTATACGAAAACAATGAATCATAGAACACTACATCAAAACCTAATGATGTACTGTATGGTGACTAACATAACATAATAAAATAAAATTAAATTTAAAAAACTAAATCTTTTGGAAGAATAAAAAAATATATAATAGCCAGTTTTGAAGGACAGGCTTTCCTGCCTCTGCATGATAAAGTAGATTCAGAGAGAAGTGTAGTCCTCATATGGGGCTTAGAGATGGTTCCTCTACCACTTTTACTTTCAGGGTTGGCTTCAAAAGACAAGGGTGGGGATATAATTCTCCAGAGAGTTTGGCATATCTGGAGTTAAGTGAAACTTAATTCTCACTGTACAGAGTACAGGAGAAATATCCTATACTACCGAGTGTGGGAATAGAAGTGATAGATACATTTGGAATCAGAAGCAAAGAGGGCTAATGTTGTTCTACTTACTCTCTATTGGCTGTGAACTTCTATGGGACAGCAGCCTTAGGGAACTGACTGGAAAACAGATTGTTAAGTGTGTGTTGACTGCAGTTGGCTGAATTGGCAAGATATTACACAAAGTAATACTGACCGCAAAAGAAAGCCAGTGTGCAAGGAGTACTGAAAGATAATACCAAGTCCTGAAAACAGAAACCTACAGTTTTGAAAAATGTAATTTATTTTTCAACCCTAACTAGTAAAAGATTAAAAGGAGAAATCCTAAGAGAAACAAAAGACAAAGTAAAAACTGTATCTCAGGCTTTCACAAAGATCAAATCAAATATATAGTTATCTATCACATCTGTGTGAGGCAGGTTATAAGATAAATGCAAATAATTTCTTCCTTTTGGTATTCCACCCTGTGTATTTCTCTTCCCTTGAGTTTGGAAAGGCCTATTATTGGCATCTAAACAATGGCAAAGGTGATGCCTGTTACCTGTAAGATTATGTTAATAAGATAGAAACTACCATCTTGCCTGCAGTTTCTGTTTCTTGCAGGTTTTAGTGGAACAAAAAAGGAGGCTACAGCATATCATGTAAAGATACTGGATTTTGAGATATAGCTGTGAATGAATGGGATATTTTGGCTTTGCCTCACAAGGATGAGTGTATTTTGCCTATGGAAAGGTCAGCTGAATATGTGCTGACTAGAAGATAAACAGTAGTAGTCACTGATGCTTACATCAAATTGTTTTTGTTCTCCCTTTTTTAGGAACTGGATAGAATTGGACTTCATTGCCCCCTATGAAATTATACATGATTATGTGACTTTCTTTGGCCAAGGAAATGTAAATAAATGGCATATGTTATTTCCTAGCTGAAATTCTAAGAATCTATGCACAGTATACCACATCTCTTCCCACTTCTCTGGTGACCACTGAAGACTGTGTAGGAACAAAGCCTCTAATAGCCTGGATCTCTTTGTAAATACAAAGAAACAAATTTTAAGGCAACGCATACTGGAGTATCATGAGCTGATACATCAACTTGTAAGATTATTGGCATATTTATTATTAACACAGTATAACCTAGCCTACTGAAACATGCATATGTTTCGTATATGTGTGTGTATATATATATATATATATATATATATACACATATATATATATTCATATATGAAACATGCAGGCATCCTTGATTTCCACATAACTTGAAGAGTGTGATTCCAGTTTCTTATGTACAGTAGGAATGATTTAGAAGAAAGGATTAGGTCTCTGCAGCTGAACATATTTCAGCTTTAATTCTGGCTCACTCATACTTTATAATTTCCAGAAAACTGCTAAAGTTTTCTGATCTTTGTTCTTTTACAGAAATGATATAAAAACACAAACCTAATAAAGTTATCTTAAGGAAAAAATGAGAGAGCTTTGAAAAGGTAGGATCATAAATAATATGTGAACATAGTATGTGCCTTATAGGTTTTACTTCCTCTTTCTAATTCCTAATAAAACCCACACTTTAAAAATTAAGACTAAATCGAGTTAAGAGATAAAATGCCATATGTATATAAGATGTTCAGAAGGAAAATTCAGAGTTTAATGTATGAGCTATACAAAGAGAAATAGGAACTAAAATTAATTCAATTGAATGGGTTTTATTTATCATGATTGAAGCAATGTTGACAGAATGTAGCAGGACCTGATTGATACTAACTTAGAATGACTCTCACTGATTCACTTACAGTGAATGTTGAGAGATTATATACATCAACTTGTATGTACATTCATTTCATTAAAGTTTTTATTCTGCAAATTTCTAAATCCCCGTAAAATCAATAACTTTAATTTGGATCCTTAAAGTAATGAACTCTAAACATTAACAAGCCACAAAAAGGGCAAACTTTAATTTATTATGCTTAATGTCTTTGTTGACTACTACCTTACCTATGGTTTTAGTGAGAAATTACATTATTTTACTGCTATGCAATTTTTTAAAAAAATTAAGAGTCTAATTTGTTTATCAGATACAATGCCCAAAGAATAAACTGGTGATTTCAATGACATTTAACTGTTTACAAGAAAAAAAAAAAAAGGAAGAGGAGGAGAAGAAAGAGGAGGAAGAGGAGGAAGAAGAGAAAGAAGAGGGGGAGGGAGGTGGAGAGGAAGAAAAGAAGGAAGGAAGGAAGGGAGGGAGGGAAAGAACATAGAACCTAATAATATGTAAGGTATAAAATATTATAGGAGGTAATAACCCCAAAATTTACAGCATATTCCTCTTAGTCACATAAAAGTTATCAAACTTTTTGACAACCATTCTCTTTTGGTAATATTGCATCATTCCTACCAAGTAGGCAATGAAAACCATTTACTGTCAATGTAGATTCCAAATGATTATATTGTAGTAAGACAATAAATTATTTACTTGATTTAATGAACAAATGATTCTACAAAAATCACACACACACACACACACACAAAAATATATATATATATAGCCAAATTGAAAATAATTCTAAAGTTCTCCATTAAGACATCATTTAGGTATAACTTATTCCTGATATCACTTTAATTAAATCCTTTCTTTTTTACACAATGCACACAATGGTCATTCTGAGGGCTAAAACAGTACTTTAGTCTTGATCTTATTTTATTAGTTTCACCTTTCTTTTTTTATCCAATTTTATAATTATTTTCCTCTGAGGATTTTTGCCAAGATGAGGCACTAGGTTTGCAAAAAAGAAAAAACAAATCACCAGTTGGTCAGCTTCAAATGCCAAACTATGTTCTTACAATAAAAATATTTGTAGCTAAATTTGGAAGCAAAAATGTGTACAGACCTACCATAAGAAATGGGTAAGTCTAGCTGTATATGTGGGTTTTCAAAACTGTAGTTTATTTGTCAAAAGTTTTTGAATTATGCAATACTTCACATAGATAACTTTCTGCCTTCATATTTAAACCCATTTACTTAAAGAATAAAAATAGATGAATCACCTTTTCATTTTCTCTCAATATATATTTCCTAAACAGCTAAGGGATTGTGTGAATGGATATTATTTAGCCCTCTAGTGAAAAGATATGTTGCCTGAGTCTTATTAGAAGAGTTTTCATAAACACATTTAAGGGTTTCCTCTGGGATAAAGACGATTCTAAGCACTGATAGAAAATAAACTAGGGTAACATAAATTTTAAAATGTGGATATTTTCAAGATGTAAAAATTCCCTAATTTGGTAAAAATTAGGATTTGTGTCTCTACTTATTTCTTAGAAGTATGTATATGATTTGTTACATATCTTATATGTGATATATAGAACAGGTCATATAAAACAAATATTGCCTACAAATATATATTCATACACATTTGCATATACACATACACACATATGCATACACATAGAAAATATTAGTGGATTCAGAAATTTTGGAAAATTAATCCTTAATACAGAGATCCTATGCTTACTATTTTTGTGTCTTCTTCCACGATGAAATGAAAATATATGCCTCCACAGAAACTTTCATGAATATTTATAACAGCATTATTCATATTAGCTAAAAAGTAGAAATAACCTAAATGTCTATCAGCTGACAAATGGATAAACAAAATATGGTATACCCATATAATGGAATATTATTCAGCCATAAAAATGAAGTACTGATACATTTTTCAACATAGATGAAACATAAAAATATTATGCTAAGTAAAAATGTTTCAAAATATCATATAGTCTGTCATTCTATTTATTTGGCATATCTAAAATAAGAAAATGTAAAGAAAGCAAAAGCAGATTAATAGTTATTTTTAGGTGTGGGGTGGTGGGAAGGAGAATGACTGTGAACTGATAATGGAGTTTCTTTCTGGAGTGATAAAAATGTTCTACATTTGACTTTGTTGATAGTTAAACATATCTGTGAATGTACTAAAAACCACTGAATTGTTGACCTTAAGAAGGTGAATTGCATGTTATGTGAATTATAACTCAATATACCTATTAAAAACATTACAAAAAATTCAAGAAACTGTTTATGTCTGAGCAAAATAAGGGTGAGTGAGGAAGACACACAGGAGACTTTGGAGTAACTGAAAATGTTGTATTTCTAGACTTGGTGGTGTGCACATAATTAAAAATAATTTATACTTTATTCTCATGATTTATATGCATATGTATTTTGCAAATATACATAGAGAGATATATATAGAGATACAGTAAATATCAAGTAATTCAAAATTAATATTTCCATCATGGTTTCCAATGTACCAGAAACTACTTCTAATGTCCCATGTACCTGGTTTTGGTTTAAAATTGTAGTTGATAATTCACTAATACAAATTTGAAATTGCCTTTTGGTGCAAGCAATGGCAATGTTTCCTCTAACTCAAAATGAAACTATTACCAATTTTAAATGAAGTAACTTGTTACTTAAGTAGTACAGTTGGCATATTAAAATAACTTAAATTGAGTCAAACAAACAAATATTGTGCCTTAAAATGGTTCTCATAATAATTTATATCAACTATGCACAGTTCAAAATGCAAATGTTTTTTAAAAGCAATTACTTCCCAAGGCTCATGGTCTTTTCTATAGAACTTCTTGAAACAGATCAAATTCTGAGTTAAACCTCCCTACTTATATTTATTGGCTTGATGTATGCCAGTATTACTATGTAATCTATTTAATAATAGACTAACAGTCTTTCCCTTTGTCTTGGAAGTGGAATAAAATCAGATGGAAAAAAATTAATAATGGTGAAAACCAAATCACTGATTCCACAATGTCTTATGTAATATTCCAACATAGTTAATGATTCACCTTGTAGAATGAGAACAGTGCACAGGTGCACTTGCACAACTCTTTTAGTCCTATCAAGAGTACCTTTCAGCAAGCAAAACATGTCTGTTGTCACTTGGGGAGAGTGACTAAGTAGATTTGGGAACTAGCACCCATGGGTAGTGTAAAGGAGCATGGTTCACATTGTCTGAAATTGCTCATGCCCTGGTTCATCCAGCTGGTAATGAAGCAGTCGGCATCCCATCTCTGGAGTGGAATAGGCAATTATTCTAGCTTGAAACTCTGCCCTTGCAAATTGAGTGTGGCAACAATTCACATTGGCTGTCATTATAAAGTCCCTCAAAATGGGGTAGCTATCTGTAACAGTTCAGAAGGAAAAATCAGAGATGCCTAAAAAGTTTACCTTAACTCCAAATAGATTATTGTACACTGATGATATGGATATTTAAACTGCTTTCTGGGAGACCTTTTTGTACTGTTATATTCTTCAATCTTGCTCCAAATTGCTCCAAATAAACCTAAAATTCAAGTCACGTAGAATATTTCTGTAGATTCTCATTAACCAACCTTCCATCTTGCAATACATTTAGAGAACGAAAACATTTCTCATTCTCCTTCTAGTTACATTTTAGTGCTATTACAAGCAATCAAGGGGGAAAAAAAAAAACTCCCCCGGGATTCTGACTCTTGGATGTACAGGTAACAACACTATACCTGTAGCTCTCACAGCTCGCTCATGTCTGTATCTCCTGGGGAACTTTTAAAACAATACCTATACCCTATCCACCATCCCCATACTAATTAAATCAGAATTTCTGAGGGTGGGATCAACACGTGGTTGGTTTTTAAGGCACCTCAGATGACTCTAGCATGTATAGATAAGTGATAAGCACTACTAAAAATGTAATACACATGCAAATCACCTAAGCAAGTATTCAAACTGTAGATTTGATTTAAGGTGTTCTGTGGTGGGGTCTAAAAATGTGGATTTCCATCATGTTTCCAGATAATGTGGATGTTGCTGGTTTGTGAACTGCATTAAGTAGGCAGAATCTAGATGAGAACTTCCCTTAATATGACAATTTTCTTAGGAAGCTTTTAAACTTCCTGTGCCTGAGACACTGGACTCACTATCTCAGAAGCTCCAGGGGTGCAATTCAGTCATCAGTATTTTTTAAAGTATCCCAGGTGATTCACACGTACAGAAAATGTTGAGACCTCCACTGATCTAGGTGTTCTCATCAATCCCTGTTACCTGACCATTTTCCCCAACTTTTCTCCTTGATTTAATAAGACCACAGATCTTCCATTAAACAAGTTCTTTGAAGACTTTAATTTCCCCCTCTGCAGCATCGTCATGTCAGCTGCCATGCTGGATTCATTCAATAACTGAAATATCTGCATTTGCAGACACTAATCTCTCCTTTGTAGACACTTTTGTTTTCTTTAGTTAAATACCCAGTAGTGGAATTACTGGATCATTTCTATTTGTAAATTTGGTATTTCTATTTGTAATTTTGAGGTACCTCCACACGTTTTTCCACAGTAGCTGTGCCAATTTACATTCCCACCACCCATGCAGGAGTGTAGACACTAATCTTCTCTTTGCAATAGTCAGCATGCATTTAAGGCCTTCATTATCCTTTATCTACAATGGCCTACTTTCTAGATGACTCAAATTATTTAAAAACTCATTCAATCTATTTTGCCCAATGTTGTTAAATTAGTCTCTTTAAACCACTCCTGAAATGGCATTATTCCCTTGTTTAGAATCTTCATGTTGCCCTTTTGTCTATAAAATTTAAGCAAACCCTCAATAATGTAACATTCAGTATCATCCATATTCAGTATCTACTTAACTTTCACTTAAATTTTCAGTTGATTCTCATTATTTATAGAGATCTCCTGGGGATCTTATGTATGTTTTTCCCACTGACAGTTTGTTCTTCAAACATGGCCTATACTTTCTTATATATGACTATCCCTGCTGTTTCTTTTTTTTTCTTTTTTATGTGTTTTTATTGAAATTCTAGTTAGTTAACATACAGTGTCATATTAATTTCAAGTCTGCAATATAGTGAATTCAACACTTGCATACAATACCCTGTGCTCATCACAAGTGCCCTCTTTTACACCCATCACCTATTTAACCCATGACCCCACCCACCTCTCCTCTTATAACCATCAGTTTGTTCTCAATAGTTGAGAGTCGGCCTCTAGGTTTGCCTCTTTTTACCTTTTTAACCTTCACTCATTTGTTTCTTAAATTACACTTAATGAATGAAATCATATGGTATTTGTCTTTCTCTGACTGACTTATTTCGCTTAGCGTAATACGCTCTAGCTCCATCCTTGTCGTTGTTTCTTGATATTAACCGATAATATCTTTACATCTCAAAAACTTATGCAATCCTAGAAGTTTCTTATTATAAATATCTTCATAATACTCCAAAATGAGAAACCTCCTCCTGGGACCCTCCCCTATATTTTGTTATACACTGCTTACAGAAAAATTATGTTATAATTATACTTAATATTTGCCTAATCTCTTTCCCAAATTTCTCTAGGCCTTAAATCCTGGAACAAAGAAACAGAGTCTTAATAATCTCCCAGAAAACCCTGCCCAAAATGAATGACCAATAAATATTCATTAAACTGGAATATATATTTTTTGAATAATCATTATATGCATATTAGTTTAAGATGATTTCTCCCTATAAGTTGAAAGAGTTTAAATTTGTAAAACAAATACCACATAAGGAACTATAGTTAATAGTTAATTCCCCAAGTACTCAATGGATTGCACAGTGAGACTGAATATTCTGAAACGACAGCAACTGCCATTTGTACAGTATTTGATAAATAATAGGTTCCCAAAAAATAGATTCACAGCATTCAAAGAGAGGGATTCTTTTGTCAACAAAGGCTTTCAAGAGAAATCTTAAGATTTGTAAAGCCTGTGAGAAAAGATGAAAAAGGCATGTCAGATGAGAAATAAAGTAACTATAAAAGCTGAGGGGAGGAAATGCAAATAGGAGCCTGGATACAGTATGAAGAGACAAGTTTGGCTATGGCAGTATGTAGTGTTTCCTGAGTGTTTTAAAATGGATAATGTCTAAATAAAAATATTAAATATGCAATATATACAAATTATTAAATATTTATAAATATAAAGGTATTTCAAATACCATCTAACCCACAAGGAGAACATGTGTTGAACACTCCTGCATGGGTGGTGGGAATGTCAATTGGCACAGCCACTGTGGAAAAAAGTATGGAGGTTCCTCAAAATGACAAATAGAAATACCAAATTTACAAATAGAAATGATCCATTGATTCCACTATTGGGTATTTAACTAAAGAAAACAAAAACACTAATTTTGAAAAGATGTATGCATCTCTATGTTTATTGCAGCATCATTTACAAGAGCTAAGATATGGAAGCAGCCCAAGTGTCCATCAATAGATGAATGAATAAAGATGTGGCAAAATAAAATATAATATTAATCAGCTATAAAAAAGAATGAGATCTTGTGTTTTGCAACAATCTGGATGGAACTAGAAGGTATTATGGTAAGTAAAATAAATCAGACAGAGAAAGACACCATATGATTTCATTTATACATGGAATCTAAAAAAAACAAACAAACAGAAAAAGACTATTAAATACAGAGAACAAACTAAACTGGTGGTTGCTAGGGAGGTGAGGGATGGATGAAATAAAGGGGATTAAGAGGTACAAACTTCCATGGGGCGCCTGGGTGGCTCAGTCGTTAAGAGGTACAAACTTCCAGTTATACAATAAAAAAGTCACAGAGATTAAAAATACAGCATAGCGAATATAGTTAATAAAACTGTAAGAAGGTTCTTTGGTGATAGATAGTAACTACATTTACTTAGGTGAGCACTGAGTACTGTATAGAATTGGTGATCATGATATATACATGAAACTAATACAACACTGTATGCTAATTATATTTCAATTAAAAAAAGAGCATGGTTAAAAAACAAATACATTTTTACTATTATTAACTTAGAATAATTTGGGACTTGTCAAAAGTGAAACATTTTGTTTACTGATTGCCAGATTCCCTGCATGGATATTCTACAGTAAAACAATACAGAAAACTGGTTTTATAATCAAATAGATAATTATAACAATACATTTAGAATTGGTACATTTATCATTATAATTATATTGTTATTTAAAATCATGGGGATTATGTTATAAACATAACTTACTGCTATTATTTTAAAACAAATATAGTGGTGATATATAGATCTCATAACTGCTACTGAAATACATTAGTCCTGTTTCACAGCTACCAATTTTTATAAAACTTTCCAATTTTTTGAGACATAATTTGCCATTAGTTTGATATTCCTACATTATTACACTGGAATTTGTAAATGCAAAATTTCTCTAGTGTGTCTCTTACCAAGTATCTTTTGAATGTTTACTGTGCATTAGGTTCCCTGGGTTCTTAGATTTTTCTCTCTCTTGTGGTATTTCCCCTTCACCCAGTTATTTTCAAATATTTTCTTTCTATGGTAACCTATTGTGAGGCTACCTAAAAAACTGAGATACATTCCACAAAACATGATTGTAGTTTAAACAGTTTTTGAGTTCTCATGTTTTATCTTTAAATTCCATGCCAAATTTAACACATACATCACAACACATTGAATTTTTAATATAAAATAATGCTCTAAATTAATGATCTTCAGGTAAAATATGCAATTCAATAAAATATGCCATACTTAAGCCTGATAAATACCACCACATACCTTTGCTAGGAAAGTTTCTCCATTTAACTTTGAAAGAAATAATTTCAATCTCATCATACCTAACTATGTACAGGCATCATCCTTTTGTTTTAAAATAAGTATGCCATCGGGGCACCTGGGTGGCTCAGTCGGTTAAGCATCTACCTTTGGCTCAGGTCATGATCCCACAGTCCTGGGATTGAGCCCCACATCGGGCTCCCTGCACAGCTGGGAGCCCGCTTCTCCCACTCTCTGTGCCTGCCTCTCCCCCAGCTTGTGTGCACGCTCTCTCTCTCTCCCTCTGTCAAATAAATAAATAAAAATCTTAAAGTAAATAAATAAAATAAGTATGCCATAATGTCTCTGAAAAAGCTTGTACCATTCAATAGACTGCCTTTTAAATACCATGCAAATACAACAGATATTTCTGCCTCTAAGAAGTTCGAAATTGAGAACAAGATGTAATACACAAATGACCAAAAAAAACCAACATTCTATAAGTATTTTCTACAATGAATAATACAGCATTTAAGCTGAAATAAGACCTAACTTTTAAATGAGGATAATCAGGAAGATCTTCACAAAAAGGTAGTATTTAAGCTGGTCATTACCAATGTATGAGGTTTTCGCAGGTAGCATGGAAACTGAAGAGTTTGGAAAGAAGAAAACATTTGAGCAAAGGCAGAAAACAGAAATACATGAGGCCCTTTTCAGGAACAAAATAATTAATTGATTTTTTTAAAAGATTTTATTTATTTATTTGACAGAGAGAGACACAGCGAGAGAGGGAACACAAGCAGGGGGAGTGGGAGAGCGAGAAGCAGGCTTCTCGCCAAGCAGGGGGCCCGATGCGGGGCTCGATCCCAGGACCCTAGGATCATAACCTGAGCTGAAGGCAGATGCTTAATGACTGAGCCACCCAGGTGTTCCTAATTAATTTATTTTTATTGTCATATAGAATACATGCAATAGATGAAGCTAAGACAGGGAAAGATTATGGAAAATCATGGGTTCTAATACTAAGGAAGTTATACATTTCTGCACAAGATTCTTTGAAGGGTTTTAAAATGAGTGTGACAAGATAAAAACTGTTCTTTAGAAAGTTATTTGGATATGGGGTGTGAAATGGTAAGAAAGCCACTCAGGAATTTAATAGCTATAATCAATGTTATGTTTTTGTCAATATTGTATGGCTTAAAAAATTATTCTCCAAGAGAACTGAAAGGATGCATTTCTTTAAAAAAAAAAATCCCTTCAGGGTGCCTGGGTGGCTCAGTTGGTTAAGCGACTGCCTTCGGCTCAGGTCATGATCCTGGAGTCCCTGGATCGAGTCCCGCGTCGGGCTCCCTGCTCGGCAGGGAGTCTGCTTCTCCCTCTGACCCTCCCCCCTCTCATGTGCTCTCTCTCATTCTCTCTCTCTCAAATAAATAAATAAAATCTTTAAAAAAAAAAAAAATCCCTTCAGACAGATACCTTTTTAACTATAGAACAGTTTGATCACAATTCTTTCTGGAATGTGTAACATAAACACACATAAATTCAAAATTAAGAAAGCGCAAAAAAAATCAGTACTTCTCTATAGTTAAAAGTCTGTTTCTTGGTTTGCCTCTCTATATTTTTTCCCTTTGCTCATTTGTTTTGTTTCTTAAATTCCACAAATGAGTGGAAATCATAAAGTATTTGCCTTTCTCTAACTGACTTATTTTGCTTAGCATAATACTCTCTAGCTCCATTCATGTTGCTGCAAATGGCAGGATTTTATTCCTTTTGATGGCTGAGTAATATTCCATTATATATATATATATAGTGTGTATATATGTGTGTATATACACACACACACTGTATATATATATAGTGTGTGTGTGTGTGGGTATACACACATATATATACATACATACATATACCACATCTTCTTTACCCATCATCAGTCGATGGACATTTGGGCTGTTTCCATAATTTGGCTATAAAATAATGCTGCTATAAACATTGGTGGGAGGGATACACCCCTCTGAATTAGTATTTTTGTATTCTTTGGACAAATACCTAGTAGCTTAAGTGTGGGATTGTAGGGTAGTTCTATTTTTAACTTTCTGAGGAAACTCCATACTATTTTTCCAGAGTGGCTGCACCACTTTGCATTCCCACCGCAGCGCAGGAGGGTTCCTCTTTCTCCACATCCTCACCAACATTTGTTGTTGCTTGTATTATTGATTTCAGCCATTCTAACAGGTGTGAGGTGATCTTTCATTGTAGTTTTGATTTGCATTTCCCTGATGATCAGTGATGTTGAGCATCTTTTCATGTGCCTATTGGCCATCTGGATGTCTTCTTTGGAAAAATGTCTATTCATGTCTTCTGCCCATTTTTTAATTGGATTACTTGTTTTCTGGGCGTTGAGTTTTATAAGTTTGTTATATATTTTGGATACTAATCCTTTATCAGATATGTCATTTGCAAATATTTTCTCCCATTCCATAGGTTGCCTTTTAGTTTTGCTGATTGTTTCCTTTGCTGTGCAGAACAAATGGTGTTGGGAAAACTGGACAGCAACATGCAAAAGAATGAACCTGGACCACTTTTCTACACCATACACAAAAATTAACCCAAATGGATTAGGGACCTAAATATGAGACATGAAACCATTAAAATCCTAGAGAAGAACTCAGGCAGTAATAACCTCTTTGACATCAGCCATAGCAAATTCTTACTAGATATTTCTCCTGAGGCAAGGGAAACAAAAGCAAAAATAAACTATTAATACATCATCAAAATAAAAAGTGTCTACCTTCTCTTTAAATCTAGCCAATCCAGCATATAAACAGAGGAAGAATTCCATACTCTGTAAAACCAGAGAAAAGAGAAAGCCTCAAATCCAAAACTATGAAAAATAGCTGTTAAATAAATGAGTGTTGGATTAAACTAAACAGAAGATACGCAAAGCTCCCCGGTACAGTCTCAGAAGTCCTAACTAGTGGTCCTATGCCTGGAATAGGAAATTCTGAGGGCTACAGGAACACATGTTAGCCTGTGTCACATGACACTGTACAAGGCAGGTGGGCTGAATAAGGAAATGTGAGGACAATCTATTTGTACTAGATGCAGGGGGTTAGAATAGAACTTTGGAGAAGAGCTGGAAGAAGGCAATCAGATTTGGAACTGGTAAAAAGATAGTGTTAATGAAATACCCTAATCCTAAATTACCACATACAAAACAATATCAACCTGCAAAATACTGAGTTCACTGTGAGTCATAAAGAATTCTTATCCTCAATAAAAGTGAAAGGATATCAATTATGTTCCGATTGGTGATAAATGTCCAAGACAGAAAATACAGTACAGTTGGTGAGAAAAAGTTGGTGAGAGTTGGCCCTACATTAATATCACTGGAGAGTACAGATGGACTGAACCAGAACCGAGTCTAGAGGCTCAAACAATCACATCAGGATATTACTGCTTTCTCCATATACAAACTTTGATCTCCTCTGTATGATCTTTATTCTTAGGCAGAATCTTCATGGTGGCAAAGATGGCTACAAACTTATCACTAAAAATCTCTGCAAAGAGAGCTCTTTATTCACCATGATTTCAATAATTATTCAAGGACTGTATCTCATTCTATCTTGGTTCATGTGCTTTATTGAATCAATTATTAACAAGAAGAGGTCATTTATTTAGTCATAAGGAAGTTATACCTAGAGCTGAAGGTTAAAGTCAGCCTCACTTAAACCCTAAGAACTAAGTTTAGGACAGGTTGACTTCCTAAAGAAGGAACCATTAGCAAATAAAAATGTAAGGTTCATTAGGCAAACAAAAATAACAATGTCCCTTAGGACTCCTCCTTAGAAAAACTTTAAATGATGAAATAAGTTTCATCAAGAAAATAATGATGAAGCCATGCTGAATGAACTGGCAATGAGGGTCGGATGTAACTAAAAACAAAAATATATTTATGTTAAATTATATTATGTTAAGGAATTATAGTTATTCACAGAACACTTATGGTATAAATCCTAGTGATAGAGAATTGAGAGTATAGTAAAATTGGAAAATAAAGGGTAGGGGAGAGGGGTAGGAGGTGAATTAAAATAAAATAAAGAAATATAAACAAACTGATTTTACCATCTTTCACTCTAGTGTGCTTAAAGATTAAAAATGGGAAATCAGATTCACTTCAGAACAAACACACACCCTTAAGAGATTAATTAAGCATTCAACTTAAGAAGCTAGAAAAAAATTAATGTAAGGAAAGCAGAAATAATTTAGTTTTTAAAAATGGGCATTAATAAATAAGAAAATGAAAAAATAATAAATTGGAAAACAAAAAGAAAAACATTTTGAAAAAAAACCTACCAGTTAACCTAAACATGGGAGAATGCAAAAAAAAAAAGAAAGAAAGAAAGAAAGAAAGAAAGAAAGAAGGAAAAAAAAAGTTAACTTAAAAATAAAAATGGAAAAATGTGTACTTTGGAAAATTAAAAAAATATTTTAAAAAATACTTGGCTGAAATGTTTTATTAAGATGGAAAATGTGGATAAAAAATTTTTTAAGAAAATATAAATAGCCTAAACTGATTCAAAAAACAATTTATAAATAAAGAGACCACTAATTTCTGCAGGGGAAAGCAAGAAAATAACTTAACAAAACGTTAATTTCATTCATTCTTATATACACAAATTCTGTTTCTATGATTTTATCATAGAAATACAGTCTTACGGTTAATTCAAAAGATTCACATAGAGGGATACATGCTGAAACATTTTATATAAGAGCTAAAAGTTGGAATCAACATAAATAATCACCTACAGGGACTAGGGTATGTTAAATTGTTATTATTCATACAAAAGAATTCTAGTCAGTGGTTAACTATATTTATACATACTGACAAGGACAGATCTCCCAGTTATGTTACTGAAAACAAAAATTCAAATAAAAACTATTTTTAAGGGAGATATACAACCCGTTGGAATATATAATACCTTATAAATACTACAGATGTATAGATTTTTATGTTATAGCCCTACAATAATTATAACCATATTTGTATATTTACATACGGAAACTTCTGAAAAGACACAAAATGTTATCAGCGGCCATTACTACTAGTCATTAGGGTGAGACCAGGTATTTATTAAGTGTAAAATTTCATTTTCCACTGTATTTTTTTATGTAATATTTTATGTTATTTATTTTCACAATAATCATAAATAAATAATAGAAAGCTCTATACGCTGCTTGAGATCTCATTTAACATGAGGCAACTGAGACAGAAAATTCATCATACATTTATATTATTTTTTTTCAGATAATTTCTGGGAAGACAAAAAAAGATAAAACGCTGAGAGTTTTGTTAAATTTTTAAGATATTTTATTAAAAATTGTACTATGTGTCAAGACCACTAGTAAATTTTTTTACATTTTTTAGGATTTATTTATTTTTTAGAGAGAGAAAAAGAGAGAGCCTGGGAGGGGGAGGGGTAGAGGGAGAGGGCAACAGAGTCTCAAGCACAGAGCCCAAAATGTCTCAATCTCACAATCCTGAGATCATGACCTGAGCGGAAACCAAGAGTGGGAAGCTAAACTGTGCCACCAAGGTGCCCTCCATTAGTAAGTACTTTTATCTAATTCATTATGTATACTAGGTTTTATGCTAGATATAAAAAGAGAAGCACTTTAAGATGCCTGCTCTCAAGCAGATTAGAGTAGAATAATGTTTTTAAAGCAAACAATTATCACTACATTAAAAACTAATGATGTATTGTATGGTGACTAACCTAACATAATAAAATTAAATTTAAAAAATAAAAAAAAAAAGCAAACAATTATACAAGGTAAACTCTAAGTGCAAAATCAATAGATGACGACTTAACCCAAATATTACACCAATGTAATTGAATTTTAAACTCTCATACTTCCAATTCTTCAAATTTCTGCCCCCCCACCACAAGGTTTGATTTTACTAAAATCTATTTTCACTTTATTAACTGCATTAAATATCTAATTAATTTGCATCAAAATATAAAATAATTATTTTGTATTTATATCCTATTTATTATCTTACTTTGCCACAAGAGAAATAACCCATATGTTCTTACAGGGAATCCTGGAAACAAGAATTCTTTCTTAGAATCTTTACATACATGGAATTATTTCCAGAATGCCTTTTGTTATGAAACTAAGGAATTAATTTAGTCAAACCTGGGAGTGTTTAAATCAAAGATAAAATGCAAATGTTACCAAATAAGTCTGGCACTCCAAAATGCAGTGATTCTTAAATATCCAGAATGAGATCAATTTAAAGTAGGTTAATACGTTTATTTCTAAAAACTGCAAAACTATATGGAAGTGTTTAACCACCAAACAGGGTACTATTGCTAAGCATTCTAGCTTAAGGTTTTGTGGAAAAAACAAGAGAAAACAGCTTTCACGACACATAGAAGAGAGATGCCATAATTTAATTCTAAGCCTGAAATGAACTAACACTGCAGTACAATGTGACACATCCTTCGTGATAGCATACAGTATTTTAGAGTTTTTAGAGCTAATTAGAAGCACATACCTTTCTTTATCTTAGCAAGTGAGAACAGAGTCAGCTTTTTGAGTTCTAGCCAGATGCTGATTTTATAACCTTAGTTATGTAGGCTAACTGCTAACAGTTCAGGATCTGAGACTTCCAAAGTTATTTTTAGGACAAATCAGTTAATGAGCAGGTACAAACTTAAGCATAAATGAGCAGCAGGGCAGAGGCAGCCAAATGTCAGAAAGAGTCTCAGATGGTAGGACAAACTGTAATTATTCAATGCAGCTATGGACAGTGGTGAATAAAAATGAACCATTGTCAACTGCTATCCAGTCAATGATTTAAATTTTTCTTATGCAAAGAAATCGAAAATGCATAGGAAACATGAACACACAATGCATGTCAAAGTAATTTATTCCTACTGTCTTTCATGCAGACAGAAAACACAGTCTCCTTTGCTCTTCTGGAGCTTCCCCCATGTTACTATATTAGCTATAGTACTTACATTATAGCTCTAATGAATATTACATCTTTGTTTTGTGCTA
Organism: Phoca vitulina; assembly: GCF_004348235.1. NCBI lineage: Eukaryota > Metazoa > Chordata > Mammalia > Carnivora > Phocidae > Phoca > Phoca vitulina. The sequence continues at coordinate 28,230,799 of NW_022589709.1, forward strand.
GTTTATTTGTAATGACAAGGCTTCACGTAATCCTTCAACATGTTGTAGAAGGCTGCAAGAAATCAACACAGCCATAATTCACTTCCACAATGACCAACACACCACCAGCCTCAAGGCCTGGCCTCCACCAAGGATTAATAGTCAGTGTCAGGGAAAGGCTCAAATGAATCAGTTCATCTGCTGTGAGGAAATTACATCAGCTTATCAGAATCTAGAGAATGACTAAATTGAGGGACAGAAAAGGCAATTTTGCCAAAGACATGGCATTTTAGAGCCCTGACACTTTTAGCTGCTACTCTGGTTTTCAATGCAGAGTATGACAACAAGAAGGGGGCCAAAATCAAGAGGTTTGAATGAGCTAATTTTATCAGTTTTTCAAACACGCCTCTTTATGTCTTATTGCGTATAGATTATTGACCTAGGAAGTGATATGGATACAAAACTTCTTCACCAAAAATTTTTCTTATTTTCCTATCATTAACAAGAAAATGTTTATTAAAATGTGTTCTTCAAACACTTCAAACAGAAGCAAACCAGCTTTATGCATTTTTGTTTTGTTTTGTTTTTTGATTACCAAGCAACTACTATCACTGTTCCTAATGGCACTCTATGTATTGGGGAAGAGGAAAACTTAGCTCCCACTCAGAACAATCTGGAGGAATAGTAAATACAGTGCTCTGCTCTACTATAAAGAGAAGAAAAAACAAAAACAAACAAACAAAAACCCTGGTAGCTTCTTCCATGGAAGCTAGGTCATGCTAGATCATTCTTTTCATTTCTGAGACAATAAAAGGTGGGTACGTCATCAAACTAAGCTTAACCACTCAACCTTGTCTCAATGAATTTGAATCATGAGGGGACCGATGAAGGCAAGGGAATAATTGGAATTTGTTCATCCATCTTAACAAAGCGGAAATTGCCTAGCAATTAATGTCCTTGAAACTTTAAAGCTTTCCTTTTATGTTTTAGTCTAATTTCCTAGCCCTCCCCATCAACCCCATAAGCTATCTCATGTACACTCAGTAAATTCATTTTAGTTTAACTTAGCCAGAGTTACCTGATAGTACTTAAACCAAAGAACCCTAACTATGATACAGTGTTTGGGGGAGAAAATTTAAAAATGAATTGTTTTATGGTACTTTCATTGAAAGAGACAGGAAAAAGCATTGCTCTACAAAGACTGATTCTAGAGAAAACTTTCTCATTATCTATGGATTACTGACTGATAGCAGCTAAGAAGGATTAACCCAATATGTTTATCAATCTAAAGCATTCATAAACATAAGTGCAGCTGATGATGATATGATGGTAGAGGTGGTCACTGGCAATGGTGTCTGATATGTCAAACAGACATATATCTAAGAGATATTCTAGAAAGGAATGGAAATTCTGGCTATTGCAACATGGTGATGACTGGAATCAAACATATCAGATTCTCATCACTGGAGGTTTCCTATGTCATTTAGACAGTGCTACTGCCAAAAGAACCATCAGCTTGCTCTAAAGGAAACTGAATGTTCAAGATTGAAAATGACCCTTGTGTCCCCTAGCATATATTGGTAGGAGGTACGCTGAGTAATCTGTTTAGCCCCAAGAACAAATTTCCCAATACCAGTTTCTGATACTGTCAAAGGTTACTGGAATAGAAACAGAGAGAGGATCTGGGGGCCAAAGAGAACAATACAGGTACTTGGTGGGGGAGGGGGATAAAAATCAGAGCCCCATCCATTCCCCATTGTCAGGATAGGGAGCATTTAAAACATCTACTTTGAGGGGGAGGAGCAAGATGGCAGAGGAGCAGGAGACCTAAATTTCGTCTGGTCCCAGGAATTCAACTAGATAGGGATCAAACCATTCTGAACACCTATGAACTCAACAGGAGATTGAAGAAAAGAACAGCAGCAACTGTCTGAACAGAAAAGCAACCACTTTCTGGAAGGTAGGACATGTGGAGAAGTGAACCTAGGTGATATTTGGGAAGATAGACTGTGGGGGGAGGGATCCTCCATCAGCCAGCTACCAGCAAGTGATAGAGCAGCGGAGCACAAAATCAGAACTTTTAGAAGTCTGCTCCTCTGAGGGACACCACTCCAGTGGCTAAGCGGGGGGTGGAACCCTCGCTGGGACAGTGTGGTCTCAGGATGCTCAGAGTCACAGAAAGACCAGGGTTTCCTGAGTGTGGCAGAGCTCCCAAATATTGAAGCAGGGAAGCTGGCTTCAAAGACAAAGCCGAGGAGTGGGCTCTCAGCTCGGGGTTGCCATAAACCTTGATCTGCGGCACAGTCGGGCCACTGCTCTTCGAGCAGGAACTCAACAAGCAGCAGATCCGGGGAGACTCCCCTTCCTCCCCCAGAAGGAGTAGCGTGGGAGCCCGCTTCAGGAATCTGCTGGGTTTGGAGACTCCAAATGGGATCATGTGCCAGAGACAGAAATGCTTGATGAGAGGCCGGGTGAGCACGGAGTGTGCCGGAGACTAGGGAGACAGGAGTGATTGACTGCCTTTCTCTGAGGGCTCACTGAGGAGTGGGCCCCGAGGTCTCGGCTCCTCCAGGGCCGGAGATTGGGAGGCCGCCATTTTCATTCTTGTCCTCCAAAACTGTACGGAAAACTTTCAGGGAACAAAAGCTCCCAAGAGCAAACCTGAGCAGATTACTTACCCTGGCCCCCAGCAGGAGTGGTGCAATTCCGCAAATATATTTGAGAATCACTGCAACAGGCTCCTCCCCAGAAGATCAGCAAGAACATCCAGCCAAGACCAAATTTACCTATCAATGAGAACGGCAGAACTCCAACGATAGGGGAATACAGCACATAGAATTCATGGCTTTTTCCCCATGATTCTTTAGTCTTTCAAAGTTATTTTTTTTTAATTTTCTTTATTTTTTCTTTTTCTATTTTTTTAAATTTTTCTTCTTCCCTTTTTCAACCATTTTATCAATTCCTTTTTTTAAAATCTTGTTTTTTCATTTTTACAGTCATATTCTATCCCTTTGTTGTAGTTAACCTTATTTTTTGTACATATATGTTTTTCTCTCTTTAAAATTTTGGAGTACAGTTTGTTCTAACAGAAGACAATATACCTTAAATCTAGTGTATGGATTAGTTCTAGTCTCCTGCCTGATTACATTCTCTTTTTTTTTTTTTTAATTTTTCTTCTTTCTTTTTTCAACCAACTTCCTATCAATTCCTTTTTTAAAGTCTTTTCTAATTTTCATCCTTATAGTCATAGTCTATCCCTTCATTGTATTTAACCTTATTTTTGTATATATATATATTTTTTTTTTCTTTAAAATTTTGGGAGGCAGTCTCTTCTAACAGACCAAAATATACCCAAATTCTAGTGTGTGGTTCTGTTCTATTCACCAGCCTGATCATATTCCTTTTTATTTTTTCCTTCCCCCCCCCCCCCCCAGGTTTCGGGTCTCTTCTGATTTGTTTAGTGTATATTTTTCTGGGGTCGTTGTTACCCTGTTAGCATTTTGTTCTCTCATTCATCTATTCTTCCCTGGACAGAATGACAAAATGGAAAAACTCACCTCCAAAAAAAAGAACAAGAGGCATTACTGACTGCCAGGGACCTAATCAATACAGACATTAGTAAGATGTCAGAACTAAGGTTCAGAATGACAATTATAAAGATACTAACTGCACTTGAAAAAAGCATAGAAGATACTAGAGAATCCCTTTCTGGAGAAATAAAAGAACTAAAAGCTAACCAAGTCGAAATCAAAAAGGCTATTAATGAAGTGCAATCAAAAATGAAGGTTCTAACCTGCTAGGATAAATGAGGCAGAAGAAAGAATTAGTGATATAGAAGACTAAATAATGGAGAATAAAGAAGCTGAGAAAAAGAGAGAATAACAACTACTGGACCACGAGGGGAGAATTCGAGAGATAAGTGATGCCATAAGATGAAAAAATATTAGAATAATTGGGATCCCAGAAAAAGAAGAAAGAGAGAGGGGCAGAAGGTATATTGGAGCAAATTATAGCTGAGAACTTCACTAATTTGGGGAAGGAAACAGACATCAAAATCCAGGAGGCACAGAGAACCCCCCTCAAAATCAATAAAAATAGGTCAACACCCTGACATCTAATAGTAAAACTTACAAGTCTCAGAGACAAAGAGAAAATCCTGAAAGCAGCTCAGGACAAGAGTTCTGTAACCTAAAATGGTAGAAACATTAGATTGGCAACAAACCTATCCACAGAGACCTGGCAGGCCAGAAAGGACGGGCATGATATATTCAGAGCACTTAATGAGAAAAATATGCAGCCAAGAATACTATATCCAGCTAGGCTGTCATTGAAAATAGAAGGAGAGATAAAAAGCTTCCAGGACAAACAAAAACTAAAAGAATTTGCGAACACCAAACCAGCCCTAAAAGAAATATTGAAAGGGGACTCTAAGCAAAGAGAGAGACCAAAAGTAACATAGAAGAGAAAGGAACAGAGACAATATACAGTAACAGTCACCTTACCAGCAATACAATGGCACTAAATTCATATCTTTCAGTAGTTACCCTGAATGTAAACGGGATAAATGCCCCAATCAAAAGACACAGGGTATCAGATTGGATAAAAAAAACAAGACCCATTGATATGCAAGAGACTCATTTTAGACCCAAAGACACACCCAGATTGAAAGTGAGGGGTTGGAAAACCATTCACCATACTAATGGACATAAAAAGAAAGCTGGGGTGGCAATTCTTATATCAGACAAATTAGATTTTAAAACAAAGACTATAATAAGAGATGAGGAAGGACACTACATCATACTTAAAGGGTTTATCCAACAAGATCTAACAATTTTAAATATCTATGCCCCTAACATGGGAGCAGCCAATTATATAAGCCAATTAATAACAAAATCAAAGAAACACATTGACAATAATACAATATTATTGTATATTATGTATATTGTATGTTAAAGGGGATTTTAACACCCCCTTCACTGAAATGGACAAATCATCTAAGCAAAAGATCAACAAGGAAATAAAGGCTTTAAATGACATACTGGACCAGATGGACTTTACAGATATATTCAGAACATTCCATTTCAAAGCAACAGGATACACATTCTTCTCTAGTGCACATGGAACATTCTACAGAGTAGATCACATCCTGGGTCACAAATCAGGTCTCAACCGGTACCAAAAGATTGGGATCATTCCCTGCATATTTTTGGACTACAATGCTTTGAAACTAGAACTCAATCACAAGAAGAAAGTTGGAAAGAACTCAAATACATGGAGGCTAAAGAGCATCCCACTAAAGAATGAATGGGTCAACCAGGAAATTAAAGAAGAATAAGAAAATTCATGGAAACAAATGAAAATGAAAACACAACTGTTCAAAATCTTTGGGATACAGCAAAGGCAGTCCTAAGAGGAAAGTATATAGCAATACAAGCCTTTCTCAAGAAACAAGAAAGGTCTCAAATACACAACCTAACCTTACACCTAAAGGAGCTGGGGAAAGAACAGCAAATAAAGCCTACACCCAGCAGAAGAGAAATAATAAAGATCAGAGCAGAAATCTATGAAATAGAAACCAAAAGAACAGTAAAGCAGATCAACAAAACTAGGAGCTGGTTCTTTGAAAGAATTAATAAGATTGATAAACCCCTGGCCAGACTTATCAAACAGAAAAAAGACCCCAAAAAATAAAATCATGAATGAAAGAGGAGAGATCACAACCAAAACCAAAGAAATACAAACAATTATAAGAACATATTATGAGCAACTATATGCCAGCAAATTAGACACTCTGGAAGAAACTGATGCATTCCTACAGATGTATAAACTACCAAAACTGAACCAGGAAGAAATAAAAAACCTGAACAGACCCATAACCACTAAGGAACTTGAAGCATCTCCCAACAAACAAGAGCCCAGGGCCAGATAGCTTCCCAGGGGACTTCCACCAAACATTTAAAGAAGAATTAATACCTATTCTTATGAAACGATTCCAAAAAATAGAAATGGAAGGAAAACTTCCAAACTCATTTTATGGGGCCAGCATTACTTTGATCCCAAAACCAGACAAAGACCCCATCAAAAAGGAAAACTACAGACCAATATCCCTGATGAACATGGATGCAAAAATTCTCACCAAAATACCAGCCAATAGGATCCAACAGTACATTTAAAGGATTATTCACCACAACCAAATGGGATTTATCCCTGGACCGCAAGGTTGGTTCAACATCTGCAAATCAATCAATGTGATACAATGCATCAATAAAAGAAAGAACAAGAACCATATTATACTCTCAAAAGATGCAGAAAAAAAGCATTTGACAAACTACAGCATCCTTTCTTGATTAAAACTCTTCACAGTGTAGGGAGAGAGGGTACATACCTCAATATCATAAAATCCATCATGAAAAACCCACAGCAAATATCATTCCCAATGGGGAAAAACTTAAGAGCTTTTCTCCTAAGTTCAGGAACACGGCAGGGATGTCAACTATGACCACTGCTATTCAACATAGTACTGGAAGTCCTAGCCTCAGCAATCATAAAACAACAACAACAAAAAAGGCATCCGATCCGAATCGGCAAAGAAGAAGTCAACCTCTCACTCTTTGCAGATGATATGATACTTTATATGGAAAACCCAAAAGAATCCACCCCAAAACTGCTAGAACTCATACAGGAATTCAGTAAAGTGGCAGGATATAAAATCAATGCACAGAAATCAGTTGCATTTCTATACAGCAACAAAAAGACAGAATAAAGAGAAATTAAGGAGTCAATCCCAATTACAATTGCACCCAAAACCATAAGATACCTAGGAATACATCTAACCGAAGAGGCAAAGAATCTGTACTCAGAAAACTATAGAATACTCATGAAAGAAACTGAGGAAGACACAAAGAAATGGAAAAATGTTCCACGTTCAATCCCTATCAAAACACCATACACTTTTTTCAAAGAAATGGAACAAATATTCCTAAAATTTTTATGGAAACAGAAAAGATCCCAAATAGCCAGAGGAATGTTGAAAAAGAAAAGCAAAGCTGGTGGCATCAAAATTCTGGACTTCAAGCTCTATTCCAAAGCTGTAATCATCAAGACTGTATGGTACTGGCACAAAAACAGACACATAGACCAGTGGAACAGAATAGAGAGCTCAGAAATGGACCCTCAACTCTATGGTCAACTGATCTTCCGCAGAGCAGGAAAGAATGTCCAATGCAAAAAAAGATAGTCTCTTCAACAAATGGTGTTGGGAACATTGGACAGCCACATGCAGAAGAATGAAAGTGGACCATTTCTTTACACCACCCACAAAAATAGACTGAAAATGAATGAAAGACCCAAATGTAAGACAGGAATGCATCAAAATCCTTGAGGAGAACACAGGCAGCAATCGCTTCGACCTCAGCTGCAGCAACTTCTTCCCAGACACATCGCCGAAGGCAAGGGAAAAAGGGCAAAAATGAACTATTGGGACTTCATCAAGATAAAAAGCTTTTGTACAGCAAAGGAAACAGTCAACAAAATCAAAAGACAACCGACAGAATGGGAGAAGATATTTTCAAATGACATACAGATAAAGGGCTAGTATCCAAAATCTATAAAGAACTTATCAAACTCAACACCCAAAGAACAAGTAATCCAATCAAGAAATGGGCAGAAGACATGAACAGACATTTCTGCAAAGAAGATATCCAAATGGCCAACAGACACATGAAAAAGTGCTCAACATCACTCAGCATCAGGGAAATACAAATCAAAACCTCAATGAGATACCATCTCACACCAGTCAGAATGGCTAAAATTAACAAGTCAGGAAACAACAGATGTTGGCGAGGATGTGGAGAAAGGGGAACCCTCCTACACTGTTGGTGGGAATGCAAGCTCGTGCAGCCACTCTGGAAAATAGTATGGAGATTCCTCAAAAAGTTGAAAATAGAGCTTCCCTACAACCCAGCAATTGCTCTACTGGTTTTTACCCCAAGGACACAAATGTAGTGATCCAAAGTGGCACGTGCACCCCAATGTTTATAGCAGCAATGTCTACAATAGTCAAACTATGGAATGAGCCAAGATGTCCATCCACAGGTGAATCTCTATAGAAGATGTGGTATACACACACACACACACACACACACACACACACACACACACACACAATGGAATACTATGCAGCCATCAAAAAATGAAATTTGCCATTTGCAATGACATGGATGGAACTAGAGGGTATTATGCTAAGTGAAATAAATCAATCAGAGAAAGACAAGTATCACATGATCTCAATGATATGAGGAATTTGAGAAACAAGACAGAGGATCATAGGGGAAGGGAGGAAAAAATGAAACAAGACGAAACCAGAGAGGGAGATAAACCATAAGAGACTCTTAATCTCTGGAAACAAACTGAGGGTTGCTGGAGTGGAGGGGGTTGGGAGGGATGGGGTGGCTGGATGATGGACATTGGGGAGGGTATATGCTATCATGAGTGCTGTGAATTGTGTAAGACTGATGAATCACCGACCTGTACCCCTGAAACAAATAATACATTATATGTTAATAAAAAAAATAAGAAAAAAAACACCTATTTTTAAGTCTGCCATATGCAAGAACTTTTCCAAATGTGATTTTTTATTATAGTTATTCTGTTCACATCTTTCACTGTTGTAATTTGGCTATGTGGATAGCAGATAACTCTTCTTTATTAGTTCACTGGCCTCCATGTCAAGAAAAAAACACATCAAGCCTGATGTAGAGACTACTAGTCATCACCCAAGAATCTTACACTTGGAGTTATGTCAACGTCTAGTGCGTTGGGGTCCCTGGGTAAGGGTCGCGAAATCACCAGGACACAGGGGATGCAGAGTTAGACCTCAGAAAATTCCTACTGGAATTTATGGACCCTTACCAATTGGCGCCCGAACAGGGACCCTGAAGGACGTTCAGGAAGGGTGAGTAATTTAATACAATACAGGGTTATGGGACAAGAAACCTCTACTCCTTATGTTCGAATGCTGAAGCATTCACTTGCTGTCTATGGCATTACTGTCGCTTCTACTGATATTGAGATGTGTTTGAAAGTGGTTCGAGACTGGAATCCTTGGTTTCCCGAGGAGGGCTCCCTGGAGGTGGATAATTGGCGGCGGGTCCGCCATAATGTAGAAAAGGCCATGAGGCGGGGGGAAAAGATTCCTGTACGATTTTGGTCCATCTGGTCGATTATATTTACAGTGTTAAGAGCAATGGAGGATGATCGCACGGTTGAGAATTTTCAGAAGGAAGTGGCTCCTTCGATACAGGACCTTCCCCTTGATACAGATGAGAAAAAGGCAATAGAAACGGATGCCTTTAAGCTTGCACTGCCTCGCGAACCTAATGAGTGCGATAGCGATGAATCGAAACTGAAAGTAACGTCTGATCCCGAGACCGAGCACTTATGGAAGGTTTTTCAGCGGGTCATGACTATGGCGGGGGAATCTAAGAAAAAGCCTTCCGCTCCGCCTTTGCCGCCCGCGCTAGCTTTTTCTCCCAAAAATCCTTTTCTTTCTGCTGCTTTAGCTGAGCTTGATGCGTTAAAGGATAATGACGATGAGAGTGAGGATGACAGACCTATCTTTGCTTTTCCAATTATTAGGCCTCCCCCGGTCCAGGGAGTTGCACAGGCCCCCTATTATGATGGGATAGATATAGGGGACATTGCACGCTTAAAAAAGGCAGTATGCAGTTGCAAGTGCTGCCTTTGCTCTGCATCCCCTGTGTCCTGGTGATTTCGCGACCCTTACCCAGGGACCCCAACGCACTAGACGTTGACAGAGTTAGATGCCAAAAATGAGTAAGACTTTGGGGTGGCACCTTTTGAGAAGGTGGTGGTATATTTTAACTATGAGAAAGCATATAAAATATTTTTGGCTAGAAGGGCAGGTTATAAAAGTTTTTAGTGATGTTTATCAAATATTTCTCACACTCAAACTTCATTATATATGGTAGCACTATTCTTCTTGGCATATTGTATTTAAGTGGGCCGCCCAACCTAGTTGCAACTGAAAGTGTGGCCAATCTAGTTCTGGACAAGATGTGAGCTCTTCCTGAGTCTCTTTTATGTAAAATTTTCAATGTTTATGACAGTCCCAGCTCAATCCATCTGGGTCCCCAAATAACTACAATAAAGCAGTGACTTCCTATTGTGTTGCAAAGGGCATGTGACACAAATAAGAAAATAACCTTTTTGTTTTAGGCCAGTGTGATTTAGCATTTGTTGCTGTAATATGAACTCACCTACTCTAATGTATACACATAGTTTCTGGCTCCTTGGAACTGGAACAGAGGAAGGGATGAGGGAAAGGAATATGTAAAGATATTACCTATTTTAACAGGATTCTATACCCTCTGGGAATGGCTAATAATTAAGGCTGAATTTTTCTCTTGAAGGAATTTTAGTATATTCTTAAGAAATTCTCCTGATGGACTCCTCTTACCCTAACCCTTTTGCTTTGGCTGACTGTTCTTGCATCACATCAGCCTCAGTTTTTTTTTCTAGATTCCTTTCTGGGGGCCCTGCATCCTCTAGTGGAGACCATTTTGGACAAGATCCCTTTTAATACATACCTACACCCTACTGGGTGTTGCACAACTAATCCCTGGAGATGGTGCACTTTTATTCACCATTAGCAGTTTGGTCACTTGCTTCTTGAAGTAGCAGTAGCACTCTCTACACCGTGGTTTCAGGCTGTGTGAACCTTTAGTTATCTCACATGTGTGTCAAACACCCCAATCAATGTGCTTCCATATTTCCTGGAGTACATACACACCAAGCTTTCAGATTTGAAATTAGTGCACACAAGGATTGAAATTAGAAGTAAACAACCCAACCTATCTCTTATGGAGGTGTGAATGAGACGCAAAGCAGTGCAGGAACTGTGTCCAAAATAAATCTCTTCACAAATCTCCCTTCCCTTGACCCTTTTATCCACTCCTTGTGAATTATACAACTGTGGATTTTACAACTGCGTATTTCTTTATATCACTTGAAAATGGGTAATCCAATGTGGTACTTCTCTATGGAATTTTTTATCTATTATAATTTGACATCCAAGTTGAAACGTATAATTTAACATGTTTTCACATAATAGCATCTATCATTTACTGATCACTAAATGTGCTAATAACTGCACCAAATACTTAAAAGTTTAAAACTGTTGGGGCACCTGGATGGCTCAGTCAATTAGGCATCTGACTCTTGATTTCAGCTCAGGTCATGATCTTGGGGTTGAGAGATGGAGCCCCGGGGTTCGAAGTCTGGCTCTGCACTCAGCGGGGAGTCTGCTGGAAATTTTCTCTCTCTCTCGCTCTCCTTCTGCCTCATCCCAAGCTCATCCATTTGCGCACACGTGTGCACTCCTTCTCTCTCTCTGAAGTAAATAAAAAAACCTTTAAAAATAAGTTTAAAACTGTTCTCTTTTAAGCCTCACAACATCTTTATGAACCCTTAGGTTTGGATAGGTTTAATATTCAACTGCTCAGAGTTTTATTTATTTTTTTGGCATTGTTTTAACCACTATGGCACATTAACTGTCATTAAGTGGTATGTATGTTAGTTACTGGAAATAAATATAGGGGAAAAAATGTGCCTTATTCCTATTCAGTTTTCTACATATTTTGGGACACTTTAGATATGACTGCAGAGAGAAAAGGGATAGCTTCCCTTTAAATTGTCTAAAGTGTTATACTTTATTTTATAAAATTTTAAATATGAATGCTCTACAGGTGGTGCTCTATCAATATATTTCACTTCCCAGTTTCTTGTAATACTGCAAAATGGAAAGTATTATATCCATACTGAGAAATATCTATTTCAATAATAAATATGTCATCTCACTCATAATTTTCTGGCAATAGATTTTTTTAAAAAGTATATCCAAGTATTCTATATGCTTTCTAATTATGAGAACAGCTTGAAAGTTTCACATTTAAAAAGAGATTTCCCCTCAGTTTTCTCTCTGACACCACCCACCCTTCCTGCCTTCTGTTTGTTCTTTGCAAGCTTGTTCTGTTCATTCTCTTGTTACAATCACTTGCTGTTAGTTAAAAGGCTGACTTATGGCACCTGTCACCCCAAATGCTTGAGAGCAGCACAATAAGGGATTCCACAAGATTAAACTGCTCTTTTGAATATGTGAATGTATACATTTTGGTATTAATTGTTTATTTTGCAGTTAGTATGACTGCAGGCCAGCTGGCTTTCTCGTTGAGCTTCTTCATCAAGCACATGCCAACTGACACTTCAAAGTGCTCTGAACTTCACAAATGTGTGCCTTTAAGACTTACGCTGCCACTTAGCCTACAATGAGCAATCATGCCCATTTCTTCATACATATGACTTCAGCAAATCGAAGGCTGAGCAGCAAGCATTGCCCTTGAAGCTAAAGGATAAATGGCAAATATGTGGAATAATGAATATCTTTTACAGCTACTTTAAAATGGGTTTGGTTGCATCTACTTACTGCCTCTTAAGTGGGGCTCTGTTTAAATTTTTTAATTAATTTTAAGAAAGTGTTTTATTTTAAAAACGGGAGACTTCTTTGTTCTTTCCTATGTTATTCTTATGACTGGTACACCAAAACAATTCCCTATACAAGAATTTGGTACATTAAAAAACTATGCCTATTATTTATACCACTTTAAGTAATTTTCATTATAAAAAGTTGAGTTCAGTTAAATGACATTTTTTTCTGTGAGATGCATGATATAGGGCACAAAAATCACAAATCACATTTGCATTTCATTTTTAAATTAGTTGTTTCATTTTATGAAGAGACATTCAAGGTCACAGCCCTAGGAAAGGTTTTCAATATGTGATTGTGCTTCCATCTGTGCCTTGGAGACCATAGAAAAGGATCTTATCTCAGAACTGAATTTAAATAACATTCTGAGCACCCCACCTTGCCTTCTCTAAACCAAATATGCCTGCCAAAGATGTTGAGGGACAAGTATCCCTCATTTAATTGTAAGTAGATTGCTTTCAAGTTTATAGATGAACTGAGAAAATTTTTAATTCATATCCTTAAAAAAACACACAAGGGCAATGGGCAAAGGGAGTATGCAAACCATATACTTGCAATTTATGACTATCCATAATGAAAGAAAGGAAGTTTTATAGGGTGTGTAGAGAGAAGCAATTCAGAATTTGAGGGGCTGGTGGAGGTTAGTGTCAGGGAAAGAAGAGAAACTTAAAAAGAAAAAAAAAAATCAAGACTGCCTTCTCTTCCTCAGAGAAGGGTGCCTTGCATAAAACACTGTTATGAACACTATTCTGTTACCAAAGCCGATTGGCTTAATTTAACAACATAAGCATCTATGACCTGTTAACCTCATTATATTGTTAAAAGGAACCAACTTTTGTCCCAAAAAAGAGCTGATATCTTTTTTCTGTATGATTAACACATCACCTAGAAGATTTTCTGGATTTCACTGAAACTGTAAAATCTTTGTAAACTTTAGGCCATCAAAAACTTACTTAAAAGCTATAGATGCTGTTTGTTTTGTGTTTTCTAATTCTGATTCTCTTTCTGTAATAAAGAACACACAGTGTTCTTTTGGAAAGCCCGGATGTTTGTACAGGCACAGCATAAGAGACTTATAAGGATCTACATTTTAGAGGCAGGGACTCTAAAACATGACAGTGATTTGTATTAGAATAAAAAAGACAAAAGGCCAATGAGAACACTAGGAAGAAGAAAGAAATAGCAAGGATTATTAGCCACAAAATCAGTATAATCTATACTGGAGTTCAGAACCCTGGCAAAGAATAGTGGTATTTCAAATCGTCAACTCCTCTAGGCTTTTAGTAGTAACGTATTTACCTAGGATCTATCGTATCAGATCTACATAGAGAATAGCAATAAAAATAGCATTATTCTTTCTTTATAGTTATACATGGAGTTGACAGTACAATTTGCAGTACTGGCTGTTTACATTTTCTTCTTCCAAAAGAAATGTGTGCTGAAATACAATGTCCCTCACCAAATTTTTCAAAATAGTTTTGAACAAAACAATAAATACTGTCTGCCATTGTTGCTTACAGTTAAGGAACACAGTTCAATGCATTAAATAGGGTGAAATGGAAAGAAAGACCAAAGATAAAATGGTTCCCCAACTTAAAAGAACATAAATAATCCCTTTGAAGTCACATTGTTTATCATCAAGGAATGCAGGTTTATTAGAAAGATACCATACATGGAATTTGTGCATATATTTGGATTTTAGGGATTCTGTGTTCATTACAGCAAGCCATTAAACATCAACTACAACAAAGCCATCTGTCCCATTGGATCTCTTCATACCAGAAAATCTGATGATAGAAATATTAGAATTAAAAAATAATAAAATAATACTAATTAAAAAAACTAGTTACTAGAGAATATTAAGTACATAAGACAGTAAAACATAAAAATAAAAATACAAAATACTATTCACTCATTCAAAAATATATTCATTAAAGCCTATAAGCAGGCACTATTTCAGTCACTGGGAGTTCAGCAGTGAATAAAGTAGACAAGCATTACTTCCCCGAAGAACTTATAGGCTCCTGGAGGAAGGAGACAATAAATAGCATAAACACATAAAATAAACAGATGGTCCCTGACTTATGGTTCAACATAGGCCTTTTTGACTTTATGATAGCACAGAAGTAATACACATTAACTAGAAATCATATCTCCAATTTTGAATTTTGATCTTTTTCCAGGTTAGTGATAAGGTATACGAAGCTCTCTCATGATGCTGGGCAGTGGCAGTGAGCCTCAGCTCCCAGTCAGCCACGTGATCACAAGAGCAAACATCCATACACTTACAACCATTCTAAACCCATATATCCATTCTGTTTTACACTCTCAGTACAGTATTCAATAAATTACATTTTATAATAAAATAGGCTTTGTGTGGAATGATTTTGCCCAACTGTAGGCTAATGTTAAGTGTTGTGAACATGTGTAAGGTACATAAGGCTAAACTATGATGTTTGGTAGGTTAGGTGTACTAAATGCATTTTCAACTTAGTATATTTTCAAATTTACAATGGGTTTATCAGTAGGTATCCCCATGGTAAATCAAGGAAGATGTGTACCGATTTTTAGATAGTGATAAACACTACAGAGAAACGGAATAGGAAATGTGTTTGGACAATAAGGATTTAAAATGTTTAAAATTAACAAGACAGGAAACAACTAATGTTGGTGAGGATGTGGAGAAAGGGGAGCCCTCTTACACTGTTGTTGGGAATGCAAGCTGGTACAGCCACTCTGGAAAACAGTATTGAGTTTCCTCAAGAAATAAAAATAGAGCTACCCTACAACCCAGCAATTGCCCTCCTGGATATTTACCCCCAAAGATACAAATGTAGTGAAAAGAAGGGGCACATGCACCCCAATGTTCATAGCAGCAACATCCACAATAGCCAAACTGTGGAAGGAGCCAAGATGTCCTTCAACAGATGAATAGATAAAGAAGATGTGGTTCATATATACAATGGAATATTACTAGCCATCAGAAAGGATGAATACCTACCATTTACATCGACGTGGATAGAACTGGAGAGTATTATGCTAAGTGAAACAAGTCAATCAGAGAAAGACAATTATCAAATGCTTTCACTCATATGTGGAATATAAGAAATAGTGCAAACGATCATAGGGGAAGGGAGGGAAACTGAATGGGAAGAAATCAGAGAGGGAGACAAACCATGAGAGACTCTTGACTCCAGGAAACAAACTGAGGGTTGCAGAAGGGGAGGTAGGTGGGGGGATGGGGTAACTGGGTGATGGGCATTAAGGAGGGCACGTGATATGATGAGTACTAGATGTTATACACAACTGATGAATCATTGAACACTACATCAGAAACTAATGATGTACTGTAAGTGGGCTAATCAAAATAAAATAAAATTAAATAAAATAAATAAATAAATAAATAAATAAATAAATAAATAAATAAATAAAATGTTAGAGTGGTCTGAGGAGAACTTATTGAGTAAAGCCCTAATGAAAGGAGAATGGAAGTCATGCAGATATCTGTAGGATAAATATTTCAAACAGTGGAAATAACAAATGTAAAAAGAGAAGGCCAAGTTGGCTGGAACTATATGAGCAAAGGAGAGAGTACTAGGAAGTGAGGTAAGAGGTAATGGCCAGCCACACATGTATGACCTTAGTGGTCCTTTTAAGGACTTTTTTTTTTTTTAAATGACATGAGGGTTTTAAGCAGAGGGGTAACACCCTCACTGCTGTATTGAGAGCAGGTAGTGGGAGAAAGAGAAAATGAAAGAGAGACTAGCTGGAAGCCACCCCACACAGGTTCATTTTGTCCTTCCACCTCTACTCTCTACCCTCTTCACCCTTTTCTCTGCCATAGGAAGCTGACCTGTGTATACTTGACCAGCAGAGCTCCCAGGAAAACCTGGGAAGAGATCAGAGGAAGGAAGAAGAGTAAGGTCGGTATTTCCTTGGATTTAGAGTTTGCCTATGGCTGGTTATATTATTCAATGAAAGGTCACTGATCCTTTCAAAACTACCAAATTAAATCAACTTTCTAAACTTCTGGGTTATTCCAATTCTCCTCATTTGTATTAGTTTCCTACAGCTGTCCTAACAAAGTACCACAAACTGAAAGGCTTAAATAACAAAATTTATCGCCTCACATTTCTCGGGACAGGAGCCTAAAATCAAGGCGTCAGCAGGGTTAGTTCTTTCTGAGGGCCATGAAGGAAAATCTCTTTCCTAATTTCCAGTACCCTCAGGTATTCTCTGGTTACAGATAATGCTATCCCTGTGTTGTCACATTGTTTTCCCTCAGCACATGTCAATCCTGTGTCCAAATTTCCCCTTTTTATAAGGATACCAGTCATACTGGAGTGAAGCCCATCCTAATGACCTCATCTTAACTTATTTATCAGCAAAGAACCTATTTCCAAAGAAAGTCTCATTCATAGGTACTGGGGATTAGGACTTCAGTATCTTCCCAACCCCCGCTCCCCATGGGAAGACATGATTCAACCCATAAAATTAGTCTCCCAGGCTCAGGAATGAAAATTACCTAGCTGCCACTAGCTCCAGTTCTGATTTTCTTTGTACTCATACTTATGTACAATGTCTTTGTAAAAAAAAAAAAAAAAAAAAAAAAACTTTGTTAACTATCATATTTGAGTATGTCATCTATTTCCTGTTGGGAGCCTAGTTATATACAATAAGAGAAACGGTGGTAACTTGTACTAGAATGCTGGCAATAGAGTTAATGAAATGTGGTCACTAATCTGAATATAATTTTGAAGATGAGGCAACAGGACCTGCCAAAGAACTGAATACAATTGGGGTATGACAGAATGAGACAGGTCCGCGACTTGTGACCTGAATAACTGGAAGAATAGTGTTACCACTTACTGAGATAGAGAAGGCTATGAAAACAGCAGGTTCTGGGGAAGTATGATATCAAGAACTCAGTTTTGAATATGTGAATTTTGAGATGCCAATAGACAACAAAGATATATGTTTGGAATTTAGGAAGAGGTAAGAGGTCTGGCCATGAACATTTGGGAATCATCAGTGTACAGACAGCATTTAAATTTACTAGGCTGACTGAAAATCAGAAAAGGATTAAGTGTAGACAGAAAAGAGATTCAAAGGACTAACTCTTAGAACTTTAAAGTTTATAGATAAATGAATAGCAACCAATAAAGATGACTAAGAAGGAGTAGCCATAAAAATAAAAGGAAAATCAGGCAATTTGTGGGTCAGCAGGAAATGGAAAGCATTTTCACGGAAGAGAGTTTTCATCTCTATCAAATACTACTGGTAAATCAGGTAAGATGAGTTCTGAGAAATGGTCATTGTATTTCATTAAAATTTATGGAAATAAGTCAAGACTGAGACAGGTAGCACAGATACAGTCCTGTGCACAAGGGACAGCTTTTGTGCTTGAGACCCAAGTTAGACAACAGGACAATTGTGGAACATAAGAAAGGTTAAAACAAAAGTGTCACATGCTGTTTACAAGGGCTATCTGTTCCTGTAGAATTCATTTTACGCCATTTTAAAACTTATTAACTTTAACTTAGCAGTGGTTTATCCTAAAGAGCAGAACTGGCTGGAAGGGAGTATAATTTTATTACTTTACAAAGTTCTGTATTGTTGAGATGTTTTGTAAAAAATGTGTGCTATTTTTGTAATTAAAACTAACAAGAACACATTAAGAAAAATATATGTAGGACTGGATCGACTTTCAGTATGACAGGATGAAGAGCTCTGCTGACCCACTTCAAGGTAGGAATGGTGAAAATTATTTTTAAAAAACAATCATTTAAAGACTCTGGAAATGGTTCCCAGGGCTTCCTCTCTCCGCAGCTCCTGACCTTAGGCTCTTTCTGGGAGAAGTAAGACTTCAACTTTCCTCATCCTACCCCTAGTTGATTGTTATTAAGGCTAACTCCTAGGCAAGTGAGTCAGGAATAATATTCTTAAATACATCTTTCTTATGAAAAACAAAAAAAAATCATTTTAGGGTTGTACAAAATTATCATTTTTTTCTTTTCATTTCCCAAAGGAAGAGACTGCTCCATTCTCATAATGGAATTCAAAGTATAAAAGGTCCAACTAGATACTTGACCTGAACTAGAACATGTTCTCGTGTATGAATAATACATAGTTAATGTGATTCAGTAACACATACTTTTTTATGAAAATTTTACTATGACTACTGCAGGAATAGTGTAAATGTGAAATTCATTTTTCAAAACACAAAGTACCTGTCTCCTCCAGAAAATCTATCATTATAACAGATTTAAGGCAAAATTCATACTTTATTTCTACACCTTTTTTCGCCCCATCTCCCAATTACCCAGGCTCTCCTTATTATAACCTCCCTATCTGTTCCTGATGACTGTTTTTTTAATTGAAGTATAATTAACATACAGTATTATATTAGTTTCAGGTGTACAATATGATTCAACATTGGTATACAATACTCAGTGCTCATTACCATAAGTATACTTATTATAAGTATAATTACATATAATTTTATATATATATATAAATTTATAATCCCCTTTAGATATTTTATCTCTTCCCCCACCCACCTCCTTCTTAGTCAACTTTATTGGTTGCTATTCACTTATCTATAAACTTTAAAGTTCTTTTTTTTTTTTAAGATTTTATTTATTAATTCATGAGAGACAGAGAGAGAGAGAGACAGAGGCAGAGGGAGAAGCAGGCTCCCCGCGGAGCAGGGAGCCCGATGCGGGACTCGATCCCAGGACCCTGGGATCATGACCTGAGCCGAAGGCAGACGCTCAACCGACTGAGCCACCCAGGCGTCCCAAACTTTAATGTTCTAAGAGTTAGTCCTTTGAATCTCTTTTCTGTCTACACTTAATCCTTTTCTGATTTTCATTCAGCCTAGTAAATTTATATAATTATACTTATTATAAGCATATATATATATATAATTATATATATATTGTTGAGATGTTTTGTAAAAAAACTTATGCAGTTTGTTCTCTGTATTTAAGAGCTTTTTGGTCTCTTTTTCCCTCTGTTTGTTCAGTTGTTCTGTTTCTTAAATTCCACATATGAGTGAAATCATATGGTATTTGTCTTTCTCTGACTGACTTATTTCACTTAGCATTATACTCTGTAGGTCCATCCATGTTGCTGCAAATGGCAAGATCTCATGCTTTTTGTGGTTGAGTAATAGTCCACTGTGGAATATTTACACACATAGTGAAATATATATTACACACACACACACACACACACACACACACACACACACACCATCTCTTCTTTATTCAACTGCATTTTTTTTTTTTTTAAGATTTTATTTATTTGACAGAGAAAGACATATCGAGAGAGGTAACACAAGCAGGGGGAGTAGGAGAGGGAGAAGCAGGCTTCCCGCTGAGCAGGGAGCCCAATGCAGGGCTCCATTCCAGGACCCTGGGATCATGACCTGAGCGGAAGGCAGACGCTTAATGACTGAGCCACCCAGGTGCCCCTGAACTACATTTCTGAGCCTTTTTCCACGTCTCGTAAATATTACCCAGGCTCTAGTCTCTATTTTAATTCCCCTATCTGTTCCTGATTTCTTTTATCAACATTACAGTATATTAGAAAGGAATTGGGAACTCTCTTCAGCTTTCATTTACATCTTTTTACACTCCCTATTTCTTCTCACATACTTTTCAACTTCACTAAAACATGTTGCTTTTTATTTTCATATGATTCTTTAAAGACATAATTAATTGTTCAAACTTTCAATTCTTTTAAGAATATAGCTGTACAATCAGCTATAACTTCCAAGATTTATGTAATATTGTACTCCTTAGGGCATTTCAATGTGAAATGGAAATATCAGAATGTACAGACTATAAGACTTGTCATTTAAATATTTCGTATTACTTAAAAATATATTATGCCATGGCCTATAAGGTAGAGAGAAGATACTAATTCAAGAAATATTTATTGAGCATCTACTGTGCAAAGCTATGGATATACATATTTGATTAAGATAGGTGTGGCACTTGCTGTCTTAGAGTTTAGAGTATTGAAAATAATTTTGAACCATTCACATGTACTGAAGTGAGAGGATCAGAGACAATAGTGCATTATTTATTCGAGGTTATTCTATTACTAGTGTGGAGCTTACACAGTTTCACTCACTCCAAAGTCAGTTTTCAAATAACTCTTATATGACACCCTATTTTACTGAATTATCTCCATCTGCATAGATAGATAAACCAGAACGGTCTGAACCTAAGAACTATTTTTCTTAGAGTATGTTCAAAAAAATCACTTACAATTGATTACTAACATGGAGAAAGCAAGGGCTTTGGAGAAAAAGAAAACTTCAGTTTGAATATGGTTCCCATTTACTTCGGAGAATAAATGTTGAAGGAATATTAGTCAATCTGTTGTACATAAAAAAAATGATATTTATGAAGGCTTCAGTCATTTTGTAATCTCCTCATCTGCTTTAATGGAACTGTGGTAGAGAGAGAAATGGACCCACAAAGATGTCTGTATTCTAGTCCCCCGAATCTGTAAATATGTTACATTTAACGGCAAAAAGGACTTTACAGATGTGATTAATTTAATAATCCAGAGATGGGGAATATTATTTTGGATTATCTAGGGTGGCCCAATGTAATCCCTAGGGTCTTTATAAGAGGGAGGCAAAAGGTAAAAGTCAGAATAAGGAGAGGGGTTAATGGAAGCTAATGACATTGATGGAAGACTCATAAGCCAAAGAATATAGGCCCAGTTGTGGACTTATGACCACTACAATTGTACTACAATAAATGTGTGTTGTTTTAAGCCACTAAGTTTGTGGTAATTTGTTATAGTAGCAATAGGAAACTAATGCAGAACCTACTGTTAAAACATACGAAATGAGCCTTTAAGGAGAGCCAAGAAAACAAAGAAGCTATGAAAAGCTTAAAGGAACTATTCCCAAGCAAAGATAATCTGAGTTTGCTATCTCTTGATCAAAATTTTCTTCAAGCCATCCTCTTACTTTCATTCCACTGTACTGGGTACAATGGGATTTCACAAATTAAAACCTTATATTTAGAGTAAAAGTTCACATTTATTGATATTTACCCTATTTTATGTACAGTTCTAAGGATAGTAATAGAGTATATCATTTATTACTCCCAAAGAGATAAGGCAGAAAGAGGTAGTCACTCTTATTATTTGATATTTGATATAGAGAAATTCAGGCATGGAAAGAAACCTGCCAAACATCAAGCAATTATTAAGAGGTACTGCATAGATTCAAGCTAATAGATAACTAGACTAGAGAGGCATCCTTTTCACATATAACCATTCAAAACTATAAGTATCAATTATAACTTGGCGAGAATTATGGTGTCTGGTCACTTTCTAGATAATACCTAGTAGATTTTAGTACAAAAGAAATGAACACGTTTGATGCACAGAGGGTAATGTAAGTTGGCATGGAGTCGTTTATAAATTATATGGCTAAGGATGCTGAGTATTTATGAAAAACAGACATTAAGAAGCAGTTAAAAGGGAGGAATAAAGTGAAGGTAGGTATATTTAAAAAAGGCCTCACAAATACAACAGGCAACAACTCATCCTCTCTTAAACCCAAATGCTCTAGGGTCTCATATCCCAAGCCTTTATCACCATTACTGTATATTAACCACACATTTTATTTTTAGAAATTGTGATCTAGTCTAAGACCAAGCAACTATTTATAACATTATTTTAGGAGAAAAATGTATTCCAAGTTCCAAATAGCCACTGACAAATAACTTTAAATGACAAGTAGTTTAGGGGCTTTAGAGATTGCATGTAGGATAATTTGGCAAGTGAAGCAAAACATAAACAAAAAGTTAATCAGCTGAAAATACTCATAACTTGGTGGCCTTCAGTTATTTGGAAAGAAAAAAATATATTGTCTTCCTCAGATGAAGATTAATCACTTTGTCTCACGGCAGTTTAAGATGGCTATATGGGAAGATCCTGAACTCACCTCCTCCCACAGACATACCGAATCTGTAGCTACACAGAAACAACTCCTTCTGAAAAAGACCTTAAAACTAGCTAAACAGTTCCTTTACAACAAATGGTAAAAGGGCCAAATTGAGATGAGTAGGAGAGGCAGAAATACAGTCCCACCAAAAACCCAATGCCCAGAACAGCAACCACAATTGGGAGGATATCCCAAATCCAGAGTTTCCCCCTAAGGAGTGAGGAGTTTGTGCCCCACATCAGGCACCCCAACCCTTGGAACCTGAAATAGAGAGACGAACCCCCAAAACATCTGTTTTTGAAAATCAGCAGGGCAAACGATTAGGAAACCCAAGGACTACAGAGAAATTAAATACTTTTAAAGGGCCTGCAAGCAGACTAATGACCCCAGGTAATAGTGCAAAAGCAGCAGTTTGAAAAGTGCCTAGACTATATGCAAAAGATATTTATTTGCTAATATGAAAACATCTGCCAGAGAGGCAGGGGTTTGTTGGGACACTCTCCGGGGATGAAGGTGCTGGCCGGTACCATATTTGTGTTCCCCTACCTTGATAACACTACTGGGAGTGCCCCAGCCACGTGCTCTTCCACTGCCCCATTAAAGACAGCAAGCATGTCCTGGACCTGTGCTTTCCCATAGCTCTGGGAAAGTCGGCAGAAACACGCAGTCCACACAGGGGATGCTCCTTGACTGCCTGGCTCTGGTGGTCAGGGGAACTTGTGTTCCTGGCTCTCCTGGGACTTTAGCAATCAGAGAAATCATTCTTGGCAGGCTACCATCCCCAGGGCAATATATAGCAAGCTGAAACATCAAGTTTTTCTGTGCAAAAGGCCTATTTACTTGTCTTGGAGCTTCAATCTGAGGGGCAGACTTCAGATTTGCCATACATCTAGAGGCTACAGATGTGCTCTCAGGGAACATAGGCTGGGGGACTCTATCTTTGCACTCTCCCCGAGCCCACTATAGCACACTGGTACCTATTAAAAGGAACTTATACATTGATCTGGAGCCATAATTTTTGCAACTGTCACCCAAGAGCCATCCCCAGATCACATGGTTCAGAGGCCAGCAGGGTTTACAATTGTGGTCCCATAGGATTGTACATATTCGCATACTTTAAAAGCTACTGCATAATGATCTGGCTTCCAATCAGCCTGAAATTAGGTGCTGAATGAGATCCCTCCCTTTGGAACACTGACAGGTCTTCACACACCCCTCAATGGATTCAATAGCAGACTAAATAAGGTAGAAGAAAGGATCAGTAATCTAGAAGACAGAGCAGTGGAATTCACTCAAGGAGAGCAGCAAAAATAAAAAAAGAAAATTAAAAAGTTAAGAGAGTTTAAGGGACCAATAGATGACATCAAGCAGAAAAATATTTGCATTTATAGGAGTCCCAGAAGGAGAAGGGAGGAAGGGGTAGAAAAATTATTTGAAGAAACAGCAGCTGAAAACTTGACTAATCTGGGGAAGAAAACAGATATCCAGATTAAAAAAGCCCAGAAAATTCCAAAAAAGATGAGCCCCAAAAGATCCACACCAAGACACATTATGATTAAAATGTCCAAAAGCAAAGGCAACAAAAGCAAAAATAAACAAGTGAGACTATCAAACTAAAAAGCTCCTGCACTGAAAGAAAGCCATCAACAAAATGAAAAGAAAACCTAATGAACAGGAGAAAATATATGCAAATAAAAATCTGATAAGGAGCTAATATCCCAAATATATAAAAACTCACAACTCAATGCCAAAAAAACCAAATGATCTGAGTTAAAAAATGGGTAGAGGATCTGAATAGACATTTTTCCAAAGAAGACATATAGATGGCTAATAGGCACATAAAAAGATGTTCAAATCACACTTCATCAGGTAAATGCAAATCAAAACTATAATGAGATATTACTTCACACATATGCTGTAGAGTATCAAAAAGATAAGAAAAAACAAGTGTTGGCAAGACTGTTAGGAAAAGGAACCTTAATGTGTTATTAAATGGGAATATAAATTGGTTCAACACTATGGAAAACAGTGTGGAGATTCCTCAGAAAATTAAAAATAGAACTATCATATGATTCAACAATTCCATTTCCGGGTATTTATCAGAAGGAAATGGAAACACAAATCTGAAAAGATATATGCACCCCTATGTTAACTGAAGCAATATTTACAATGGTCAATATATGGAAACAATGCAAGTGTCCATCAAAGGATGAATTGATAAAGATGTGATACACACACACACACACACACACACACATGCGCGCGCACACACACACACACACACACTGAAATACTTCTGAGCCCTAGAAAAGAATGAAATCTTGCCATGTGCAACATGGACAGACCTTGAGGGTATGATGCTAAATGAAATAAATCAGACAGAGAAAAATATTGCATCATCTCTTATATGTGGAATCTCAAACAAAACAAAACAAAACAAAATAATGAATAAAGCAAAACAAAACTCAGAGATACACAAAGCAGAATGGTGGTTGCCAGAGGGGAAGGGGGGTTAGGGTACAAAATGCATGAAGGTGGTCAAAGATACAAAATAAATAAGTCACAGGGAGGTAATGTATAGCATGATAACTATAATCAATAATATTGTAGTGCATATTTGAAAGTTGCCAGGAGAGTAAAACTTAAAGGTTCTCATCAAAAGAAAAATGTAAATAATTTTTTTTTTAATTTTAGATCACTTTTTTCCTACCTTCATTCTCAAAATTTAGCATACCACTTTTGAATACACAACTACTGAAACTTTCATACAATGACTCCTTTCTAGACATTTCACTATGAATCACCTGACAGAAATTTTTAATTGAACTGTTTAAACTTAAGATTTCTCTGTAGAACAACAAACATATTTATTAGATTTGCTACAATAAACATTAATAAAATCCACTTTCTCTTTTAAATTACACTCGTTCTACCTCTAAGTTTTCTAGGCAGGTACTCTTAAGTTTTCTTTAAATATCTTTTCTAAACCAAAGATTATGATTTTCTTGCAAGTGTTTACATGAGACAGCAATCTTCTGTTTTTCAAGTGAGAAACTTTAATTGATAAAAATAAAGCAATCATTTCCCCTTAGAATTCAACCCATGTCTTCAAAAGGAAATTTTTAAATTTGTACAAATTCCAAGACAACAAAGGCAACAAAGTTGCCTGTCACACTTTAAAAGAACATGATTAGTATGCTCCTATCATATTTCAGAGTATGTACAGTAGTGTACAATCTGGTTTCTAACAATGTCTTAGGGCCCATGCTTTCCTAATTAATATTGATTTTCTAGGTTATTTGTGTGTTTACAATTAGAGGTTATTATAAGACTACTTTCATCTTTCAAAACATTTACTTTGATTCTTTTTATTTCTTAATGCTGATGGAGTCCTGTTGTAAGGATTGTTAAGCCAGTTACATTGTCAGGAATAATGATAGTGAACAGTGATCTGGGTCCTGTTTGTCCATGGCCCCCTCTGTGGAAAAAACAGTTGGACTGAAAACATAATGAAAATCTGTTACTGCATCCAAAAAGCGAGAGATAAAGTTACTTTCCATGTCAATACGTTCTCAAAAGAACCAGACGACATTAGCAAAAATGGCAGTCTTAGTAAGAATCTCCAAAACTTCTCTTCTATATATACACAATTATAAATCTATAAAATATTGTCAGAATCAACATCTTCAGGACTCTGGAAATTAGGCAAAGACTTGCAGCAATTCTTGGGAGTGTTTATTCAAGAAAAACAGCTGAATCTCAGTAAAACCAGTGAGCTTTGTGGCATTTTAAGTTGTCCGGATCACAATCCTAACTCCCCATCTTGATGGTAGCCTTGAAAACCACCAGGCTGCAGTCACAGTGAAAGCTAGCAGCAAGGCAGCCAAGCCAACAGAGGGGGCAGAACAGTGTTAGAGCACTTCCAAAGCTCCATTTCCAGACAAATGTTAAGTATTTGACTTGTGTGGTAATTCTTAGATGATCTCACTTGCAAAACTGCCTTTATTTGATCTCACTCTGAACTAACCCAATGTGAAAAGCCTTCCAATAGAGTATATGTTGAAAAAGTACAGGTAATTATTTAACTTTGCAACCCCCTGGAGTAGTGGACAATAATTAGGGCAAGCCAAAGGCAAACCAAAACCTTTATAAAGAAAACCTATAGAATTAGATGCCCATAAGGTCTTTGAAAAATTCCAACATATCGCTAGGAATCTAAAAGGCTATGTGCATTCACAGGGTTGTGCACTTGCCAAGGACTCTGCACATACTCAGGAAAGAATTGAGAAGGCCCTAAGATCTCACCTCTGGCTGACTTGAGGCTTTGTTCAAGCAGTAAGTGAAGGCTAAGGGGGAATATTTCAACTGTCTAAGTGGGTATTGAAGATATACCTCAAGATACATTCAGAATCACTCTCAAAAAAGACAACGACAAAATCTCTATCCAAACATTAGCTGACAATTAAGCTAAATGAGCAGAGATTCCAGTGGTCACAGAGGATGAAGGATGTAGACTTTACAGAATTAGTTCAGAAAAGTCACTATAAAAACCAAATGCCCCAAGTAACCCCAAATGTCCATTAACTAATGAATGAATAAAACAAAATGTATATGATGATTAATTTTACATGTCAACTTGAGTAGGCCAGGGGATGCTCAAATAACTGGTTAAACAATATTTCTGGGTGTGCTAAGATATCAGTATTTTAATTGGTGAGATGAATACAGCAGACAGCCCTCTTCAAAGTGGGTGGGCATTGCCTAATCCATCAAGGCCTGAATAGAACAAAAAGAGGAAGGTTGAATTCTCACTCTGCCTGACTAGTTCTTGCTCTAACTATTGATGGAGCTGGTACAACAATCTTATCTTTTCCTCAGCACTCCTGATTCTCAGGCCTTCAGACTGGGACTGGCATGTATACCATCAGCTTTCCAGCTCTCAAGCCTATAAACTATACCACTGATTTCTGGGTCTCCAGCTTGCAGGTGGCCGACTGTAGGACTTTTCAGTCCCCATGATCACATGAAGTAACATATAATAAATCATATATACATATACACATGCCCTAATAAGAATACCTATTGGTTCTGTGGTTCTGGTTCTCTGGAGAATCCTGACTAATATAATGTGGTAAATCCATAAAATGGAATATTATTCACCCAAAAGGAATGAATGATACATGTTCTAGCATGAGTAATACCCTGAAAATATAATAAAATCAAACATAGAAGGCCACATTTTCAATATGATTAAATGTGATTCAAAGTCCATATGATTCAATTAATGGAATGTCCAGAATGCAAAAATTCATAGAGACAAAAGTAGATAAGTGGTTGCCAGGGCTGGCAGGAGTTAGAAATGGGGCGTCACTAAGAATAGCTATATTGTTGGGGTGCCTGGGGTGGCTCAATTAGTTAAGCAACTGCCTTTGGCTCAGGTCATGATCCCTGGTCCTGGGATTGAGCCCCGAATCGGGCTCCTTGCTCCTCGGGAAGCCTGCTTCTCCCTCTCCCTCCGCCTGCCACTCCCCTTGCTTGTGCTCTCTCTCTCTGTGTCAGATAAATAAATAAAATCTTAAAAAAAAAAAAAAAAAAATAGCTATGTTGTTAAAAAATAAAGTTAAAAATAGGACTACCATACAATCCAGCAATTGCATTACTAGGTATTTACACAAAGAATACAAAATACTAACTCAAATGTGTAACTGTACTGTTTACAGCAGCATTATCTACAATAGCCCAAATTATGGAAACAGCACAAATGTCCATCGACTGATGAATGGATAAAGAAGACGTGATACACACACACACACACGCACACACACACACACGCACACACACACACAATGGAATATTACTCAGTCATAAAAAAGAATGGAATCTTGCAATTTGCAAGGACATGGATAGAACTAGATTGTATTACGCTAAGTGAAATAAGTGAGTCAGAGAAAGAAAAATACCATATGATTACATTCAGTGTGAAATTTAAGAAACAAAACAGAGGAGCACAGGAGAAGGGAGAGAAAAATAAAGTAAGATGAAATCAGAGAGGGAGACAAACCATAAGACTCTTAACTATAGGAAACAAACTGAGGGTTGCTGGAGGGGCATTTCAATGACAAAAATGTCATTAAAACAGTGGGGGAATGGGGTAACCTAGTGAATGGAAGAAGATATTTGCAATTTTGCAAATGATATATCTAATGAGGGATTGATATCCAAAATACATAAAGAACTTTTACAACTCAACACACACACACACACACACACACACACACACACAAAGTGATTAAAAAACAGGCAGAAGGGGCACCTGGGTGGCTCAGTCGCTTAAGAGTCTGCCTTCAGCTCAGGTCACGATCTCAGGATTCTGGGATCGAGCCCCGAGCCCCACATCAGGCTACTTGCTCAGCGGGGAGCCTGCTTCTCCCTCTCCCTCTGCCTGCCACTGCCCCTACTTGCATGTTCTTTCTGTCAAATAAATAAATTAAAAAATCTTAAAAAAATAATTAAAAATGGGCAGAAGACCTGAACAGATATTTTTTCCAAATAAGACATACACATGGCCAATAGACACATGAAAAGATGCTCGACATCACTAATCATCAGGAAAATGCAAATCAAAACCACAAGAGGATATCACCTCATGCCAGTCAGAAAGGCTAGTATAACCTGAATGCAGGGTAATATAAATTGGATAGCCACTGTGGAAAACAGTATGAAGGCTATTCAAAAAATTAAAAATAGAAAAACGATATGATACATTAATTCCACTACTGGGCATTTACCCAAAAAATAAAAACACTAATTAAAAATATAGATGCACCCCTATGTTTACTGCAGCATTATTTACAATAGCCAAGATATGGAAGCAACTCAAGTATCCATTGACAGGTGACTAAAGATGTGGTACACACACACACACACACACACACACACACACACACACTAGCATATTACTCAGCCATAAAAAAGAATGAAATCTTGTCATTTGCAACAACATAGATCGACCTGGAGGGTATTATGCTAAGTGAAATAAGTCAAAGAAAGACAAACACCATACAATTTCACTTATAAGTAGAATCTAAAGAGAGAGAGAAAGAGAGATCATTTGCTACATTTACAGTAAACATCATTATGGACTTGGCTCCAATTGATTCAAGAAAATCCTTAAAATATCTATAGATTTTAATGTGAAGGCATGCCATGAACATGTTGTTTTTAATCAATGTAGTGGGCCTCAGTGTCTCACAAGTTTTTCCTATATAAATTACTAAAACAGTTCCTTAAGAAAAGGCTGAACTTAAGAAAAGTAAAGATTATTATTGTCACAGGGACATAATACATCTACTAAGTATAAACAAAGCAGTCCCTAGAAATGGTTTACCAGTGGTCTTTACCCATATTTACATAATGGTAGGATATCATGCAAATTTCTGTTTCTGCTCCTTGAGCAGAAGGCAAATGGCTATTTGTAAGCTGCTAACTTTAGATACACACACAGTGAGACTGACAGCATCCAAGCTGATCTTAATATATCAATTACTACACATTAATGTATAGTTTAAGAGGATTTCTTCATCTTCAAACCCAGAGGGGAAAGAACATAGTTGACACAGACTTTCATTTCTTCCTGTCCAGAATGATTTGTGGTCTATCATTCTTAAAGCAGTTTTGAAGAGAAGATGGACATCCTGACAGTCTCCTTATCTCTATTTGAGGAGACACAACTGTCTGGGGATTTCTGAACTCATATGTCATTGAGGCTGCAAAACTGCTGAGAAACAGTTTTTGAAAATTTCAAGTAATTGTGAAAAATACAGAAATAACATTCTCTGATCAATCAGTTCTTATAGAAAAGTGATTCTCCAAAGTTTAACAAATAATTCTTGGATGTTTCCATAGTTGGAACCTAACTAGAATGGATTACTGTTTCCCTGAACTTAAATTTTCTATTTACCTCTGGAAATCAAATTCTCATAAACCAAACAAAAAGGGCATTTTTGTTTTATTTTTGTCTTCAGAAGATCTCTTTAATATGTGTTATATTTCCTATTAAATTTTAATTTCCTTGTTAAGTAGGTAACATGTTACTTTTAATTTTCCATGTGCACATATACGAAGATAGGCTTTCAATAATTATTTGTTAGAAGAACAAATGAGTAAATGGGAGTACATTCATTGATTATATTGAAAGATAAACTAAGACCTTGAGGATCCAATAAAGGCCCCATATTTTTATTAATACATTTATATTCGTATTTTTCAACTCTGTCATGCAGAAATTAATGACAGCTGTAAATTAGTTGTCCTGTAAAAATGTCATTAAAATGTTTTATAAAATATACATTTTAAGTTTTATAGATAAGTGATTTCTACTGTAGAATTTGAATTTATATAGATTACTTGAAGAATTTAAAATGCTGATTCAAAGGTGCATGCAATTATGCAGCAGCACACCTTTACCAACTTTAGAGAATTCCTGGAGACAGAAGTTCCCATGTCAGGGCAAGGCAGGACATCTCCTCTTCTTCCACAGTAACGGAATTGTAATGGAGTACATTGCTGCCCAGCAAGAGATATTTCCCAGCCTCCTCTGAAAGAGCCTCTTTCTAAAAAGCCTCCTCTGAAAATAGATTCTAAGGAGACTGACTGTTAACCTTTGAGTCATCTCCAATGTAAAAGCCCCCTTCTTTACTAGTGTTCTCCTTTCCTCTTTCTGTGCATTAAAATAATGATGTATTTGCAATCAAGCTCTGATTATACAAATAAGGATAGCAACCATGTAGACTGCCAAGCAAGGAAATAGGAAGGTCCAGGCAGAATGAGAATGCAAAGCACAGCCACCCTGCAATCTGGACACTCATCTTGGGACTGCCGTATGAAAATTATTATCTTTTCTATAAGCACCTCTACTTTGGGATATCTTTGCTATAGCAACTTAGCCCTTGTAATAAATAATAAATTTCCAAAATAGATATGAGAAACCAAATTTCTGGGGCTCCCTTAAGGCTGAAGTTCAAGCAAGGAGCCTAACTCTGAAAATTGGACCCACTTAAACAAGACGTTGATTCAGAAGCTAATGATGCAAAGAGCAGACTCTGTATAGTATCTGTTCTGATAAGAGCAATGCATATGTATTAAATATTCTATAGACTGATTAAATGTGTGCATAGATAGCTATTTATTAGATTTTGGAATTAAATACATTCCAAAGAAATTAAAAAGTGAATCATAAATGCCAAGTCCTATTCTGAAAGCTACTGAAATATAAAATTACTAAGTGAAAATCTGCGCACATTAAAATCAAACTACCAGAGACAATAACAGCCATTTTCTTTGTTATATTTTGATCTAAAGACTCTTTTGGCCCCTAACAAACTCATTTGATAACCAGAATAATTGTTCCTTTACTCGTTCTTTAGCATTTACAAAATGAAATAGCTTTCATGAAGATATGTCTCAGCATTGGTTTAGGCATGAAGAAATTTTGGAATGCAAATGTTATGCACAGCTATAGCATCACCTTCTATAGAACTGGATGGAGCTTACTTCCCAGCCCTGTGCAAATGTAAGATCTCCCCATTTATGTAAATCTTATTTTTCTCATCTCTTGAGTGGCTAGGGTTGGTCTGCACTGCAGTTTTCTGTTTCTAACTGTATTTTAATTGCCTTATAAATAAAATAAGAGTGAGGAAGACTTTGGTTGAATAATAAGACAAAAATATTTACTAATCACAGAATGAGAGCATTTAAGGAATACATCATAATTCTAAGTATGAAGAAGTATCAAAAGTGTACTTTCAATGGGGTGCCTGGATGGCTCACTCAGTTAAGCACCCGACTCTTAGTTTTAGCTCATGTCAAAATCTCAGGGTCTTGGGTTAGAGCCCTGTGTTGGGCTTGGTGCTCAGCACAGAATCTGAGATTCTCTCCCTTTCTCCCTCCCTCCGCCTCTGCTCCTCTCTGTGCATGCATGCACACCCTCTCTCTCTCTCTCTCTCTCTCAAATAAATAAATAAAATCTTTTTTAAAAAAGTGTACCTTCAACATTTATATATATATTTTAATGATATTTAGAATGTTGTAAATCAATCAGCCAACTGACAAATTTCACATAAACTTCAGGACTGAGACAACTGGTGTTTTGTTTGTTTAACTTTACTTTCTGGGTGATAATCTGATTCATACTGATAATCAGATTCATTGTATCATAATAGACTAGAAAATAAAATACAACATCCTTAAGGTTGTGACAGATTGCAGGTATTTAATGAATAATAATCAGATTTTGTTTTATTGGAGCATGCATATGTTTTGTTAAAAAAAATAAGTAAAACAAGACCAAATTTAGAAAATGACAGATGGAACATTTCTATATTTAACTAAATTTATAAAATGCTGAAGTATCTGATACTAAAAATCTGTCCATTGTTACCAGGATCCAAGTTACATCCAAGCTTAAGGGTTTGCTCAGGAAAGCCTGTGTTCAGGAATTCCTAATCACACAGGCTGAATTTCAGGTTTCAACTTTGAAAGCCCAAAAACTGATTAACATGTAAAGATATTTTATAAGAGACTTCTAATAGAACTGATGTATTTTAGAAAGCAAGGGAAGTATTTTGTTTTAACAATCACTCCTCTCGTATCGGAGGCAAATTTGCAACTTCCACAGGAAGGCAGTTCTTCCAAATTCAATCTTTGCCACCTAGTATTATTTTTCATCTTTATAGTCTATGAAATTTGTGTTTCACTTTCAAAATAACAGGGGAAAAATCATAAGACCACATCAAATTTTTGGAAGTCCCTATGCTTCTGACTTGTTTTATGTAAAATAAATTTATATTTAGAATTTAAAATAGCAGAAGCCTATTAATGTTGGTTAATTAAATCTTCTTGTTATTTGACATAAATAAATATGAATGACCAACATTCAAGAATACAGAATAAAATAAAATAAATTTGGTATGACCTAATTTTTATTTTTCTGATGAGTCCATATGTATATTACATATATATATATTCTGAAATATTCGACAGTCACTGTAAAAGTATGATATTTAGTGGATTTCTTCAAACATGTCTTAAAAAAAAATATAATTGACCCAAGGTGCAACATTACAATCAGATTCTATAGTGGATGTTACCTGTAATTTGACTCCTCTTAAGGCTTCAGTGACAGGTAAATAATAAAAATTGCTTAAATGCTATAGAACTATTGCATTTTCTTATAAAAATGGTAAAAAGCAATATACAAGTATTTTGGATTTTTTTTTCCTTCCATTTAGTACCCATTAGAGAAAAAAAATGCTCACATCTGGACTTGTGCTTCTTTTGAGGCTGTTTTGTGTCTCGTCTCTGCTCCTTCCTATCCTCATGATGGACAGGAAAAAAATCTAAGAGGGCCAAATAATCTGGAGAAATATTTAAAATTTTTTTTTTTTGCTGTGTGTACATATGTGTGACTTCCTTTTTGGCTAAATCAAGAAATAAATAAATAAAAAATAAAAGAGAAAAGGGAAATATTTTCTAGATCAATGGTATGTGCAAGTGCATTAAGTAGTGAAAACAACTATATCACATAATATTTATATTGCATTCTTACCCCCTGCCTGTATTGTTCTAAATGGCTTACATGTATCAACTCATTTCAACTTCACAATGACAATATGAGTGAAATATTTTTGAAATATTATTTTTTCCTTTTTATATCTGCACACTTCTCTTGTGTGCTATAAAAGCAATTTCCTCTAGTTATTCTAAGACTTTCTCCCAATGACCTTGGTTTTTGCATATGAAGTGTAAAAACTGTGGAATCACCAGGCAGTTGAGTTCTTTGATTCTCTTGCTGTCTCTGTCTCTCTCACTTTTTCTCCTTTATTTGGTATAAGAGGCAATGCATTTAGGAATGAGTAAACCCTGAGTATGCTGTAGATTACTGGTCCTTTCATGGCAAGGAAATCTCCAGAAACAGATACTGGTATTCTTCTTAATAAAAACAATAACACTTAATAATAAATAACTATTAAAAAATAAAAGAGATGTACATGTTTATATTACAAACTAGTGAAAATATTGCATTGGTCATTTTAGTTACTTATAAATGAAGAGTCAATTGAAGGAAGGTCCAATCCTCCACACAATGAAAGCAGTTAAAACACTGTGTCTTAAAGACACCACTGGAGATCTCATTTACAAAATTAGTTATAAGTAGAATACCATAGGCTCCAGAGATTCAGCATTAAAGAGCCATTTATTTATGCTAGGCATTGTTAAGATATAAGTAGTGTTCACTGAATGACAATACTAATGATACACTAACTATATGGTACTATTTTCACTCTTTAACAGAGACTGTCAACTCATTTAACCTAAAATAATATATAACATGAAAAGTTCAAGAACAATGGCAGAGTTAGAAGAATGGGATAGGGAAAGTGGTGAGGAATTTTCTGCACTCAAAACTCACATAACAGAGATTTGTCTATTTTCTTCGGTTATAGAGCAGGCATAGTTTTCTGAATGTTTAGACTGTAAAACTACAATTTTGTTCCAATCTTCGCTTATTAGTCCTCACGTCTTCTCGCTCTTAGTCTGTAAGCAACATTCCAACTTCCTGATCTCTGGTCAAATTCCAACCTCTTGTTTCCACTTTCACTTGCAACCTCTGTTCACCTGATCAAAATCACTCCAAACTGGATCTTAAATATTAGGGAATGACCTTAAATTTATTAATTTTTGACGAACAATCTTCAGAAGATGAATGCTGAATTATGAAATGTCTTTATACCTTCAAGTTACTTTGAAATTTTTCAGCTATAGAAAGAGGAAAAGAATGAGAGAGAAAGAGAGACAAAGACAGAGACAATTTATGGAATATGTTAACTATTGAAACTGTATGTCAGTATATGGGCGTTTGCTATATAAATTTTTTACTTTTTCTATACACTTGATTTTTACCAATAAAACACTGAAAAGTAAAAAACCAAAGAAAAAAAATAACAAACCCAAAAACATTTCATGTGTGTTCACATATATATCCTCACCATTTTTCTACTTTTTTTTTTTTTTTTTTCATCTATCCCTGTGATCTCAGAGTGAAAGACAGACTCCTTCTTCTCGTTAAAACTCACTTCTCTACTATGGTGCTTTATTAGATTTTCTATTAATTTTGAGGAATATTATTTCTAAATATCTTCTCACTAGCATCTTACGTGGTATTGTCTCAGCTTCTATTTCTTCCTCATTTTTTATAATTCAGATAAGAAGTATTTTTTAATATTATAAAATACCTTATATCAAAACACACACACACAAACACAATCCTCTGCTATCATTACTTCTGATTGCAATCCTATTAATCAACCCCCCTTTCCCAGTTAAAATTCTTAAATAACATTAATTAAATATTGCTCCTGATTTTTCCTTTTTCTCTTCAAACTTCCATCAATCACTCCATTGAAATTCCTGTAAGATCAACAAAAACCTTGTCACAAAGTTCACTGATGTGTTTCAGTCCCCATCTTTCTCTGACCACCCAACAGTTATCACCCTCCTTGACCTCTACTCTACAGCTGTAACTGTTTATGACTTCCTCCTCCTGAATGCTGTCTCCTTTGTCTGCAAAGACAGTATTCTTGTGTATCTCCTTTTCTCATTCCTCCTAGACTCTTTCAGTTTCTTTTTTTTTTTTTTTTCCCAATATTTCCTTTAAATGTGTTCCTCTCCTTTAACTTGGACTTAGGACTTTCAGGGTTGTTTGCTTATTTGCCTTTATAAAAGTGTCCATTTCTTTATTGTAAAGATTTAGAAAAAGTTAAGGTATGGCTTCTAATATGAAACCTAGCTCTTTATTTCTTCCACTGACTACTTCAACACTTGTTTCTTGAAGTACCTCTATCTTCACAAGTCCACAAGGGTAACTTCTGTAAGTACTTTTGTATCGATAGTCTCATATAAGGCAACACCTGACTCAACACCATTCTTTTACTCTTGTCTCCTTGCTGTTCTGTTGTACCCTTTCTGGTTTTACTGTGATTTTTTTGTAAGCACCAATTTTCTATTTAGATATCTTTCATAAATATGTAAGAAAACTTCTGGATTTTCTCTTAAAGCCTCATTAAAATACTGTTTTTTTAATCTGTTGTATGTTGATAACTCATGAAAAACCTACAGTAATCTAACAACTCCATTTGCTTAAGAAATCAAGGAAAGCACAAAAATTTCAAATTCAAGAAAAAAAACTATCGACTTTTTTTTTCAAATTCAATTGGCACTTTTTTTTTTAATTTCAAGATTTCTTATCCCATTTACCCTTGAGAAGTAAATCAAACACTCTTGACCAAAGCTGAAAATTTCATCCTAAAACAGGAAAGGGAGAAAATAATTTATTTCAATTCTTTGTGTGAAACTAATAGTTTTGTGTCATGAGAAGGCTGCCATTTTTTTCCAGTAAGTAAAGATGCCCCATACTACGAAGGGTTGCCATTTAAAGAACAACCAGGAAGCAATTCAATGAAGAGGAATTGTTAAGGATAGGATTCTTGCTGCATTCCAATCATGTTCCTTTCAAAACCTAGCTTTATGGATTTTAAAGAAATCCTGAGGGGGCACTCTTTTCCTTTTGTCCCACTGAAATATCATCATTAAACTCCTCTAAAAATGCTTTCTGATATGATTCTGCTTTCCAGCTGAGGCAACATTTTCTATAAGTAATAACAAAACAGCTGAAGTGAGTAGAAGCAAACTGGGCAGATAGGAATATCAATCCTGATGGGACCAAAGGAAGCTCTGTGTTAACTTCTGAAGTACCTGAACTTTTCTGAACCAGTTGGTTTTGACTGAAATTGAAAATGCTCTTTTACTTTCGAATCCCTGCCAGAGGGGGCTGCTATGGTAGACTTCTCTAGCTATTTTTCTTCTTTTTCAGAAGAATTCAAGACGGGAGATGTCAATGTGTGTGCTTAAGCATAAAAGTGATCGTTTTTTAACCACTGGTGGGAAAGTAGTTTGCCAGTGGGGAGCTAAGTGTTGAAATCTGGCATTAATCCAGCAGAGTTGGACCAATAGATCACAGATAACTATACAGTATATGACGGTGAGTTCTCTTGCTTAAAATGAAAAAAAAATGGGGAGTATTGAGAAGTGAGACAGGAGATTTTTCAAAAGGTGCACTACACTGCTCTATTGACTTAAGTCAGCTACAAGGAAATTTAAAAACAATTTAGAGAATAGAGTGCAACTACCTCTATGAAGATCACTCTTCATAACATAGGTGGATAGGGAATACTCCAGTATGAAATATTGTCTCGCATGTATGTTTACCTTAAGGCTCCAGCAGATACTAAATTGCATTCTAAAAGTTTAGTGAATTTAAGCTGAAGAGGTCGTTTATGTCACCCAGAAGCAACAACAATGATACCCCCCAAAGTGGAAGTGGAAGTAAATAGCCAAGTGTCGGTCTCTTGAGGAAAAGTTAATAAAAACAGAAATCTAATCCTTCCACCAAGATTATGGTGAGCTGGGTTTCTGTATGTGTGGCTAAAAGCTCAACTGTCATGCTTTTTATGTCAGGTCACAAATGCCAGCTGCTTGTTATTTAAAAATAATCATCAAAAAAATATAAGTTGAAGAATCATTTTCAAATAAGAAATGAGAAAGGGATACTGAAATGAGTCTTTCCTCTTTCTCAAAAACATAACTGAATTACCATGACTGGAGGCAGAATTTAAAAACCTGATCATTTGAATTTAGAATAAACATCCTCCGAAAATATATTTAAAGTTAATATTTAATTAAAATAATAAGAAATGAAAAAGTAACACCAAAGCCATTATTATACATAAAAGATATATTTTCTCGTAAGTCTCTTAAATCAAAGAGTCAAAATTATAATTTCTAAAGTCTTATAAGAAAGGGGCCATATGTTTTCTCCTTCTCCATTTTTCTTAAAATTAATTCAGAGTGTATTTATCTATAAACATTGCTTCTCTTTTTACCTTGTCTTGAACCATGCCTTTCTTGCTAAATTTATTCACTCAGCATTTTTTCAGTGACCATTGTGCATGATATTGAGCTTCTCCTGATGTTAAAAAGTAATATCTGGATTATTGGTCATAGTTTGTTTTTCAGAAATTTTGACCATGAAACTACAGGAAATAAAGGTATTATTTGAAGAAGTTGTAAATGTTTTTGGGTATCTTCCTTGAGTTGAGAATTCCAAGTCCTGAACTTATACTTCTTTTGCTCCAATTTTCCGGTACAGTTAGAAACAACCAACCACCTCTGGCACATTCCTTATTTATACCAATATTTCTATGGCAGTTACTCCATATCATCTCTCTAGAAGTGTAATGAGACTTCTATTATGGTGGCTTATGAAAGTGAGTCTTCCAAGAGCAAAGAAATGAATGTTGCCCAGCCTCTTAGAGACATGGCCCCCACCATTACTTCCATACACTATTAGCTAATGCAAATCATAGAACACCTCAGATTCAGAGAGGAAGGGAACTACAGGAGGGCATACCGGGAGATATAGTTCACTGGGGACCACTTTTGGAGACTAGGTATCACAGACAGTTTGGAATTTCTGTTTGTAGTGGTATGGTTAAAAATATTATTATTCTCCGGGTCTGTAATTCATAACACTGCATTTTAATGATTAGTACTTGAGTTGCATCTGTGTATTGTAGGCTCATTTAATGTGTCAATCTTGATAGCTTTGCCTATTATGCATATTGTGCCATTTATTCTGGAAATTTGAATTCAATTGAAATGAGAAGGATAACTGAATATGGTCTTTTTGCTCTGAGAAGCCCAGAGAATGATGCCTCGGGAAACTGTTCTTATACTGTCAGAAATAAAATACTTGCTACAAAGAATATAAAGTTTGCAAATGGGATAAGTTTATTAGCTACCATAGGGTCTAAAATTTATTTTCAATAATAATGAATGTCATGATAAGTCATTGTATTTAACTCCACATTTTATCAAAACATATGAATTTAAGAAACGCTATAGAAAGATGCATTTTCTTAATGGAATTGCCTGTTCCTGCCTAAACTTTAATAGTCAAAAACATGAAAGAAATTTAAGATTACGTATTCATTTTTTGTTAAGTTCTTAAATGTCCTATATAACTATTAGTATCTTTAATCTTAATTCCAAAGATCTAAAAATTTGAGATTCCTAACTAAAGAGACTTAATTTTAGAATTTCTGTGGCCTTCCATTTCCATGTCACTGGACCATACCTATAATTTTTGCCTCATCAGAATTTACTTTTCTGAAATATAAAGTATGCATCTGACTATGCCCAAATTTCCTTCTAAGGTTCCCAGCACATTCATATCATCAGGTTGGTCTTTCACGGAGTTAAAAATTAAATCCAGACATTTTAATTACCTTATTTCACCCTTAAAAAATGTACTAAATAAAGTAGGCGAAGTAAACTTCTGTCAAATAAAAATTCTACCTTTAGCAACATGACAGTTTTATCTGGTGTTCAAATACTTTAGGGCATTTCTCCCTTCCTTTTTCTTCCTTCATTCCTTTCTTTTTGTAAGCTTACTCAGAGGTAACAGTCTTTAGGATCTTCAAAGGTACTACTTCTGTTATTCCATTCCACCTTCTTTGTTTTTTAAATATCCTTAATGTCCAATGTCAAAGTAAAATATATCAGGAATACTGCAGATACCAAGATTGTATTTGAAGGAAAAATTCTACATTAGTCAGAAAACATCAAGACATCAGTCATTTAACTAATTGGAAACCTTACACCTGTAAATATAGACTAAGTTTTCCCTTCAGTCTTTTTCTTTTAAAAATTTTTACATAATGGAGAAAAACTGCCAAGCAAATCCACTTTGATTCACTTTTTTCATTTTTTATTTAAATTCCAATTAGTTAACATACCATGTAATAGTAGTTTCAAGTGTACAATACAGTGATTCAACACCTCGATATGACACCCAATGCTCATCACAGTAAGTGCAATCCATAATCCCCATTACCTATTTAACCCATCTCTCCACACAACCCCCCCTCTGGTAACCATCAGTTTATTCTCTATAGTTAAGAGTCTATTGCTTGATTTGCCACTCTCTCTCTTCTTTTTTCCCTTTGCTCATTTGTTTCTTAAATTCCAGATATGAGTGAAATCATATGGTATTTGTTTTCCTCTGATGGACTTATTTCGCTTAGCATATACACCCTAGCTCTATCCATGTCACTGCAAATGGCAAGATTTCATTCTTTTTAATCACTAAGTAATATTCCATTGTATATACATACCACATTCTTTATCCATTCATCAATGGACACTTGGGCTGTTTCCATAATTTGGCTTTTGTAGGTAATGCTGCTATAAACACTGGGGGGATGTATCTCCTTGAATTAGTATTTTTGTATTCTTTGGGTAAATACCTAGTAGGGGAATTGTGGAATTGTAGGGTAGTTCTATTTTTAACTTTTTGAGGAACCGCCATACTATATTCTAGAGTGGCTGCACCACTTTGCATTCCCACCACAGTGCAGGAGGGTTCCCCTTTCTCCACATCCTCGTCAACATCTGTTGTTTCTTGTTGATTTCAGCCATTCTCACAGATGTGAGGTGATATCTTATTGTGGTTTTGATTTGCACTTCCCTAATAATTAGTGATGTTAAGCATCTTTTCATGTGTCTGTTGCCCACCTGGATTGTCTTCTTTGTAAAAATATCTATTCATGTCTTCTGCCCATTTTTATTTGGATTATTTGGTTTTGGGGCGTTAAGTTTTATAACTTCCTTATATATTTTGGATACTACCCTTTATCAGATATGTCATTTGCAAATACCTTTTTCCATTCTGTAGGTTGCCTTTTAGTTTTGTTGATTGTTTCCTTTGCCGTGCAAAAGTTTTTTTTTTATTTTTATGAAGTCCCAAAAGTTTATTTTTGCTTTTGTTTCCCTTGCCACAGGAGACATATCTAGAAAGAACTTGCTATAGCTAATGTCAAAGAAGTACTGCCTGTATTCTCTTCTAGGATTTTTATGGTTTCAGGTCTCACATTTAGGTCTTTAATCCATTTTGAATTTGTTTTTGTATATGGTATAAGAAAGTGATCCATTTTCTGTCTTCTGCATGTTGCTATACAGTTCTCCCAACACCATTTGTTGAAGAGACATTCTTTTTCCCATTGGATATTATTTCCTGCATTGTTGAAGATTAATTGACCATATAGTTGTGGGGTCATTTCTGGGTTTTCTATTCTGTTCCACTGATTTATGTGTCTATTTTTGTGCCAGTTTTTTTGTGCCATATTGTTTTGATCACTACAGCTTTGTAATATAACTTGAAGTCTGGAATTGTGGTATCTCCAGGTTTGCTTTATTTTTTTTTTTTCTAAAGATTTTATTTATTTATTTGACAGAGAGATAGAGAACACAAGTAGGCAGAGTGGCAGACAGAGGGAGAGGAAGAAGCAGACTCTCCGCCAAGAAGGGAGCCCGATGTGGGGCTCGATCCCAGCACCCTGGGATCATGACCTGAGCCGAAGGCAGCCGCTTAACCAACTGAGCCACCCAGGCGCCCCTGCTTTATTTTTCTAGGTCACTTTGGCTATTTGGGGTCTTTTGTGATTGTATACACATTTGAGGATTGTTTGTTCTAGCTCTGTGAAAAATGCTTGTGGTATTTTGATAGGGATTGCATTAAATCTGTAGATTGCTTTGAGTAGTATAGACATTTTAACAATATTTGTTCTTTCAATCAATGAGCATGGAATGTCTTTCCATTTGTTTGTGTCACCCTTAATTTCTTTCATCAGTGTTTTATAGTTTTCACAATACAGGTCTTTTACCTCTTTGATTAGGATTATTCCTAGGTATCTTACTGGTTTTGGTGCAATTGTAAAAAGGATTGATTGATTCCTTAATTTCTCTTTCTGCTGCTTCATTTATTGGTGTATAGAAATACAAGAGATTTCTATATGTTGATTTCACATTCTGTGACTTTACTGAATTTATTTATCAGTTCTAGCAGTTTTTTGATGGAGTTTTTTGGGTTTTCTCTATATATTATCATGTCATCTGCAAATAGTGAAAGTTTTACTTCTCCCTTACCAATATGGATGCCTTTTATTTCTTTTTGTTGTCTAAATGCTATGGCTAGGAATTCGAGTACTATGTTAAATAACAGTGGTAAGAGTAGACATCCCTGTCTTGTTCCTGACCATAGAGGAAAAGCTTTCAGATTTTCCCCACTGAGGATGATATTTGCTCTGGGTTCTTCATATACGCCCTTCACTTTGTTGAGGTATGTTCCCTCCAAACCTACTTTGTTGAGGGTTTTTATCATGAATGGATGTTGTACTTTGTCAAATGCTTTTTCTGCATCTATTGAAATGATGATATGGTTCCAATTCATCCTTCTATTAATATGGTGTACCAAGTTGTTTGATTTGTGAATATTGAGCCACCCTGGCAACCCAGGAATAAATCCCACTTGATTGTGAACTATTTTTTTTTAATGCACTGCTGGATTCAGTTTCCTAGTATTTTATTGAGAATTTTTGCATCTGTGTTCATCAGGAATATTGGCCTCTACTCTTTTTTAGTGGTATTTTTATCTGGTTTTGGAATCAGGGTAAGGCTGGCAACATAGGATGAATTTGTAAGTTTTCCATCCTTTTCTATTTTTTGGAATAGTTTCAGAACCATAGGTATTAATACCTCTTTAAATGTTTGGTAGAGGGATCCCTGGGTGGCTCAGAGGGTTAAGTGGCCAACTCTTAATTTCTGCTCTGGGCTTGATCTCAGAGTCATTGTTTCCTTGTTGATTTTCTGTTTAGATAATCTGTCCTTTGATGTAAGTGAAGTGTTAAATCCCCTCCTATTGTATTATTATCAGTTAGTTACTTTGTGTTTATTATTAACTCTTTTATGAATTGTTGTGCTCCCATGTTGGGTGCATAATATTTACAATTATTTTATCTTCTTGTTGGATTGTCCCCCTTATGATTATATAGTGCCCTTCTTTGTCTCTAATTAACAGTCTTTGTTTTAAAGTCTAGTTTGTCCTATATAAGTATTGCTACTCTGGCTTTCTTTTCATATCCATTTGTGTGATAAATATTTCTCCATCCCCTCACTTTCAATCTACAGGTGTCTTTAGATCTAAAATGAGTCTCTTGTAGGCAGCATATAGATGGGTCTTGTTTTTTTTTGTTTTTGTTTTTTGTTTTTTAATCCATTCTGACACCCTATCTCTTTTGATTGGAGCATTTAGTTCATTTATATTCAAAGCAACTATTGATTTATTGCCATTTGATTACTTGTTATTGTTTCTGGAGATTTTCCCTGATCCTTTCTTGTCTTTGTCACTTTTGGTCTCTCTTTCCACTCTATGAGTGGAACCAGATCTGGTTTAGGGATCACAAACTCCTTTAGTTTTTGTTTGTCTGGGAAACTCTTTATCTCTCCTTCTTTTCTGAATGATAGC
The DNA here is from genome assembly GCF_004348235.1 of Phoca vitulina. Taxonomy (NCBI): domain Eukaryota; kingdom Metazoa; phylum Chordata; class Mammalia; order Carnivora; family Phocidae; genus Phoca; species Phoca vitulina. The sequence goes on from NW_022589709.1 coordinate 28,274,797, forward strand.
CTTACTGGATTGAGTATTCTTGGCTGCAGATTATACCCATTCAGCACTTTGAATATATCATGCCACCCTCTTCTGGCTTGCCAAGTTTCTGTTGAGAAATCTCCAGGGAGCCTTATGGGTTTTCCCTTGTAAGTTAAGGACTTCTTTTCTTTCTGCTTTTAAGATTTCTTCTTTATCACTGTATTTTTGCAAATGTAATTACAATATGTCTTGGTGTTGGCCTCTTTTTGTTGATTTTCATGGGAATTCTCTGTGCCTCCTTGATCTGGATATCTGTTTCCTTCCTGAGATTAGGGAAGTTTTCAGCTATTACTTCTTCGAATATATTTTCTCCCCCCGCCCCCTTCTCTCTTCCTCTTCTGGGACTCCTATAATATGAATGTTATTACAGTTGTAGAAATCACTGAGTTCCCTAACTACATTCTTTTGTTGCTTAATTCTTTCCTTCTTTTGTTCAGCTTCATTACTTTCCACTATTTCATCTTCCAGGTCACTAATTCATTATTCTGCTTCTTCCAACTTGTTCATTGCATCAAGCCTATTTCCAATCTCATTTATTGCACTCTTCACCTCTGGCTGAATCTTTTTTAACTCTTTTATCTCTGTGGTAAGGGTCTCCCTGAAGTCTTCTATTCTTTTCTCAAGGCCAGGAAGTATCATTATGATTGTTGTTTTAAACTCTCCATCAGGCATGTTACTTATATCTGTTTTTCTTAGTTCTCTGACTATGGCCTTATCTTGTGCTTTCATTTGGGATAAATTCCTCCATTTTTACATTTTATCTAAATCTCTGCCTTCTGTGTATTAGAAAAGCCAGTTCTGTCTCCTGCTCCTTAAAGTAATGGCCTTATAAAGAAGAGGTCATGTAGTTCCTGGGGCCTGGCACTTCAGGGAGTGTCTCCAGTGTGTGCTGTGTGCATTGTGCTGTTGTGTTTGGCTGCTCTATCCTTCAAGCCAGTCATCTGCAGAGGCTCTTTTTGCCTGCTGTGGGCAGTGCTTGGTCCCTAGCCTGAATGTAGTGAGTTTTAACTAGCTGTACTCTGCTTCTGCTTGTGAAATAAGACCTGCTACCACCTCCACCAGAACTGAGGCCCCGCAGACCTCTCTGGTTGGGAGATGTGGTGTGGGTAGGGGTTTGTGCTGGTTTTCTGGGGGAAGGGCCCACTGCAGCACTAGGACTGAGGCAAGTGACTGAGAAGGGCAGTCCCACCAGAGCACAGGGGAGTGGGGCTTGGTGTATGTAAGTTAGGCAGCCAGTGTTGGTGGTGTGCTGCTTCCCCCAGGTGGCTCTGTGTTTATGCTGAGGGGTGGGGGAGGAAAATGGCACCAGCCAGCTCCTTTGTTCCAGGAGAGCTGTCTCTATGAATGCTGCCTCTCAAGAAAGCAGTCTGAGAAGAGCAAAATATCTCCCCACTACGTGCTCCAGGCACTCTTCAGATAACTGTTTGAGCACTGTCTGTTCCCAGGTTGTTTGCCTGCCTTCTCTCCAGGAGCAGTGCAGTGCCCTCTGGGCTCTATCCTAGCCAAGTCCACTGACCTTTAAAACTCCTGGGTTTCAGCACTGTTGGTTGCAAGAACTCATGAAATTCAGGTCCTCTTGTTTTCCAAGTCAATGGGTTTGGGGACATTCTCCTTGTGTGTTCCCCTGTGTGTGTGTCTCTCTCTCTTCCGCTCTCTTCCCCTCTCGCTCTTCTCTACAACCATAGCTTCCTCCCCTCCAAAGCACCCATGATCTGTTCTCCCTTAAGCCAGTTCTCCGCACTTCCTCCCTTCTTTGATGTGGCTGCTTCTCTCCCTTTATTTGTGGAGTTTGTTCTGTCAGTCATCAGATTGATTTCTGGGGTACTTAGGATGATTTGATAGACGTCTAGTTGTGTTTGTTGGACGAGGTGTGCCCAGGGTCCTTCTACTCCGCTGTCATCTTCTTCTCTCTCTGTAATTCATTCTTATTCTCATTCAAAATAATCCTTAATTATCTATGCCATATTGCAGCTAAGGTATACCAGCTATGTTGGTATCTAAAGTAAATTATTTTCAAATGAACTAAATGGTAACCAGAAAAATTTACTTTACATGCATGAGGCATTAATCCCAGGATTTATTTACTCTTACTGAACTTCCAAATATTTCAATTGTCCTTCTTACTGGCAAAGAACTTATTACAATTCTTTATATTAGTTTTTCTTCACCACAAAATTCTTCAGCGTAAGAGCTGATTTATCTTTTCCATGTAGATTTTCTTGTACTCTACCTCAGCAAATTCCATTTCTAAATTCATCTCAGTAATGAATTATTAATATTTAAGACCATAACAAAGCTTTGATTTTGGATGAATTTGGGGGGAGGCAGACAAGTGGTACAATGTGAAAACATATTTTCCATAAAGTAGAAATAATTTTGCAGTTGAAAAGGAAATAAGGTGGATACTGAAAATGTGTAAGATGGCCACAAAAACCATGGACTTAAAATTCTTTTACCAAGGTAAAAGATGAGGAAAATAAGTTGAGCAACTTTTTGAAGAGTATAATTTAGAGGCCTGACGACATAAAATAGCTACAATTATTTTCAAAACATGCATAGACAAACACCACAGCCAGGAATTGTAGTCAGGATTGCATTTTTCCAGAAACCACAGGGAGGTAATACAAGGGTGATAATGAATTCTTGTATTAAAAAAATCTACTCCCTGCTGTTTCTCCACAGGAGAAGGGCAAGAGAAACAAAACCTGGTTTTAAAAGAAAAAGTAAAATATTTTCATTTCAGTAAAGCAATTAATTTTTTTTCCTTTTGGTAACCAACTGGAAAATATTTTTCAAAGTATGCTCACCAAATTTAACTTATTTAAGCATTACTTTTTCTTCTCTAAAGGGTGTATAGACATTCCCAATATATAAGAAAATAATGGATTAAGAAAATAAAGCTATTCATGAGGAAAGAATATTTGTAATAAAAATGTTGTATTAGCTATCAACAGTTCAGCTAATTGCAGAAGATACAATACTTTTATGTGGCATCCCCCCCCCCCAAAAAAAAAAAAAAAACCGAAGTAGTTTATTTAGAAAATGTTTTATTGATCAATTAATTTGTTGTTTGACTGGTTTGTACTAACTGTATCTTCAGCCTAAACCATTCTCCAAATTTAAGCCATTTCAAGTTCATTCCAGATATCCTACAGGCACTTCAACTTTAACATGCCACCAAATGTCTTTATGATAAACTACCTACCTCAGCACCCATATCTGCTTTTCCTTCTATGGAGCCATCAAACCTGTAGAAATCTTTTCTATGGATCTAGGAAAACCTGGTCAGCTCCAGTCTCTAATAATGCCTGCAACTCACCACTGTGTCCTAGCAACTCCTCTATTTAATTTCTCTTAAATCTGCCCATCTTTCTATTCCTTTCACCCCCTCTATTACCATATCTTAGATATTATTACACTTTCCATAGACTTTAGAAAATCCAAATCACCTGAAATTTCATTACATATAAACGAGCTTAATATGTTGCTAAATACTTTAAAATAATATGTACATATAAAAAATCTACAATATAAAATAACTCTAGAGGCTTGATCAGATTCAGATTTTTTTTGTTTGCTTATGTAAGAAGAATGCTTTATAGATGACACTTTATATCAAATTTTGAAAGAAGCTAGCTAGCAGATAATTCACAGTTCTGTCATCCAACCAAACCCCCCGAATGCCAGTATCCTGTATTATAACTGAAGAGCAAGTCAGTATCTCACTACTACCAAAAAGGCAGATGGCACAAATAAGGCCTTTAATATCAACTGAACACTTAACTAGATTAATGTCCATGCCATTCCAAATATGTTTCTGTGGGAATAAAAATTATATGGCTATTATTATTTTATCATAATGAAAACAAAACACACCTATTACAGTGTCCCAGAGACTGTGCTGTTTCTAAGCTTCATCTTATAATGTCCCAGAGACTGTGCTGTTTCTAAGCTTCATCTCATTTTATTCTTAAACCAACCTTATAAGGTGGGTACTACTATCATTATCCATTTTATGGATGAGGAATGTGAGCCCTAGAGATGTTAAATTACTTTCTCAAGATGATTCAGCTAGTGATACTAAGAACTTAAAGTTTTGTTTTACTCTATAGCATACAGCTTTTCCATTGATAGCACTGCCTCTTCTTCATCATCAATAACTGATTTTCATTTAGTGCAAATAAAGACTCAATATTATATTTAAATGTTAACAAATGTATAAATTTGGGCCCTTTTATAATATTCACTCACATGACTTGAAAAATAGACACAAAATTCTGAATTACCCTCACTGGGTTAATCAGAAAATAAAATAACACTTAAAGCTCATTGGAAAAAAAAAAAAAACACAGTGAAATTATAGTTGTTTCATTCTGAGGATTGTTTCTCCTCTATCATGAGGAATGTATCTGCTCTTTGATGAACTGTTGACAAGTTTGCCACACTGTGGGAGATCACATATGCTATACTGTGATGTTGTAAAATGAAAATGTGAAATGAAATTCTGTTGCTTACAGCTGTTAACTTTTTAAGGAGTGTTAGGAAATTTTGTCAAATTAATTCTAAATATATTAGAATAAATAACATAATAAACAATTTATTTTGTTTCCACTAAAAAATAAGTTTATAATGAAGTAGAAAACAAGGGCACAAAATTGTCATCCTTAAAAAAGACTCACATTAGATTCTGATTGAACACTTCACTTTCAAGTTGAAAGAAAGTGAACACAGAGAAAAATGAGATATAAGATGTCTCTCTTATACTCATGAGATAGTAAGCAAACTTATAATAAGTAATTAGGTAGATAAAATCAGAAGTGTCTCTAATTCCTTCTGTAAGAAGAGAATTGGGCAAACAAACATTGGACAATTTTTGTTTGCCAGGTAATTGTCCAGAGAATTCAATTCTATTTTACTTAATATGTACTCTCCTAAGATGTGCTTAAAATCATTATTCCCATATTATAGAAGAGGAAACTGAAACTCGGATTTTATGATTTTAAGAAAATCTAAGGCTTTTCAATGCTGGAGCAAACACTCCAAGTCTGATTTTATGACTACAAAATCTGTTTTTTTCCTATCTTACTACTTACCTGTGTTACAAGGTATAAAATGGATAAAAATGAAAAGAAGGTATTTGATTCATTATTACTGTTTATTAGCACTATTAGCTTAATTAAAAAAATAGATAAGTAAATCTGACTAGAAGTTTTGGGCATCTGAGAAAAGTGTATAGTGAGAGATACAGTACTTGAAAGTCATCTTGTGGCTTAAAGCTTATATTTGAAAGAGAACAAGTGGGATACAATCCTGTGGGCGATTAATATTCAGCTGCCACCTTTACCACACCTGCCATTTTCACCCTCGAACCAACTGTCTGGACCAGTATTCCTCCATGTCAGTAAATCACCTTTACTCAGACATTGCAACCTGGAGTGCAAGAGCTGTGCTGTCAAACCAGAAATCTTTTTTGTTGTTGTTTTTTTTTTTGTCAGAATTCCACTCTTCCGATAAAAGCACGATATCCCAAATCCAAAGCAAATGTGACCTTTTCTGATCTTTCCTTTTCTTTTTATTCATTGCCTGAAAAACTCATTGACATACTTGAAAGAAAAGCTCAAGGTAGGAGTTTTCACATGAACTCACTCCTTTGGTATTTCCCAAACAAGATTTATAAGTTAAACATCAGTTGACCCTTTGACCCACATCCTCATAATTTCCTTGTATCTGTGAAATTTCTTTCATTCACTGATGGCAGTTTGTCTTCAGCTGTTCTATAAAGCCTTTTTGGGGGACAAATGGACAGGCAAATGCAGCAACTCCCACTGCCTCATTCAAAACTATCAAAAAGTGTCTAGGACTTGCATCTTGACCTTCAAAGTAGATAGATACTGTTTTCTATCTAAAGAGAACGATAAATGTAATTTTATATTAATTACATTCAATTATGTGAATAAGCCAAAATATCTACACAGTTGAGTTAATATAGCAAATATATATCAGCCCAGACCCTACAAAGTTTTTTAACTCTAAAACCACAAGAATTCAATTTTTAGTCAACATTATTCTTCCATTGATCTGCCAAGCCACTCTCATTTATATATTTATTACCTTGGTGATATATATCTTTTTCATATAATAGTTATAGTGACAACTGAATTAAATCCAATGATTAGAATATGCTCTCCAACTTTGGAATTAAATTCTTTGGCTTCAATTTTCATGTTCTATGACATCAATAATAGTTGGGCACTGAAACTCCTTTGAAAGACCATTCCATTTGCAGGGTTTACTTCTTTTTTCTTTTTTTTTTTTTAAGATTTTATTTATTTATTTGACAGAGAGAGAAACAGTGAGAGAGGGAACACAAGCAGGAAAGGTGGGAGAGGGAGAAGCAGGCTTCCCGCTGAGCAGGGAGCCCGATGCAGGGCGTGATCGCAGGACCCTGGGATCATGACCTGAGCCGAAGGCAGATGCTTAACAACTGAGCCACCCAGGCACCGCAGCAGGGTTTACTTCTATTGCTAGAGCCTGCACTTTGCCAGTGAGACTATAGAATGACTAATAGTGTTGGGAGAGATGATCAAAATATCAACATTTAATATTTTTTTAATCTTCAAAGTATAAATCAGGGCATTTTAAGGATTAACTGGGGTTATAATAACTTAAAAAAATCAGAACATTGGTTTCTAAAAATACCATGTTAACTAAATCTATTAAAATTAATAACTTCCACTTGTTGACCATTCAGAATTTTTGGCATTCCTTAATATGAGAAATAGTAAATATCAGGGGGATATTTTACATTAAAATCTATTTATTACAAAACTGAGATATCTAATTGTGTTTGCTCTTGTATATTATTTCATTTATCAATCATTTCAATCTTGTAAGGTGGGAAGAAAAAGTATCATAGGCCACTTTATAGGTGAATTGGTTACGGTGCTACAAATCTAAGTGACTTCTTCAAAGTCATACAGCTTATAGAAATAAGTTACATAAATAGGAGGTGTTGAGGCCAGATTCAGGGCACAGTCTTCTAATTTCAATTCTTCCATTCAATAAAATGCCAGAGGTCTGGGTTCCTTCTCCCACACCTGTTAAAAGCTTCTGGAAAGGCCAGATGAATTACCTAATTTTCATTACTTCCTCTTCTTGACTGGAAAAATTTTAAGTAATTTTATTTATGTAGTGAGAAAGTTGTAGTGAAGAGAGGATCAGAGAAAGAAAACAAAATGTTCATGTTGAAACTGTTAATGGTTTGATGTTTGGTGCATCCTTTGTAGATTTTTGTTTAGTAGTTTTGATTTTTGTTGTTACTGTTCTTAGCTGGAAAGAACCTAGGAGTTGAACGTGCACTCTAGTCTAGATAAATATGTAAATTATTCTTGACTATAAGGCAAATCGGAGTTAGAAACTGTTCTCTTCACTGTGTACCTAAGGGTCCCATGTGGTGACTGCAACAGAGTAAGTGCTCATTAAATGTCTGCTGGGCTGAACTGAACATTTTCTTCCTCTTCTCAACAAAGAATCAAAATGTTACAAGTATTCTCAAAGGTCCTAGTCCAGTGATTCTGTCATTATGATAAAAAGGATAAAGTCAGTGAGGTCAATTAGGAACATAAAACTTGATACAAAATGTATATATTGTGTATCTTATCATGCACAGGCCTTTTGTTCATTTTCTGCTTTATTATGTGAATCCATGGTATGTGCATAGGTAATTAAAATGGATTAATATTTGCTCAGTTTTCATAATGGAATTCTATGGCAAAACATATTACTTCATTCACTTCTGGTATTTTTCCTTAGCTTTGAGACATATATAATTTTCCTCATTTTGAAAGCAGGTCAGCACAAATGACAGCTAGAGATAGCATAGTAAGTGGTAAACAACTACCCCAAAAGCCACATTTTAAAAATAAGGGTGAATTTGATACTGAAAATTTACCTCTAAGCAGTCTGCTTTCTGACAGGGCCAGTTTCTCATATTCTCAAACCCTAAGGGGTTGTCTTGGTTAAAAACACAAGCTATAGAGCCTATATTCTAAAATCAGCACTGCAAAAAAAGCACTGCAGTTGATCTACGACATAACTGAAGCCCCACTGAAATCTTAATTTTTTTAGTATCTTGAGTGTTCAAATTCAGGGTTTTTTTTTTCTTCTTCTCACATTACACTTACTAGTTTTACTAAGGATAATGAAGTCCTCTGAAACTGGGAAATGAAATTTAACTTGGGAGTATTTTCACTTATTACCTATTAAGAATGGTTATGTAATCCCCAAAATATTTGGCTTTGCCTGTCAAACATGAAAAATTGAGAATTGTAGTTAATGACATCTGTTTCACAGGTATCATACTCTTATGGGAGAAGTAGCTTATGCTTCTGGACATTGTTCTCAGAGAGCCTCTCAATCCTAAATTACAAGCACTACTGACCGTTAGAGGAATAAGAAGGCAATTTATTCTCTTTTGCATGCAGCCTAGACTGGTGTTTAAAATTGGGGCTGCCAACACAGCAACTGTGTGGTGTTTCTTTAATGAGGGTGTTGCTGGACCAGAAACACAGCTGAGACATTTAGATTTATTTTATGGCAGTCATGAGAAACGATCTATTCCTAATCAGAATAATTTGCCTATAAATGACTTCTGACAGAACTCCAAAAGAAAAGCAAATCTAAAAGTCCTAATCTCTCCAAAGCCGTGAATCCCAAAAGACACATGTACCTTTGTTCAATAAGTCCACTGACACAACTGTTAAATAGGTATAAACAGAATACATTATAATAAACCTTCTCTCTGAAATGATAAATAAGACTGCAGTTGGCTTTTAATTTTGATCTCCTACTTTTAGGGATCTTAATAAATGTCCAAATGTCCAAAAGATGAACATTATTCCGTCTCTTCAACTAAATTTAAACTATATTTGCTCAGTGCAGAACCCAGATTACAAAACTGTCAATTTGTCATCAAGTTTTAAAATAATAGCAAAGTAAATCATTCATTTACTCTGAAAAATTCTGGGGGTCTCTTTCTGCTCTTCAAGCACTCCTTTTACCAAATGCAAATTAGTAACTTGTATGTATCAGGAATTCCAGTTTCACATGATTTTGCACAGTAGATCAAAAAAGCAGAATGGGCAAAGGGGCCTTTTGATTCTAAAATATACAAGAAAAGAGAAAATTCTTTCCCAGAAGGTATGAATTGGGTAAAAAGTGACAATCGGTGAATTTTATCTGGTAATTATCTGGAAAATTTTAAAGGTAAATGCCATGATAATAATTCTTAGAGTTCTCTAAGTAACTATAAAATTGTTGTTTATGACAGCCACATGCCATTTAATAAATTAATTGGGAGTTATTACTTTAAAAATATTCTTTTCAGATAATTTGCACATGACAATTGTTTCATTAGAAAACAAATTGTTAATTTTAAGTAATCTTTTCTCTACTTTTTTTTTCAGTAAAATAGGACTGATCAACAATTTTAGCACATGACTGGACAATGTGATTTTCAACAGATACAATGAACAATACTACTTTTTTTTTCTTTTTATTAAGCACAAGGTTTTCCAATGCAGCACTTCACAATGAACTGACATTTGGCAGTGAGGAACCTTTCTAAAGTTCAGGAACTGCATTAAAAAGAGAATTATAAAGGGCATCATTAAAATTTAGGTAGAAAACTGTTACTAAGCATTTCAATTACAGAGCTACATGACTGGCAGTAAGAAATAATAAGCACAAATTAGTACTATTGACTGTTTCTTAACATCTATTCAGCTGGCCTAAGGAGTGACTGCCTTGGATACTGTCATAAATTCTGTAATGTTCAAATCTCTTACTTGTCTGATTATCATCACTTTTTCACTGTGACCCTTCTGAAGAATTTTTGTTGGTGCAAAAATTATAGACCCAAAACATTCACCTTATTATCTTAATTGCAGTTCTATTTAGCATTTTCTCCACCTTTCTCTCTGCTGTAGACACACATCCCTTATTTAAATTTTACACAGTAGTTAGAGGCCAAGAAAATAAGGAGGAATGCTCATTCCATAAAATGTGATACTTCTAATTAGTCTGCTGAGACTTTTAGAATATGCATAAAGGTGTAGATGTGGTATTAAATCACATTTTTATTACCCCAAAATTAATGTTTACCATGTGTATATAAAGGTGTTAAGGATATGAAGTGTTAAGTTTTGAAGATCCTAAAAGTCATTTGTTTCTATAATACAGTTCAATATATATTTTTATCCTTTAAAAAAAAAACTCTGGATAAAATATCTTGCTATTCCCACTTTCTTTATTGTGACTTTTAGTTTAATTTTACTTTTTGCTAGATTATTCAAAGAAATATATACTCCACTGGTACTTGGAATATATTCAATTTGGGTAAAGTCTTTCTGTTGTTTTAGATAGTTTAAATGAGCTGGAAAAAAATAAACTCTAAAAAACAAAGAGGGCATCATTGAGGCCAACATTGTGTTTAGCTCACTAACAGAGATATAACTTTTAGATTTAAATAGTATTTGGCTGTCACATTTACTCATAACAACTGACAAATTTACAATGGCTGACAGACAGGAATTGATTTATGAGTTTTGCGAATGGAAGGAAACCAATGGAAATGCCCTTATTAAAAATCTGCAATTTTTTCCTCAGGCCATGTTACCATAATAAATGTGAAAATAGGCTTGATTTCATTCAGAATTAATGTAGTTTAAAATTGAAATGAATCTCACCTCCTGCCTCCAGGAGGTTTGCTGACATTTCTAGGGCTGTTTCAGAGAGTCCACATGATAAACAAAATGTATGTGCATATATGTGTACCTATGTATACATTATATCCACCAAAAGCACAATTAATAAGGTAATAGTTTGTCCAAATCAAAGATTATTAATTGTGGAAGTAAAACCCATGAACAAAGATTATTAATTGTGGAGGTAAAATCCTAAAATGTAGAAAATGTTGGGGCACCTGGGTGGCTCAGTCAGTTAAACATCTGACTCTTGATTTTGGTTTAGGTCATGATCTCAGGGTTGTGAGACTGAGCCCCGCATCAGGCTCTGTGCTCAGTGGGGAGTCTGCTTGAGATTCTCTCTCTCCCTCTCCCTAAGCCTCTCCCCCTGCTCATGCTCTCTCTCTCTCTCTCTCTCAAATAAATAAATAAATCTTTTTTTTTTTTAATGTAGAAAATGTCCACTGGGTAAGATTCTAAATAAGTTTAGAGTATCAATAGCTTTTAGTTCTATTTTGCCAATAAACTTGGTTAAGAAGAAAATTTAATAATCAAATTATCTTAGAGTTTTCTCTCTCCCTTCTTCCATCTCTGTTTCTCTCCACACCGAAATTTTTCCTACATCAGAAACTGCCAATACCTCATTCATGATGTAGAGAAATCAACTTTATTCTACAATAGGGATCACACAATTAAAGAGAACCAAGTCTAGTGCTACCAACATTATAGAGTGGTTTAAACAAATTTAGCTTCACAGATAGAACTCAAACCAAAGGAAGAAATTAAGTTTACCTGGAAATGATAACCCTCTCCAAGTGGGTTTCATTTGAAAAATAAATGTCATCTTGTAATTTTGAGAAACAGATCTTTTCAAAAGTGAAGTTCCCATGCATACATTCTAGGGAGTCTAAATCAATCTGAAATGTGGTACTTAAATAAAGTAGTTGAAATCAGCTATTGTATATAATGTGGCAGTTGAAGGTCTGTGTACTTACTCTCTTGTTTCCCTCTCCAACAGTGTCCAGGAGGCTTTTATAAAGGTCATCCGGTTTTAATTAAGTCAAATTTAAATTTATAGTCCATTCTACTGATAGATCTCTCGGCAGAAAAAATCTGGTTACCAATTCATGTGGTGATGGATTTGATGGTCGAATTCAGGAAAGTATTTGGCTGGCACTAGTTTTATGTTATAAGATGAACATGGACTATATCTCTGTAGTACCTAGAAAGGTCAAACTTTTATTGCATGTGAACCCATGTACTGCTACTAACTACTGCAAATACAAGAGAAACAATGAGTATATATCTGTTTCAACGAATGCCCCAAAATTCTAAGGTACCAAAGATAAACTAAAACAAAACATTAAAATTGCTTCTCTTAAATACACAAAGGTATACAATGAAATTGCTTAAGACAAAATCTAAAAATACATAAAAATATTTTCAAAAACTAGGTATTTTTTTTTTTAAAGATTTTATTTATTTATTCATGAGAGACAGAGAGAGAGAGAGGCAGAGGGAGAAGCAGGCTCCCAAGGAGCAGAGAGCCCAATGCGGGACTCAATCCCAGGACCCTGGGATCATGACCTGAGCCAAAGGCAGACGCTTAACCATCTGAGCCACCCAGGCGCCCCTAGGTATTTTTAAGTTAAAATAACTCTGGGCTCAAAGTGAATTCCAAAAACAACTACATAAAAAAAAAAAGGAACAGAAAAGAGAAAAAATAGAAAAAAGGCATTTGACATTAATGATGGTGACCTAAAAATGAATGGAAGATAAAGCAGATTATTCAGACAGAGGGAATGATTATCTTTTCAGGTGACAAATTAAAGGATTCTCTTGAAGTGAGGTAATTTATGCAATAATTTGGAACAATATAGAAGAAAGCAAATAATATTTAATTTAGGAAAACAGTGGTCCATTTGTATCAGCTATTTGGGGCTCCACTATTCAAAACAACTTTATATTCCACAAATAATCTACTCTTAAAAAAATACATTTTTTTTTTTACTTTTGGGGAAGAGTTTGGAGTAAAAGGACTTTAAACTCACTTGTCCCATGGATACAACTAGATAACACTCACATCAATGTAAATACCCCAGAAAATGCCTGAAAAACAAAACAAAAAAAACAGACTATTGTAGAGAACAAACTAATGGTTACTAGAGGGGAGATGGGTGAAATAGCCGAAGGAGATAAGAGTACACCTATCAGGATGAGCACTGAGCAATATACAGAATTGTTGAACCACTATTTTGTACACCTGAAACTAATATAACATTGTATGTTAACTACACCAGAATTGAAACTTAAAAAATAATAATAATACATATTTTTGCCAGGTAGTTTAGAAAAAAACTGATTTGGGACCTTAATTATTTCTGGAAAAAACCCATTCACAGCAGTAACTAGTTGAATGTTTGACTGAATAACTAGTAAACATGTGTGTACATCTTGGAGGCCATCTTAAAATCCAGCTTAACACAGTCTGTGCTCTGGCCCCCAAAGACTCATGCCCGTCCCAAATGCAAAAGTACACTCACCACTTCCTAAGCTTTCCAAGAATTTCACCCCATTCAAACAATGGCTCAAGTCTAAAATTTCATCATCTAAATCTCATTATCTACATGATCTGAATTAGGGCTGATCAGATTCTAAGTTCAAACCCATCCTGGATCACAATTACTTTCTATCTGTGGACCTGTGGAACTAAAGATAAAGTTATATGTCCAAGTTATGCACACTCACAACCTTTAATGGTGGAATTGGTATAGGATAAAAATTATAGGCAGTTGATTTTAAAAAGAAGGAAAATATAAGTTAAAAAGGAGTCATTGGGCCAAAGCAATTTTGAAATCCAGCCAGGCAAAATCCAACCAGACTTCTCTGATCAGGTTTCAAGGCCTAGGAATAAGCCTTCTGGGCTTTCAGCTCCATCCCCTCTCTGGGCTCCTGATTTGACCAAGTCATTACAAATAGAAAGTGTTGGCAGCTAAACAGTTTTATCAGCCTGCTCCCCAACAGAATTTTGGGTGTATGACAACCTCTTCATTGTATATCCTCTCCCTCTTTCCTCTAAAATCTAACCTAGAAACACTTCTGTTGATAAAATTTTCTCAAGAATCATAAATATCTTCTGTGAATTATACTCAGCTTCACTCCATTACATAAAATCCACAACTACAATCTTTTGGAGATTTTATATATATATGCATATATAGTTGTTCTTGTTGTACCTGCTAAGATGGCTAAGGGACCACTCTCCTAACCTAGAGATGCTCTGGTTTGAGAAGACTGGTGAGGCACACCCTTAATCTCTTAAAAGATCCTCTCATGTGATTGATCTTTTATCTTCCTGTGGTTTTAACAAAAGACAGTATAGCCATACCCTCGGCTTTTACTCTATGCCATATTTTGAGAGCGAATCTTAATTTTATAATCTTTTGCCACATGGAAAGATAGTGTGCTAATTTCCAAAATCATCAAGCATTTGGGGTTTTTTTGTTTGTTTTGTTCTGTTTTGTTTTGGGGTTTGGTTTTTGCTTTGTTTTGTTTTGTTGTTTTTATTTTAACCAGTTTTTCCTCAGTTGTCTCCCCCTCTCATGTTTACTATAAGCACCAAGAAGAAAACAAGCAGGACCTCCAGTATTTTTTCCTATAACATCCCCAGCTATACATCCAAGTTCATTGCTTAAAAGTTCTTTCCAAAACTGTAGAATACAATTTTGCTAAGCATTCTACGGAAGAATCACCCTTCCTTCAGTTTCCAATAACACATACATTACCTCCTTTTGAGCTCTCATTGTCAGCATCCTTAAAGTCCAGACTTCCACTCACAATCTGTCCAAGGCTATTTAGGCTTTCTTTATCATGTTCTTCATTTCCTTCTGACCTTTCGCCATCAATGCCTTTAACATCCATATTTCTCCTAACACTATGTTCCAGGGAATCTAGCCTTCCTCTATACACTCCCCAAATTTCTCCCACATTTTCCATACTGACCAGTTCCAACTGTGTACTCCCCACATTTTTAGGTATTCGTTATAGCAGCTTACCACCTCTGTTAACCAAAATCTGTATTAGTTTTCTACTGCTGCATAACAAATTACTATAACCTCTGTGGGCTAAAGCAACACAAATTTATGAACTGACACTTTCTGGGAGTCAAGAGTCCAGTTAGTGTACCTGGGCCCTCTGCTCAAGGTCTTACCAGTCCAAAATCATGGTTTCAGCTGAGACTGCAATTCACATCTGAGGTTCAGCATGTGCTTCCAAGCTAACTAGTTGTGGGCAGAATTCATTTCTTTGTGGCCATATGAATGGGTTTCCTCTTTCTTGCTATCAACCAGGGGCCACGCCAGCTACTAACGAGCAGCTACATCCCTTGCCAAATGGCTCCCTTCATCTCAAACAAGCAAGGTTTCCTAGAATCCTTCTCATGCTTCAGATCTGTGATTTCATCTTTCTCTGACTTCTTGACTCGATTTAAAGGTCTCATGTAATAGGCCAAACTCAACTAAATAATATCCATATTGTAAGGTCAACTGATTTTTTAAAATCCTTTTATAGCAGTGTCTAGATATTGTTTGAATGAATAATTGGGAGATACAGCAGAGGCTGGGTATCTTGGGGGTCATCTTAGAATTCTGCCTACTAGAGTCCTTATGAGGCTGAGAAAACTATATTTGAGTAAGACTTTTTTTCTTATATATTCTTCTCACTGAGATCTTAATATATCAAGTTTCAATTCCTGTCTCAGTCAAGAGTTAGGTTTGTGACCTTGGGCGATTTCACTAAAGTCTGTGATCATTTCCTCTTTTGCAAAGTGAAAGTAATCTCATAGATTATTGTAATATTTAAATAAACATTCTAGCTCATAGGTGGTATTTAATAAGACTTTATTCCTTTATTATTTTCCCTTGAAAGTTTGGCTCAAAACTGCCTCCTCAAGAGGTCTTCCTTTCAATAAAAAAGAACAACTCTCTCTTTTACTTCCTGAATATGAAAATATTGTTCGTAAATATACTGCACAGTGATTGTCAAACTGAATCATGTATCAGAATAATCTTGACAGCTTGTTAGAATACAGATTTCTGGGACCCTCTAGTTTCTGAATAATAGTAAGTCTGGGATACAACCTGAGAATTTGCATTCCCAATAAGCTCCCAGGTGATGCTGATACTGAGATCCAAGGATTAAACTTTGAGAACCTCTATATTATGTCACTTAAATTATTTTCCTTCAAATATGCATACGGGTATGCATATATTATTTTCTTTGATCACCGTGCAATATAAATTTATAGACAGGAGGGTTGACTCTTACCCATCATCTTAAATTACTATGTCTAAAAAAGAACTTTACATATAGTAGAGGCCCGAATGGTGTTAACAAAAATTGAATGAGTATATCACTACATTATTTTAAGTGGTTCAAAACAAGGGATATGATTCTACTTCAGCAAAAATTACATTTTGAAATGAGTATGGTTTTGCCAATTGAATCAATTTTTTTCTTATTTTATGAATTGGATGACTTTCATAATATCTACTTAGCAAAATACATTACTTGTTTTTAAAAACAATTTTTAAAGATTTATTTATTTTAGGGGGGTACAGAGAGAGAGGATCTCAAACAGACTCCCCACTGAGCATGGAGCCCAATGAGGGGCTAGATCTCAGGACCCTGAGATCATGACCTGATCCGAAATCAAGAGTCGGTTGCTTAACTGACTGAGCCACTTAGGCACTCCTAAAAATTTTTATATAAGGGTAACTTGTATGGCTAAAAATCTCTCATCAAACCTAATAGAAAATATGAAATAATGGTTAATAGACAAATAATAACAAAATAAACTCTGATCATGATCATACCAAGACGGAGCCAAAGAAAGTCTTATAAATCCCAGGCATACATAAATTCTTTGGCATCTGATATCAAAGGGCAATGGTGCTCTTTGACAAAAGCATCCCATAATGATGTCTCAGGTGCTGTGCTATGCTCTGCAGAAGCCAAAGTAAAGTTAAAATTTTGACTCACAGGTGATGGTGATTTATTCCATGTTGATTTTATTTGACAGCAGGTGCCTGCTCTGTATTTTAGCCATCACACTATTTTTTTTTTTTTTTAAAACTCCTGCCTCTGAGAATCTAACCTGAACAAAGCTAGGTAGCCAAAACCTGGGCACAGCACCTGTTGAAGTAATAAAATCAAGAGAATAATGGTCCCAAATTTAGGGTAGCTATAAAATAAAAGGAAAAAATCCACCTTGAATAAAGCCAAAATAACCAAATAGGTATGATGTTACTTTTTATGGATCTTTGAATGGAATATGTAGGATATAGTAAAGGTTAAACAGTGACTAATTAAGGAAAATGTTTTTTAATAAACCATATATAGAAACTCCTTAAATGGCTGAAACCAGAATGAGTATTTTAGGATCATGACAAAATTTTTAACTCTTTACTCAATCTATACCCTAAATAACTTTCTTACCTTTCTTTTAAAAAAATACACACACATGAAAATGTTCCTTTCTGAAAATTTTTCACAAACCACATTCTCCTATTTAGAGCTTTAGATTCTTATGGGATCATTCAAGAATGATTAAATTTGTTCTTTTAAAATTAAACCTAAATGCTGACTTTTAGCCTACCTACAGTCAAAGTCCTCTTTTCTTTTCTAGTTTAACCGTACAATTTTCTATGGGAAGCAAGCTTTTAAGGACTTTCTGTAATTTGAAGGACAGTCTTAAGATTCAAACTCAGATTTTTTTCACATTCTAAATCCCATCCAAGCCCATTCTAATGGCTCCAACTGTGATAGGATAGTTTTGATCCTAATCGCAGACAGCTCATGCTCGTAATCACAGACGAATTCATTTATACTGGGCATGTAGTATCGCTTCTATTTGTGATTTTCTGACTCCGCAGAAGCTATAACCCTTTATGGCTCACAGTCCTCTACGCTTTGACTAGTCAAGACTTTTAATGACTTCAAGCATCATTACTTTCACTTTCACTACTCTTTCACTTACAAGATAATAAAAACAAATGTGATCTCTATTATTTTAATGATATCTTCAATTCTTTTATACAATCCAGTTTCCAATACCTCTCAACATCCCACAAGTTAACATTACCTTGTTATCAGTCTTCTGAAAGAAAATCCCCAACTTACTCTATTCCATCCCAAACCTTGATGTTGCATTGGTTGGATTTTTTTTCGCTCTTTATTAAACTGATATGTCAATTCCTGATATTCTCAGAAGTTTAGCTCTAATAGAGGTGTCAAATTCATGTCTCCCTCTGTGAAGGCTTTAAAAAAATTGAGAGTTGTAAATTGATTTTGGATAAAGTCCAATCTCCCCAAACAATTTTTTTTTTTTTTTTATCACAAAATAGCTAAAGCTTAAACCAAGGGTGAGTATGATTGCTTAAGATTTCCTCTTATGTCATTTCTAGCCATGTGTATGTTAGGCTTCTTTCTCCCAGTTCCCCCCACACACACCCTTACCACTAAACTTACCTACTCTAGAGTTCATAGACTGCCACTAAGTAAGTGTTGTGCTGTTGAGTGATGAACAATGCTGAGAATAAAAATGAACAGGATGTCCCAAGTATGATACTGTTTTGACATACATCCCTACACAAGACAACTGCCATTTGCAAAGAAGATAGAGATGGCTTTTAGAATCACATCAAACTTAATTTTTATTCTAATAGATATGAAACATTTTTTAACATTCAATTCAAAGTAAATTTGACTTGTTGCTCAATTCATTTTGATTTCTTTTTTTTGTGATTTTGCAAAACACAATTAATAAGTAATTTATAAATGCTTTCAAAAACTGTTAGCCTCAAAAAACAAGATGTCAAATTGTACCTAACGTCATCATATATACAATCCTCTGCAAACATCACTCACACAGCAAATGTGAATTTGACTACGATTAAATTAATCCTTGTTTACACATATCACATAATCTATTTCTCTCACCCCAAGGGATAACACAGAGAAGTTCTGAGGCATGAGTGAGCATGCTAATTTTAGCCAAAATAAAGTATAAGGCACGAAGAAATGTTGTCATAATAAAATATAGAAAGAAGTGAAGTACCACTCGCCAATTACCTCCTATTCCCAGACAGACATGCAATTCCATTGAGAAACTTGGTTTCACATGTACAGTCTTAGGCAATTTCATGATTTACATCACCCCTTTAAGGCAATAATTTCATTGATGCATGTAAATTATAAAATATTACCTCTTAACATAAACACTGTATACAGATACAAGAAACACTCTTTTCTAATTTGGGGAGAAATCAGTGAAAGACAGTTGGGCTCTCTATGAGAGTACTACAGAAGGAAGGAAGAAAGCTAACATTCTAGACAGTATAATATATTCTTAACACAAATGCTATGATACTGTTATGCTATATATAGATTAAAAAGTGCACATTCACAAAGACAGGTAAATTCCATATATCAAAGAGCTAGAAATGGATAGAGCCATGATTTAAAACCAGGTTCCTGTGACTCCAATGGCTAGTTTTTCTTTTGTCATATTTTCATTATTGTATCAGCTATTCCTGGGAAAATGACAATGACTGTAAAGACTGTGTATGTTCTATAGTTTAATGTAACTATTATATAATTGTAATACAAGATAGCTTTTCTTGTCATTAACTACAATTGTGAGTATGAAATAAATAGCAAATTGAGAAACCATCATGTCAGTAGACATCCATCTAAGTGCAAGTTAAGCTAGCTGGAGAGTTTTTTGTTTGAGAAAAATACTACTGTATTGTTCCACAGGATAAAAGAAAGAAAAATGGTCCTAAGCTGTCATATGAAAATACAACAAATGGCCCTAACAGGATTATCCTTAGAGTTTTCTTATGAATGCATGGGAAAGTCATTCTGTGATGAATACCGATGATCTTATCTACCCTTTCTATCTCCTCACCTTATTGAATATTTAAGGCATAACTGGAAGTTTTGGAAGGTGGGAGAAGTTTGGCCCTAGACTCTCTGTCCATAATATCCCATATCATTACAGTTCTAAGCATTATGGTATTTCTAGTTCTACATTTCTAGATATTTATATAAGTTGTGAGCTTCCAGGTAAACTGTCTAGCCACAGCAGTCATTCAGGCATAAAAGTAGAGTTGGCATTTGGGTATCTGGTAAGATGAAATATTTAAGAAAGGAGCTGAGGAGCATACCAAATATACCTTTTCCTCCTTCCTATCATATATAAAAGTCGATACTAGAGACAAAGAAAGAGTGAAGACCACTCAGATTTCCTATCACGGATGGCTTCTGAATATTTAACAAAATTGGAAGATTGCATACTACAGGGCAAGTCTGAATAGTGCTACTTTATTGATCAGGGGTACTTTGTATAGTTCAGAGTAAGCTTGTAAATAGTCTGAGGGGAATTGAGGTTTTATTCAAAACTCTATATTTGGAATTCAGCATGGTAAAATTGTACAAGTGTCAAGGCTATAACAGTTAAAGCAAGAAGTAAAATTATTTAACTAAGTAAACTTTACATATAATTTGACAAAGTATTTCTCTTTAGACATAGATAGATATCTATCTATGCAATAGTCTCTGCCCACCTTAAATGTCATTGAAGAATTACAGAGAAGACAGCATTTTAAATGCTATAATATTCATAATTACTTCAGATAGGTATATAGACAGATAAAATAGTTTAGGTCTATAACTATTTCTCCCCTTTACCATTTTATTTAGTCTTTTCTAAACATTTTCAAAGACACTTTGAAGAAAATTGTGTTTACAGCAGTAAAATTCTCATTTTAAAAAATAAAAAAATAACACAACATTTAGACAACTTGTCCAAGACTTTATGAGTATTAAGGGACTAACCTAGGATCTATAACCCCTGATTTCTGGTGCAATAAATGTATCACTGTACAATATTGCCTTTTAATTCAAGCTCTAATTTGCATTTATTAAAATTTGTTAACCAGAATCATACTTAGTAACACAGACTGAGACACATTACATCCAGTATGTTACTATATATAATGGAGTGTAGTGTCTATTGCTTTTGGCCACCTGATGTATTTTTCCTCATCCTTCTATTCTTGATTGTAAACTTAATGCCCAATTCCCTGGTTTCAGCATACATATATTGATACAGAGTTGATCAACATAAATTAGCTCATTTCTCCTGGACACGGGGATTGGTTTGGGAACAGGTCATACTAATCAGAGTCCAGGACTGATTTGAAGAGAGTGGGAAAAAAATGCTGTCTTTCTTGGGAAAATGATTAAAACTGGGAATGGCTAACGATGGTCATTGTCCCAACCATATAAAGGGAAACAGCCTGCAAAATAAGTTAAGAATAGACAAGTAGAAACAGAAGATGGATGGGGAGAAGAGTCCTAGTGAACTTGAGGTTCTGGTGTTACCTTTGACGTCATGGTTCCTACAGATTTCCCAGAGGACTTGAGGGTTTTCATAATGTTTCTGACTTTTTGCTAATGCCAATGAAAAATAAGATAACATTATAATGATGTTTTCTGGGTTGTTCTCCATATTATTTCTGATGACAGATGGAATATGTTTGGCCTTTTTGACCAAAAGAGTATATTAGAATATCTTCAGGAAACAATCTGAGAGAAAACTCATTCATTTCTTGCCTTAGAAAATCAAATCCCACTTGTAGGGTAAATTAATTACCTAAAATAACATATATATTTCTTTTACTAAAATTAATGTAATTTTTCTGTCTATTTAAAAAACTTATCACATCTTTACACAAATGATTTCAGAATTATCCTTTCTTTTTGTTTTTATCCTTTAAGGTTTTTTTTTTGTTTTTTTTTTTTTTTTTGGTTTGTTTTTTCCAAACTTTTGACCCAAATCACTGACCTAATTCACTACTGAAACTTGCCTGGAAGCCCAAACATAGGCATGATAGATAAATAGATTATGACAGATAGATATCATGATACATATATTGTGATATATTATGATAGATACTTATTTTTATACATATACACATACATAAATGCATATATTTTATAGGACTGTCAAGAGAAAAAGAACCCATAGGAGATATATATATATATATATATATATATATATATATAAATATATATAAAGCATATATAAATATATAAAAATGCATATAATATATATAAGTATTATATATAGAAGGATTGTAATATTTAAAATATTTAAAAATCTTAAAATATCTTATATATTTATTATGAGAAGTTGGTTCACATGACTATGGAGACCACCTGCAAGCTTGGTGTAATTCAAGTGGAAATATAATTCAGTTTGAGTCCAAAGGCCTGAGAACTAGGGAGCTGAGGCTATAAATCTCAATCAATAGGGAGAAGATTACTCTTGCCCTGGTTAAATGATTGAAGCACAGAAGAATAAATTCTTCCGTTCTCCATCTTTTGTTCTATCAGGGCCCTCAAAGGATTGGATGATCTCCATCTATATCGGGGAAGCCAATCTGCTTCGATGATTCGGACACACCCAAAAATAATGTGTAGTCAAATATCTAGGCACCCCATGATTCCGTCAAGGTGACAAATAAGGTTAACCATCACAACATTATTCACTGTAGGAGATATATCTATATCTATAGGAATAGATAGGATATATCTACAGAATATATCTATATCTGTAGAGGATATAAAGATCCATAGAAATATATGGATATATGCCCTACAGTGAATAATATAAGGCCAACAAGAATAAATTTAGATGAGAGTAAAGATCTATATTTATGGTAAAGATAACTGCAATTAAAGTGAGCATAGTTGTAGGTACATCAGACAAAGTAATCACTAATGTGAAAGAAGACTCAAGTCCAAAACAGAGAATTCAGAAAGACAGCAATAAAAAGAGAATAAATTAATTTTAACTTGCATTATTAGAAGTACATGAGTAGAATTAGTAGCATTTTATTGACCACATCTGGCATTCTTCAATTCTGTATATATCAAGGTTGTAGAACACTTAAGGAAATATAGAGGGCTGGCCAGTCAAAATTAAGAACAAACATTATGTCAAATGAAGAACAAGTATAATTTATGTTTTAATTTTGCATAAGGTATGCAATTATTCTTTAAATACAGAGTTTAATCCTCATTTTGGAATATTAAAATTGAATAACTTTATAGATATTATAAACACTAACTTCAAACATGTGAAGGAATGTGAAAAAAGTTTTCATACTATTTCTTTAGGTTAATATTTTTATTGTTGTATTTAATATTTATGAAATCTCAAATCACACATAATTGGTTTCATTCTTTTCCTTTTTGTAATAGATGCAACAGTCAAGAGTAATATATTATTCCTCAAGTCACATTTTTATTCTACCTTTGATAGCTAGATAAATATACACTCTAAATGTATCTCTCCATACCACATCCCTAATGATAATGCTTCCTAATGATGTGCTTAAAACCTACAAATATTCTTCAATGAATTTTTCAGATAAAGAAAAATTTCTTCACTACTTCATTTGCTTTAACCTAGTTCTATTAGATTACTCTTTATGGTGCCATTTAAAGCACTTTTTTATTGATCAAAATAACATTTCTTAGATGAGTTGGAGATAGTCTTAAAAATTTTTATGAACTATTAACATTAACTGAAACACACTTTCCACAAGTTGAGAAATAATATTTAATGATATGCCACTAAAATGATAGCTATTAAATATGTACTACATTAAAGCTGCATAAAATATGTTTTCATTGATGTTTGTGAATTTATTCTGCCATTTGTACTTGCAAAGTAATTAAAATTTTAAATTACATACATGCTTTTTTTAATGCCCTCTATTTAAAGGTTGAAAGAAACAAAGGCAGGTCTATAATAAATGAAAAATGACTAGAAGCAAAACTAAGAGTTACTATTAAAGAACATTTTAAATAATTGGGTTGTTACAACAGTGGACTAAGCTATTCCGAAATATATTGAGCTTTCCATCCCTAAAGGTGCTCAAACATAGGGTAGATGATCTTTGATTCAGATTATTCCACATGGGACTCGTGAATGAGTTAGTAAGATACAATGGATGAGCTTAAGTATCTCTTTTATTGTTTTAACATTAATATTCTATGACTTTATTAAGGAAAAAAAAAGATTATGGCCTAAGAAAAGAAAGATGCTTTGAAAACAGCAGGATTTTGAGTAAAAGTGACTTTATACCTTAATGAAGCAAAAAGCAAGGGTGATCAGGGCTTTTTCTAAGACTTTGTGCTGGGAAGCCCAGAATGCTCAGGCATTCCCTCCCTTGTCTTGTCATAGCACACAGTGCATCGCACTTTAACTGCTTATGCATTATTCTCGCTCACTAGACTGTGAGATTCTTCAAACCAGGTCATATATTTATCTTTTTCACTTTTGAATATCCAGTATCATCATCAGTTTTTGAAATAAAATGCTTTCAGTATAAACATTAAAGCATAAAAAGGTAAAGCCAGTACCAAATAAATGCCTTACCTAACCCGTTCCATAGTCCTGAAGTCCTTAATTACTGGGAAGTACCTAGACTATAGGAAATGAATCAATGTGCTTAAAAATAAAATCTTAGGTCAACAAAACGTAAGAGAAGTTTAATATTTAAAAATAGCCAAATTTAGGGAATCTCAAGTTTCTTAGATTTTATTCAAACTTTGCTCTTATTCACTGTCTCATATACTTACTCCTCTCTTACATACTAAGTATATTACTCATGTCTTCTATTTCACTTTTTTGATAAACTAATGATCTTAGAACAGATTCAATGTCAGATTTCTTCACTGTAAAATCATTCTTTCCCGTGCTTTCTATACTATACTCTTTGAAAGGAAATCATTATGGGCAGCCCATATAGGGAGAGGGGAGCTATGTTCCACCTCTTTGAAAGTAGTAGAGACTGAAATCTAGCTCTCTCCCCCATGATTTCAATTTGCAGGAACCTCAGATTAGAAGAATCTGATAAAAAATGTACTAGGTCTTTTTTGTCTATAAAAGAAATTTTTAGGGAGTCCCCTTAAATTATCTCTTAAAGGTATTATATATATTAAAGGGAAGTGCTATCCGCACAGACTCTTGATTAAAATGCACAACTGCATAGGACTGCTACAGGACAGAGACTACAGTGACTTTTTAGAAATGCCATGTAAGTCAACAGCTCACAAGAATATTAGGGAACATCAGTTTCATACTTGTCTTCAAAAGTCCTGTTCTTTTTTTTTTTTTTAAAGATTTTATTTATTTATTTGACAGAGAGAGACACAGCGAGAAAGGGAACACAAGCAGGGGGAGTGGGAGAGGGAGAAGCACGCTCCCCACCGAGCAGCAAGCCCAGTGTGGGGCACAATCCCAGGACCCTGGGATCATGACCTGAGCCGAAGGCAGACACTTAACGACTGAGCCACCCAGGCGCCCCAAAAGTCCTGTTCTTATTGCATTCATACAATAAATACATTTGTCTCTATTCTATGAATAAATGTGTATTTCTACTTTGTTTGCAGGTTTGTGGCATATGTATATATCTGCTGCTTAAATGTGAACTCTTTCTTCACTGTATATTTTTCTCCTTGTTTTGATTATTAAACATATAGAAACAGATTTAATTACTAAAGATTCAAAATAGTGATCTAAACATCTGTTTAAGCAATAATATATATATTTGTGTATATAATATATAATATTTAGTATTTCCCACAAAATGGATTTTGGTTCTCTTTCACTTGCCTAATAAATAGACTTCGAATCAATAAATTTTAACATAAGGTTCACAATTTCTGATTCACTTTAAATGTTAACTCATTCACCTAAGAAATATTTATTGAGTCCTACCATAATCCAGGCTCTGTGCTTGATATTGGGGATAAAATGGTGAGGAAAGAAGTTTGGGGGCACCTGGGTGGCTCAGATGGTTAGGCGTCTGCCCTCAGCTCAGGTCATGATTCCAGGGTTCTGGGATCGAGCCCCGCATCGGGCTTTCTGCTCAGCGGGGAGCCTGCTTCTCCCTCTCCTTCTGTCTCCCCCCTGCTCATGCTCTCTCTCTCTCCGTATCTCTCTGTCTCAAATGAATAAATAAAATCTTTAAAAAAAATAAAAAATAAAAAAGTAAAAATAAAAAAAAAAAAAGAAGTTTGGGTTTGGGTTTTGATTTTCTCCAATACACATATATTAGACCACTTGTAGTCCTCCAGGTCTCCTGGGCTCAGTTCCTTTTTTTCCCTCCCTTTTCCCCACTGCATTCATTTTGGATAGTTTCTACTACTATGTCTTCAAGTTCACTAACATTATTTTCCTTCCATATCTAACATGCCATTAACCTCATCCAGTGTTTTACTCGTGTATTTTTTTTTTAAATAATCTTTTTTTTTTTTTTTTTTAAGATTTTATTTATTTATTTGACAGAGACAGAGATAGCGAGAGCAGGAACACAAGCAGCGGGAGTGGGAGAGGGAGAGCAGGCTTCCCGCCGAGGAGGGAGCCCGATGTGGGACTCGATCCCAGGATCCCGGGATCATGACCTGAGCTGAAGGCAGACGCTTAATGACTGAGCCACCCAGGCGCCCTACTCGTGTATTTTTTAACTCATGTCTCTACATAAAATGTCCAACTTCCCTTTGCTTTTTGAATTTATGGAACAGGGTTATAATAACTGCTTTAGTCCTTGTATGCTATTTCTAACATCCGTGTCAGTTTCAGGTAGGTTTAGACTGATTTTTTTTTTTTTTTTTTTTCCTCCTCATAATCATACATATCTGATTCTTTTTTGCATGCTTCAAAATGTTTCATTAGATGAAGGACATTGTGAATTTTACCTTATTAGATTTTGGCTAAGATACACACACACATCTGTATATCCATTAATATATATTATATATAATGTAATTTCTATAAATATGCTCAAGCTTTGTTCTAGAACATAGTTAAAATACTTGGAAATTCATGGAACCAAAGCGGTATTTTCTCTAAAGCTAATTATCGTCAAGAGGCAAAACCTGACCATTCTAATCAGTGCCCTATGAACTGTGATTGTTCACAATTGGACTTAGAAACAGACACTCTTCCTGGCTCTATGTGAGCTCTGAATATTATTCCCTCTACTTTTTTCAGGTGGCCCTCTCCCTGACTTAACATAGTTTTATCCCATGCATTTGTTAATGCATCCACCAAACACTAGAGGGAAACCGATGAAGATTCCAGAGTTGTCTTTCTTTGTTCCTTTCTCCTTGTGGATATTCTGCTCTGAGGACTTAAGCTGCCCTGTTCTTCCCAGAATGTTTGCTCTGGCTCCTCAAATAAGGGAGTCTTCTAGGCTCCATGTAGGTCTCCCCTCCTTTCAATGTCGCCTGAAAACTCTTTTTAAGGCACTAAACTGGGCAATCACAACTTCACCTCATTAGTTTCCCATCTCTCAAATATCACTGTATGTGACTGTCTGATGTCCAAAGTCTTAAGAAAACCTATTTTCATGTAATTGGTCCAGTTGTTTACCTGTTTCAGTAAGAATCTAAACAACAGTATTAACAAACTTGACAGTTATAAAACAATATGCCCAATTTAACTAGCTATCTCTTGCTGAATAACAAATTACCCCCAAAGCTTACAGGCTTAAAACAACACATATTTATTAATTCACAGTTTCTGTGTATCCAAAATGTGGGCACAGCTAAGGTGGGCCCTCTGTTTCCAAGTCTCTTACAAGGCTACAATCAAGATGTCAACCATGGCTCTGGTATCACCCACAGACTCAACTGCTGAAGGATCTGCTTCCAAACATAGGAGGTGGCTGTTT
The DNA here is from genome assembly GCF_004348235.1 of Phoca vitulina. Classification (NCBI taxonomy): domain Eukaryota; kingdom Metazoa; phylum Chordata; class Mammalia; order Carnivora; family Phocidae; genus Phoca; species Phoca vitulina. Next base: position 28,302,374 of record NW_022589709.1, read on the forward strand.
TCAGTTCCTAACTGTCTACTGGACTGAAACCCCTAGTTCTTGCTAACTGTTGGCCACGGGCTACCCCAGATCTTCAAATGGCAGCTTGATTCATCAGTGCATACAAAACAGTAAGACAATAAACAGAGAATGCCAAAAAGACAGAAGTACCAGTCATTTCTAACTTTAACCTAATAGAAGTAGCATTGTCTCATCTGTGTCATATTCTATTCATCAGAAACAATCACTAGATCTAGCTCACACTCTAGGGAAGGGTATCACACAAGGGCAGGAATACCAGCAAATAATCCAAATGTCCATCAAGAGGAGAATAAAAATAATAAATTGTAGTATATTTATAGAATTGAATACTACATAGAAATTGAGAAGAAAAACAGTGAGTACACATCAAAACATGGATACATCTCAAAATATTATTCTGAGGAGAAAAAGCCTGACACAAGAGAGAACTTGCTGTACAGTTCTTTACATGAATTTTAAGAACCGGCAAAACTACCTGTCGACAAAAGATGATAAAATAGTAATTATTTGGGAGGGATAGATTATCGATTACAAGAGTCACGGGGAATATTCTGGGGTGGAAGAAATGTAATGACCAGAGCAGTCATTATGCAGAGATATACATATGTAAGATTCCTTCAGCAGTGCACTTAAGATCAGTGTACTTCTATGCTTATATATCTCAATAAAAATTTATATTACATTAATCAAATTAATAATAAATTAAAGACATTCCACAACAACCTTCTGGTTGATGCTGGTTAGTGCTTCTGACTAACAGTTGCTGCTGTCCATTGTCATCCCCAAATCTAGTTTCTTATGGTCACTACCCTCCTCTATCCCAGTAGTACAACATCTCTTTCATGGAGATTCAGGTGCTGTAGTTTCTGAAGCCATATTGAAATGTATGGTACTCTGTGAAGCTTTCTTCAAGTCCATCAACTTAGATTCATCTTGGTACAAGTCTTCATTAATAGGATTGGACTCTACCTTGAGAAATAAGGTAAAAGTCTTTGGCTTGGGGATTCTCCCAAATCTACCTGAGTAGTTCTATCACCACCCTACCCATCTCTTCCAAAGGAATGTAACTCTAAGAGATAGTCACGTGGCAAAAGGTCTTCCCCAGGCAAACACCGGAGTACATTCTTGAATCTTTTCTCTTATTTCCTATAAACTGATCTCCCAAGCCCAGGACAACTGCTCTTGCATTAGCTTCCTACATTGACTTTACTGTCTGTTGGTTTGAAAACTCCTATGCTAAAGATTCATAAGGTTCAGTCCCTTAATATAGAAAAAAATAGATTGTAAAACTGATCTTTTTTTTTCCCTATCTTTTAAATTTTTATTTATTTTTTATTTAAATTCAATTAATTAACAAATAATGTATTATTAGTTTCAGAGGTACAGTTCAGTGATTCATCATCAGTCTTATAAAACACACAGTGTTCATTACATCATGTGCCCTCCTTAATGTCCATCACCCAGTTACCCCATCCCTGAACCCCTCCCCTCCAGCAACCCCCAGTTTGTATCCTATGATTAAGAGTCTCCTATGGTTTGTCTCCCTCTCTGATTTCATCTTGTTTTACTTTTTCCTCCCTTCCCCTATGATCTTCTGTTTTATAACTGATCTTTAGAATAACTAATTTGGGCAATTTATAAACCAGTGCATTCATTATCACTGATATACTATGAGTGTAAAAATCTCTGATTTTCCAATCAAATCTGAGCAATGTTTTCTTTGTTCTATGATAAATCTGCCTTAAGCAATGAATGTTACTGATTCAAAGTGTGAAGATGGTATGAGGATCTAATGTTTAACATGATGACTATCGCTGATAACACTGTATTATAGAATTGAAATTTCCTAAGAGTGGAACTTAAATGTCCTCACCAAACAAAAACAAAGTCACATCATATGAGGTGATAGATATATCAATTAACTCAATGGAGGGAAATCCTTTTCCAATGTATACCTATATCAAATCATCACATTATACCTCTTAAATGTCTTACAATTTTGTCAATTATACCTTAAAAAAGCAAAATAAAAATGTGAAAATGAGTAGGGAAAATGAAGGAAAAGAAAAAGGAACTCCCAGGAATGAACAAGAATAAAAAGTACATTAATTAGATTTCAAAATACCACCTACATATAAACACATATAAACTCCCTCTCCCAACCTGTGGGAGGAGTCTCCCAAATGATTCGAAAAAGCCTCCATTACCACCCTACTGTACTTCACAGCTGCTCCTAGCCCTGGGAGACCCAATAATAGCCAAAACAACCTAGGGGCCAGTTCCACCTACTAGAACCTGTCCCCTATCTCACCTTGAGAGTACGTTCACTTTAATAAAAATAATAAACAGTAGACCTTGTCTATGAGCATAGTCAGAACATAGTGTTTATATGTGTTTGGAATATATCTATTCCAAAGAATAGACTGATTTAGCTTGCTAATGTTTACTCATATCTACTTAATATGACAAAAAAAAAAAGAATGGAATGCAAGCAAAAATCAAAGAAAGACTATAGTATCTCCCATTTGGTTTTTTCCCCCTTTCAGAAGAAACTCTAGTCATTTCACAAAGAATTAGAAAAACTTCAACAAATATCTTTATTTTGATTTTTTTAAATATATTTTTACTTTGAGATTTCAGATTATAAACCTAACCCTAATTATGATTAGGCTTTCTTTTTCCTTTTTCTTTTTTTGCCTCTTTTTATGTAGTTATTCTTATTTATAATACTATGGTCCAAAAGTTAGTCAATTAAATCAATGCATGATCCATTTTTACTCAATAGTTTCCCTTCAAATGGCATTATGTGCCACTCAGTTACACAATCCAGAAACTTGTGTGGCATTCTTGATTTCTTCCTCTTCTTCTCTCTGCCCCCAAATTAATCAATTAGCAGATCCTAAGGCTTCCACCTCTTAAATCCATTCACCTTTCCATCTCTTTCTTTATCACCACATTATACTTATTCATGATCATCTCTCTCTTGGAATATCATAAGAGCTTCCCAATGGATCTGCAATGATTTTTCTCCCTTCTAACCCATTAGCCAAATTGTGGGTAGAAAAACTTTATCAAAATTGAAGACTGATTACAACTCTTTCCTGATCGAATCCAGCAACCGACCTGGCCTGCCTCAATTCATGCCAGTTTTTTCCCTGCTCTTCATGCCTTGCTATTCTTTGCATCCTCAGGGCCTCTAAATACATTCCCCCTGAAGAACCGCCCCCCATTTCTAGGTTCACATCATCAATGCCTGCTGCCTACCCATGCTTCAGTTCTTAGTTCAATGGCCACTGTCTCAGAAAAGTCTTCCCTGATATCCAAACTAGACACCCCTAATGTCAGTAACTTTATACTCAATTCATTCATAACCTCCATTGCTCTTTTCCAGAATCAGTGCTTCTCAACTCTGTCGGCATATTAAAATTGCCAATTACATCAAATTCTCCAAGACGGTGTTAAGTAGAAGCTAGACAGAAGCAGAGGAAGGAAAGCCCAGAGGCAGAGTCCTAAGTCCTTGAAGGGGAATGATACAGACAAGAGCTAGAGGCAAGCACCATGATGAATAAGCTACACATTAAAAGCCCAGGGGCACAACATCCTGACCTTGTGGCTTCCAAGACCTTGGGGCTGACCGATCCAGAGCCACAGGTGTGGAGCATGCGCTCTCCTCTTCTACCTCTGCTCCAGGGTAACCCCTAGACTCATTATAATGCAGCTGCATTGCCAGTACAGCTCCCGCCAGGACGGAGAAAGGCTGCCAGGACTGTTCAGGTACAAACCTTACAGGGTCAAAAACTCCCTCTCCCGACCTGTGGGAGGAGTCTCCCAAATGATTGGAAAAAGCCTCCATTACTACCCTACTGTACTTCACAGCTGCTCCTAGCCCTGGGAGACCCAATAATAGCCAAAACAACCTAGGGGGCAGTTCCACCTACTAGAACCTGTCCCCTATCTCACCTTGAGAGTACGTTCGCTTTAATAAACTGCTTTGTATTTGCTGCTTTCCTTCCTGCTGTCTATATTCCAGCACAGATCCCCATGTAAATCTTCTTGTGGGGAATCCAAGGACCTAGACCTCCATTCATACATTGCAGATTCTTACACCAGTAATAATGGTACCCAGACATTAGTATTTTTCTAAAACTTCCCTGGTGATTACAATTGTTCACAAGATTGAGAAGTACTACTTTAAATATGTGGCTCTCAAAGCACAGCTACGTACTAGAATTGCCATGGGGAGGTTTTAAAAACATCTGAGCTTCACACAAATTAGTTAAATCAGAATCTCTGGGTATAGAGCCCAGGCACTGGTATTTTATAAATTTTCCCACATGAGTCTAATGTGAGATCAGGGCTGAAAACCATTAAACTAACAAGATTAATCTTCCAGTGCCCCAAATTATTCCTGACTTATAACAGTCACAAGACAACAATTTGTTGAAAAAATAAATGAATTAATTAATAAGTTAATAATTAATTGACTTTGGTTACTTTGATTATGCAATCAATCATTCTTTTGTGTAGTCCATAGTTTTTACAGAAAGTAATAGAACTTTTACTTGAACTTCAGAGGTCAGCATAGGCTTCATAGGCTTAGCAAGATTTTAATCCTGACTTTGGACTCAGTCTAGATGAGTCCAAAACAAAACCAAGCAAGAAAGAAAAAAAAAAAAAAAAAAAAAACTGAGCAGAAGGAGAAGCTAAATTAAACTGAGGGAAGTATATTGAGAGATTTGAATACTGATATATATTAATAGACAACATCAGTAGAATGTAAAACTTCTTCATACAAGTTATCAGTTTTTCTATACATTTCTATCAACATGCCCCCAATAAGCAAACATAAAAACAGCATTTATCATTTATTGAAAACCTACACACCAGACACAGGGATATGTGTTTTCCAGATATTATCTCATTTAATCTTCACACACACTCAAAAAATCTGTAATGTAAAATTGGTATCCAGTTTCTAGAGGTGAGAGAACTGAAGCTTCATAGTGTTTACAGTATTTAATCATGGTCATTCACCTAAATGATGGACAATATGGGATCATCCAGGTCAATCTAACCCTGAAGCCATGCTATTTCTATTTAAACTAAGTCCCTGCTTTCCTGTGATGTTGTTATGATCTGTTTGTCTCTTTTAAAAACCATCTTTGCAAGTGCCCTCATATTATTCAAGTTTCTCCAAGAAGTAGATGAATTTGCTGCAACATTCATAACAATTTTACCAACTGTTAATTTGGAACACTTTTAGCATGTTAAAAATATATAATCACCATTCCTTATACTTCGCTCCCGTTAACACATCAACACCACTTCCTTGAATAACTTCATGCTCTTTATTTTGCAAAATACCATTTCAATTAAAAACAGTGGCTAGCTGCCAGATTCAACAGTAGTAATTGCTTGTCTTGCTAATTGAAAACCCAAACCAAAAATGACTTGAGGAGGGGAATTATAATCTAATAATCTATTTTGTAAAAATAACGTAGCCCTCAAAAGCGAAATTCAGTGGCTATCATAGTAAAAAATAAATGCCTTTGAAATTAATCAAGTTATATGCTGCGTTATTTAATAATCAAAACAAATACATTAAAATTTTCTTCATTCCATGCCTGTTTTTCCTATTTAATGTATAAGTTAAAGTATATATTCTCATAGCTAAACTTATATAATAGCATTTTTGCAATTTGGTGGTGAAGCATAGGAATCAGGGACAATGGCTAGGTTTTATTGTTAAGACAATGAGAAAACAAGATTTGGGGCCCAATGATCAAAGGTCCACTCCATCACATTAGCCTTATCTTTGCATCTCAGCACAAATCTGAGAATATTAGAGTGCCCAATGTGTGATATTAATTAATTAACTAATTAATGGACAAACAAATGCATGAAGTTACCAGGGGTCAGATCCTCAGCTATACAAGCTAAGACCATCATCAAGATCTTTTTGTTTACCTGGTTTTAAATTTTGTTCTTTTCTTTGGTTTTTCAATTCCTGAATGAAATTCAGTTTCTTGGGAGATGGAACACCTCAGAACTCTTTTAAAAGGCTTATTTTAAGCTAGATTGATAATTTATTAGTAGTTACTATTAATTTGTATATACCACTTCCTCCCGGTGTGCAGTTTTATTACGCAAACCAAATCATATAAGAGAATCTGTCCACTAACCACAGAACAGTTATAGGAAATGTTTCCATTGCTTCAAGGATATTTACATCAGGCTAGTATTTTATTCTTTATATCTTCAGAGATACATAAATCTAGAATGTAACTAGTACTGGTCATCTGAAGCCTTGAGACATCTTCCTCCAGCAGTGCTGGAAAAACACGGAGCATTTTTTGTACCCAGTGCTTCTTTTCAATATCCCTAAATAGACAGATGTTTCTCATCACAGTTTTTTAACAATTGTCATATGATATTTACCTAGAGAGCAGCTTATATGATCCTAGTTACAATTTCAGTTAAGACTTTGGAAACAAGAAGCATATTTACAAAACCTGTCCCAGGATAAAGTATTCCAATCTGTCAATCATTAACTCAAGAAATGTTTTGTGGACATTTCTGATTTCTTCCATAGTATCAATTCCTACTTTTCAAAAGTCCTTAGTTATCATGCTGGGAGCCACTGGTTCCAGGAAACCTTACTACAGTGGTGAAGCACATAAGCTACACTAAGCCAATCAGGTAGCCTATCCCCTAAGCACATGCCATGTAACCCATGCCTAATTGACTGGTGAGAATCTCAAGACATGGAATGAGATATCTGGAACAAAAATACAATTTTGCTTAGGACTACCTAATACACTCATAAGAGATCATTTTTCTTCCAGGCAGGAAGCTAGTCAAAGGATGGAACCAATACAGGAAATAACTCAGAGTGAGAAATCAGAGAAAACTGCAGAGAAAAATAGAATGAAAACCTGACATTATAAACCTCTGGATCAAAGAGCACCTAAACCTGAACCACCTCTGGAATTTCAACGGCTCCGTTTCCGGGCGATCTGCTCAGTTGTACAAGGTTCCATGCCCAGAAGGGATCTCCACAGTTGGTTTAACGCTCTGCTGTTGCCTTCTTGAAATTCTTACATACTTTCATCTCAGGACCTATGTTTCTAAGTGAGATCCTCTGTAACAGTAGACCTTGTCTATGAGCAAAAAAGATACACTTGGCAGCAACTAGCACAGGTGGGCTTGTCAAAGCAACATGCGCCTGCCTAGCCCTCTCCAGGACTCCTGGGGCTCTGAGAGAAAAAGCTGGCCAGGACCTGGGTACAGATCCACAGCAGCAGGTGCAGAAACAGCAGATGGGTGGCAGTGAACGAAGGGGAGGGAGAGGAGTGACTTCTGGTGGGGGCAGTACACAGGGGCTGGCTTGTCTCTCTGCACCCAACTGCACGAATGTTAATTCTGGGGACTTTGGGATCCAGAGGCAATAAATCACAAGTAAATAAAAGAATATACTTGGACATCCCAATAAAACATGTTAAGGAATTATTAAAACCCTTCAAAGAGTTTAGAAGCTCTGGTTTTGAAAAACTGCTGCAACCTGAAATATTGCAAAGCAAATATCCCCAGGCTTAAAGAAATAGAAATTAAATTTAAAGATAGTCATGTCACAGTACCGTGTCCGTAGATAAGCTTCCACACTGTGGTTAAGAGACCAAGGCTTTTTCCCCCTTGCGCTCCACCATTTCACCAAGTCTTCTGGATCATCTGCACCACATGAGAGAACAAGAATTATTTTAATTTTATAAAGAATACAGAAGAGTCCATAAGAGATTTTAGAGGTCATATCTGGTAGTGTTGAGCATAATTTCTGCCCAAATTTCTCTGATCAGAAGTCAGTCCTATGGCCCCACTAAAGGCAAGGGTTTGTAGCCGGATGTAGGGTAAGAGTTGCAAGGAAGAAGGGAATTCAGATATTGGTGAGCACTACCACTCTCCATCCCATAATGTTTATGCAAAATTATGGTTCTCCCCTTATGTGTCATCTCTACTTTCTGATCTGGTGATCAGCCCATTTCTAACCTTCCTACATAACTACCCACAAAGAAAAAGTAATTTGTATTTCCTGTTTCCATTTCTTTATATCCTATTCTAGTCATCCTACTGTAATCTGACTTATGTCGCTACTCTTTTAATGAATATGTTTTAACTAAGTTACAAATGATCTCTCTCTCTCTCTCTAACAAATTTCTTCTCTCACCCCCCTCCCCCAAACGCTTTGGACTCAGGCAGGACTCTTCCCAGCTACTGGCGGGCGTCTCTCCAGACATAAGCTTCCTCCTCTCACTTCTATACTCTCAGGACCTCCTCGCCTCTCTCGATGCCTAAGAAATCTCCTCAGGCCAAGACCACCGCCTCTAAAAGCACCCCCCACCACGAGCCCGAGGAGCCCGCGTCCACCTACCCACGTCTCCCAGCCCCCGCCCCACATTTCCCGGGGCCATCCTTTGACTCAGTCTTGGCCCCTAGATTTTGTTCTCAGGTACCCTTCCCTCAGAGTGCCCCCATGCAGCCTTCGCCTTTCTCCCCCGAACCACCTGGGGCCGGGCACCTTGTCCACACTCCAACAAGAGTCGTGCAGCCTGCCGCAACGGGGCCTCCCGCGGGAGCAGATGAATTTCCGGCCGGGAATGAGCGCCCTCTGGTGGCTGAAGCAGCCAGGGTCGCAAGACGCTCCACTTGCAAAGCCCTGCCGCAGAGCTCTCACAAATGACTTTCTGAATACAACAGTCAATGTGCAACTTACAGCATTTAATTGAAATAATAGTACATTTGGCTGATTCTCCCAGTCCGATTCAGTTATGCCTTCATCTGTGGTACTTTTTACCTTTTAGTCATCACCATGATGGAATTTAACACATCGCATCTTAAATACCTTGTCTGCCTTGTGTAGACACCTAGAGGTCAGGAACCATTCTTTTCAATTTTGTAATTCTGATCCCTATTGCCGTGTCTGGAACTTATCAGCATCTCAGTAAATGCTGGTTGACAAACAAATAGGTAAAGGAGTAGCCATATTGTCTTTAAAGTCTAACACGGGGCATCCAGGTAAAGATGTCTAATAGGTTGTCCATTACATAAAACAGTAATTGATCGAAAAGCCTGTCTTCGGGGGGCACCTGGGTGGCATAGTGGGTTACGCCTGGGACTCCTGGTTTCGGCTCAGGTCATGATCTCAGGGTAGTGAGATCAAGCCTGCCTCCCACTGGTGCTCAGGGCAGAGTCGGCTTGAATTTCTCTCTCTCACATTCCCTCTGCCCCCCCCCAAAATGAATAAATAAATCTTTTAAATTTTTAAAAAATAAAAAATAAAATGGTGTATTCCTTAGTTGACAGTCCTCCACAAATATGCAGAAGTTGAAATTCATGTGTATATGTCTGGGGTTTACTTAGTTCCTAGAATCTATGAGTTAATAATTTTCATCAAATTAGGAATATTTTTGGTGACAAATAAATGTTCTGTTTCCCACTCTCTTTTAGGAAAGTCAATATATTAGGCTACTTGAAGTTGTCCCACAGGTCTATATGTACTTTTTATTCTCTCCTTTTTTTTCTTTTTCCCATTTTGGAGAGTTCCTATAGCTTCAAATTTACTATATTATCCTTTGTAATCCTATTAATTCCTTCCAGTAATTTTTTTTCTCAGATAAGGGTGAATAGCAAAAGTTTAAGTTGAATCAAGAAGACAGGGATAATCAATGATGCCAAATGCCTCAGATAAGTAGAGTCAGACAAGAAAATGTCCTTAAGATATCTTTGGAGTCCCCAGTTACAGTATGTTTGGAAATGAAGTAAAAGTGAATGTTTACTTATAAGTGGGATGTAAGCATTGTGATAGCCCATATAGAATATTCTTTCATAAATTTCAGCCGTAAACTAGAGAAAGAAAGGATAATAGGTAGTATAATGGTATGAGAAATGAAGTTTTTGTTTTCCATATTTATAAGGTAGGGGAAATTATCATTTGCTTATATGTTAGAGGAGAGGGGCCAAATGATATGATATTGTTAAAGATAAAAATAGAAGGGATGACTGATGGAGCACAACTCCCAAAGAGAGACCAGAGTGTTCATGCCAGAGTTTGAATGGTGAGAGAAAGAACTGGTGGAGACATACATAACTTTGTAGTTTGAAAAGGAAGGAGGAATGAATATATGGAATCTTGGCAATTAGCTTCTAGATTTTCTGTGAAGTAGGAAAGCAGTTTGTTGAATGAATGCTTAAATAGAATTAAGTGCAGAGGAAAGTGACAAAAATATGAGCATGTACATACAGGGAATGGGAGAAAAAGCTGGGTACATAATTTTATATTTGTTTTCTTTTTTTTTTTAAGATTTTATTTATTTGAGAGAAAGAAAATGAACAGGGGGAGGGGCAGAGAGAGAGAGAGGGACAAGCAGACTCCCTGCTCAATGCGGAGCCCACTGCAGGGCTCAATCGCAGGACCCCAAGATCATGACCTGAGCCGAAGTCAGACACTTAACCAACCGAGCCACCCAGGTGCCCCAACAATTTTATATTTGAATTTAAATAAACAATAAATCCTGGGGACAATGAAGGTCCTGCTCAGCTAAAGACCTGAAACTATAAATTTGAAGTAAAACTCGATCCTAGAGTTAGATTTTTCCCCCTTCATTCTATTATGCCCCTTACAAAGCACAGAAACAGAGAAGGATGGTGTGAACAGAATCAAAGTTGAAATTTTGCAAGGTGGTGGTGATGAAACAGAAATCAGGTAAGATTAAGGTGACAGCCCAAGGAAGAAAGGGAACACAGTAAGGACTAGTAGCATCCAGAGAAATAAAGCAAAGGACTGGGAATTATAAGGGTGTGGAAGAGCAAAAGTAAGGAGAGCAAGCTGGTGAGAAATCTGAAGAAACAGAAAACTGTAAAAGTGGAGCAATGGACTCCAAGATTTCACAACTGAAAAAACTCAGTTATGACTGGCTGTCCTGTGTGACCCCTTAGGTGTGGGTTGCTGATGAAGTGGAATAGAGATTCACCAGTAAAATCAAACAGGCAAGGTGCTGGATTCATCATGCGAACAGCCCTGAGGTTTCCAGGATAACTTGAGAAAACTGAAGGAGAAGGAGGACCCCGAGTTAGTTGTCAAATTCTCAAAAGAATATATGGACAGCATTGGCTAAGAGTGGGTGGGATGTAAGAAAACAATATCCTGAGCATTAAAGAAGGAGGCTTTTTGATCATGAGAGGAAGATGCATTCCCATCCTCACCCTCAGTAAGAAGCATGTGGGGGATGAAAGAAGGAACAGACTTCTCTATGGAGAAAAGTAAAAGAAACAGTGCCCGTGAAATCTTTCCACCTAATTTCACATATTTTATGCGTATTTCTAATTGTTTCAATGTCAATTGACTTTGTCTTTGAATTCTGGGGAGCGCCTTATTTAATTAAATCATACAGAGAATCCTAATAGGCTATCTACTGAAACAGGAGGAAAAGCCTTTAGTCACATTAGTCAATAGGGCAGTAGGAATGGCAGTCAGGAAAATCAGTTGGGTAATAAACACAAATTTCCCTATTGGTCGATCCAAAAGGCAGTATGAGACTGGCTGGGGAACCAAATCATGATCAGGTCGGCATACACCTGCAAAGAGAATTTACTCCAAACAATCCTCATTCAGAGGATATTGCTTGATTTTTATTCACAAATAAAATTTTTAAAAAAAGAAACCGATATTTTTTCAAACTGAAATGAAAAAGGCACATCCCAACTCTTCTTAATGCTCCAGGGAGGCACATCCTAAACACTAGGAATAATCAGATTTGCCTCCTCAGATGCCCAGGGGTACAGAGTTCAGGGACTTAGAATGTCTCCTTACCTGCAGTCCCATCCCCCTCCACCTCTGCTGGACCACTTCTCAGCCTCCTCCTCTCCTGCCTGCCCAACGATAGCACTGGCCCTCTGTCACCAGCTAGGGCCTGGTCATGAGCATCTAGAGGGTGGTCAGGCACCTTCACCCTGGTGGGACTCGGTGGTGATCACTCCTCCCTAGATGGCAGAGCCTTGGAACATTCCACAGTGGTCTCTCACTCACCCTGAGCTAGGTAGCTAGTGCTTCCAGAAGCAGGGGTCTTAGGGCCCTTTGTGGTTCTGGCCTGACTTCCCTGCTCAATGAATTCGGCATGTTGGTCTGGAGCCTGGCCAGAGGTGGGGACCCAGCATATGGTGAGCCATGCAAGCACACTCAGTCACGGGACAGGGCCCTGAGGGGCCTGGGAATGTCTGCAATCACCCTCCAGGTATCCTCCTGCCCAAAGAACATGCAAGTAAACAATAAATTTAAAACTATGTATTTATATCTATATTTGCATCCTTATCTTAGGTTGAGAAAGAGGGAGAAAGACTGCCGGAAGAAAAGAATTTTATATTTTAGTACTTTTACTAGCACTTATTTCCTGCTGTTTGAAAAGGATCCTACATTTTCATTTTGCATTGAGCCCCACAAAGTATGTAGCTGATCTTGCTCTGAGCTCTCAGCAACAGGAAATGACCTGAAGAGTTTAAGCCACTCACTTGCATCTGGCAGATTATGCAGAAGGTTCATAAGAACATTCCACTATTCTTCCATAGACAAATGCCCCCTCCCTTCCCACAGATATTCTAGTGGGATAGTTCTGTGTCTCTGCCTGTCTATGACATCTTAAGTGCTGGAGATTGAAAATTATATAAGGTGCAATACTTATGAATTGAATGACTTAAGTATCCTGAAACATCATTGTAAATGGTGAGTTCACACCTCCTTGAAATATGCTATTGATAAGTTTATGTTAAATGAATGTTTATTTCAGATTTTGTGCTCTGATAAATTATCTAATTTAACCATAAAAATCCATTTATTATAGGAATTAATCATTAGTTCTATTTTAGATATGAGGAAACTGCCTGAAGAGGGTTATATGTCACCAGCTACGTAGTGGAGTTGGGAATCACATCACGGCCAACAGGCAACACTATCTATAGACTGGCAAGGTTGGAAATGTTGTACTATATAGAAAATCCTTGATTGGGGAATCATGCAGGAATATAAGATTCCCATATGATTTTTAGTTCTGAGATGCCATTTCAAAAATAAAAAATCTATTAATCTTCTTAATGCTTTAGATCAAAAGTCTTCTCCTCTCTGCCCCAGTTTTAATTAATATAACTTGTCTCAATATCCTGGATAAGGCTTTTACCACCCCTCTATCAGTAACTGTCCACTAATTTTAAGAGAATTCAGACTTTTATGCAAGACACAACAAGATATTGCAACATCAGTTGTGTTATAAAGGGATTTTGCCACATGAAGAAAAATAATTCATTTATCTTTAAAAGAGAATTTTTTGTTTCTAGAATTTTACTATTGGATAAGACTAGAATATAGGTTCCCAAGGCAAGAAATGAGAAAAACTTAAGTGCTAATTGCTTAAGCAGAGAGCCCATTTAGATCAAAGAGATATTGTTTAAAGGACTAAAGGTAAAATATGTTTTTATTATAGCTTTTAGCTTGCTTCAAGATCCATTGCCTTTGAGGTTGAAAAAGCACTCCAAAGAGGGCAATAATGATTCCAGAAACAGAGATTATACTCTATTGATGATGTCCTTTCCTATCCTCCTAAGTGGCTTTCTATTACTGATATATACCAGACCAAATTGTGTACCTTTCTCTATGAATAATGAAAGCAGGCATAAGCACAAGAAATATAAGGGGACTGTTGTAAACAGATACTTCTGTTTCATTACCACTGTTTTATTAACAAATCACTTCCATTAAAGAGATTATGAGATTGCAAAAAGCAATCCAAAATGAAATAGTCCAGGCCTAACTTTCATTTGGTAATGAATTGAAATGATAAGCCTGCAGTCGATTCAGTTCCTCATTGTTTCTGTGACTGCGCTAAGTCCATTTTGTATCTTGAATTGTGAGTGTGCTCTACCCAGTGGGGTATGTGAATCATCTTTTCTAGGGGAAAAGGATGTTTCCAATTAAACCAAGATATACATCTCTCACCTCCTAATGCAGAAAGTGCTGTGTTACATGTAATATACCTTACATTGCAACAATGTGCTCAAGAGCCCCATACTTCTTACTGTACTTATCCTATAATCCAATAGCTTGTGACAAAGCTATAAGCTTTTTTAACAGTCACAACTCCACAACTTACTATTAGCATCATCTTAATCTATTTTTTTCTTTTTTAAGAGAGAGACGGGTTTGGGGTGGGGCAGAGGGAGAGAGACCCTTAAGCAGGCTTCACATCCAGCACAGAGCCCAGCGCAGAGCTCAATCCACACTAAGGCTCCATCTCACACCCCTGAGATCATGACCTGAGCCAAAATCAAGAGTCGGACGCTTAACCAACTGAGCCACCCAGGTGCCCCAGCATCATTTTAATCTTAAACCAGCACTTCACTTTTGAATACTGAAACTTTAACTTCTGGGGAGAGTCACAAAGTGTCCTATTTCAAACTTTTTTTAAGTGAGGGGAACCAAATGTGGAAAATAGGTCTTGTGTTTCAAAGCCTATAATTATTGGGGATTATTCAGGTATATACCATTTTTCTTTAAGGTGGTAAAAAGAGATGTTAGTCATATTTTGTTTCATTTTGGAGCTTGGAAGAACAAAATGTTGGCAATATTCTAACAATTCCAAAACGGATTTTAAAATGGGCCTGGTCTATGGAAACCAGAAATCTGAAAATCACAGTTCCTAAAGAAACGTAGTGGTGCAAGGTAACAACTTACATGAATATCCTCAAGTACAGAGACTCAGGAAATAAGGGGAATTAAACAGAATTGATTTCCGATGGAATGAGCGCTAGGTATATAATTGAATAAATTTTGATATTTGTAAAAGTCGTTTGAGGTTTCACATTCCTCAGAATTTCTCATATCTGCATACTATTGTGTTTAAACTTTCTGCATACTATATACTTAATAGACTTCATTAACAAGGTTCTACCAGTCAGTCAACATTTTACATCGAGCTTAAAACATAATTGAATCCTGCAAAATGCAAGTAATTATTATTTTTTATTTGTTCTGATATGATTGAGGAATTTTATGTATATCCAAAATAATTCAGTTTTTGTTTGGACAATCAAAGCAGCAAATACTCAGAAAAATAAATTTGAAAAACAGAGAAAATTATAAAATAGAGAATAAAATAACCAGTAAAGCCCTAACAAAATATATTACTCATTATTTTACAATTGTTTTTCTAAGCATTTGTTTGCTTTACAATATGGGGATTTTACTGTTCATATGGATGTCTCTTTTTCCAGAAATGTATCATTTAAAAGGAGAATTCTGGGGTACCTGGCTGGCTCAGTCGGTAGGGCATGCAACTCTTGATCACAGAGTTATAAGTTCAAGCCCCACGTTGGGTGTAGAGATTACTTAAAATGATACCTTAAAAAGAAACATAAAAAATAAAAGGAGATTTCTAGATAACAATGCAGGATTACAAAATCTACATCCCTCAAAATTAGACAAAATTTTGAAAAGTAGAAATAAGCAAATAGAAATTTCAACATCTGCAAAACAAACCAAGTTAGAAGTCAAATTTCATGCCATAATCTTTGAAAAATCTGGACCAAGGAAAGAATTCTGCTACAGCAATGTTTGTGTTATAACATGTGTGCATCATTTCCGGAGAGAATGTGAGTCAAGGAAATCTCCAAAAATCTCATCAATACCCACCAATTTGAAGATCAATGGATAAACATGATAAGTAGGTAGTCTAGGAAAAGCAGAGGCTCAACCCCTACAGAATAAAAGCCTCTAGCCATTTACAAGTATTGCATGATGAGCTAGGGGGAGTGATTTGAGGCACCCAAGTCTTCTGCCAAAGGATCATGATATTCCCTCTAGCTAGGTACAGACAACTCTAGTTCATACCATCTCACATAAACTAAGAAGTGTAAGAAGTGTCCAGGATATCAAACAGAAGCTACATATAATTCCAGCAAAGCTCTTCCTCCCAAGTGGACCAAAAAGTCACATCTCAAGTCACAAACTATAGGTGGGTAGAGGGTAAAAGATGGGTTTCAGACATAGTAGTCATGGAATCAAGGAGAATTAATCCACATGATATAACAACAAACAAAGGTTTTGGCAGAGTGAGATGAGAGAAAGAAAATATTTAGCAAGTAAGCAAGTATACCACAGAAATGGATAAAAGAAATGAACAACACATTTTTAAAACTGTCAGAGTCCAATCTAAAAGGAAACACAATGCAAGAAAAAGGAAAAGAAAAAAAGCAACAGCTCGTTGAGAGTGCCTCACAATCAAGAAAAATCAGGAATATTATAGTGAAGCGGACCAAAATAAATCTTACAGAAATAAAAACTAACTTAGAAACCTGTGGAATAGATAGCTATGCCCCAAAATCATAATATTGATCTAAAAGAGGCTGAAAAAGGAGAATTCAACAAATGAACATTTATCATAAAAGTATATATAAATATTAAACTGGCACACTGCATTTTTCAATAATGTGACATATAATAAAATATTGAAAATATTGTGATTATACCGTCAAACTTGAAAAATAAAGAATTCTTCAGGATCCTTGCAGAAAATGTCACCATTGGGGGTTAGAGGTGGACCTAGTCAACTGGCTTCAGGATTTCCCACTAGGAATTTCAGATAGCAGTGAACAAATTATCTATATATCTGAAAGGAATATATGTTGATGCAAGAATATTATAAACAGTGATAACTTTTTGTTCACATACAATGGCGGTAAAAGAGATATTCCTGAAAACTCATGAATCAGAGGGATCTGTGTGTAAAATAAAGACATATATATTATATTTAATAAATACTCATTTATTTTTATATATAAATAAATAAGTAAAAAGAGAGAGAGAAAGGGGGGTGGGGTAACTAGGAACAATATTCTCCTAATGCATTATTTCTGGATGGAGACATATTTTAGTTAATTTCCTGATTCTTCTGCTTGCTTCTTTTTTTTTTTTTAAGATTTTATTTATTCATTCGAGACACAGAGATACAGAGAGAGCAAGAGCATGAGCAGGGGGAGAGGCCGAGGGAGAGGCCGAGGGAGAGGCCGAGGGAGAGGCCGAGGGAGAGGGAGAAACAGGCTCCCTGCCGAGCCAGGAGCCAGACGTGGGGCTTGATCCCAGGACGCTGGGATCATGACCTGAGCCGAAGGCAGAGGCCCAACCATCTGAGCCACCCAGGCGCCCCTTCTGCTTGCTTCTTAAAATAATATTTAGGTATTGTTTGGTATAAAATAATTAACTGATTATTCTAAAAAGTTTAAAGCATAATTTTAACTATTGCCTAATGTGCATTTTGTGTATATACTATATATAATTATAATAGTTTACATTTCATTTCTCTCTAATTTTTTGTTACTGTCAATCACACTGTGATGAATATCTTTATATAAAATCTTTGTATCACTGATTATTTTTAGGAACTGAGTCTAAGAACTACTTCCTTAAAGAAGAAAATATTTTAAGTTTCTTTAGATATTAATATGTTGCTTTGCGGGGAGATTGTCTCCATTTACCCTTCCATCAAAAATGAAAAGTGTTTATCAGACTACACCCTTTGCTTGACTAAATATTTTACATTTTTACTTTCTAGTCATATTTTTATATTAATTGTCTTTTCACATCTACCATCTGTTACTAAAAAGCCTTTTTAAAGTATAATAAAGATAACTGGGGCATATAGTTGACATATAGTTTTGTGATACTAACAAAGTTCAGCACATCACATCTTTTTTAGCCATTTGTATTACTTTTCTTGCAAAATACCTGATCAAGTTTGAAGATTTTTTTCAGTTCTGTTTACTTGTTTATTGATTCCAAGAGTCTTCAAAGATTTGGAAATTAATACTTTTTGTTTACATATACTGCAAATATCTTATCCCAGTTCGTGTTCTATCTTCTAACTTACCCTAAAATGCATTTTCACAAGCCTGAGTTCTTTTTTTTTCCCTTTTTAAATTTTTTTATTTTTCATTATGTTCAGTTAATTTACATATATTTAATTAATCATTAATCAGTTAATGTACATATAGTACATCATAAGTTTTTGTTGTAGTGCTAAAGTTCTTAATTTTGATATTACCAAGTTTTTCAATCTTTAACTTATGATTGCTGCCTTGTTTCTTGTATACAAAATCTACATTTTCCACATCCCCAAAGGTAATAGTCACTCCTTTGGTCAATAACCTGCCATGACATGTCTTTCATAAAGCACAGTTCCTCTTAAATAGAAGTCTTTTTCACAATCTTCTACTCTCTACTATTGGCAATTATCTGTCCCCAAATCACTCCTAAACGATCTTAATATTTTTGTTTTCTAAGAGGCTTTTTAATCTGCTTCTTTTTTAATTTCCTTTTATTGGGGAGGTTTGACTATTCTTGGCCCTTTGTACTTCCATACAAATTTTAGAAACAGTTTATTATTTAAGAAGAAACTTGTTTGGGGCACCTGGGTGGCTCAGTCAGTTAAGTGTCTGCCTTCAGCTCAGGTCATGATCCCAGGGTCCTGGGATCGAGCCCCGCATCTGCAGGGAGTCTGCCTCTCCCTCTACCCCTGCCCCCACTCATTCTCTCTCTCTCTCGCTCTCTCTCTCAATAAACAAACAAAATCTTTAAAAGAAAAAAAAAAGAAGAAGAAACTTGTTTGAGCAACCTTGAATCTATATCTAGGCAGTATTGACACTTTAAAAGTTTTTAAAATACATAAACATTAAATATCTCTTCAAATATATGTCCTGATGTAAGAATTACTCTGAATGATAATTTTTTTAAAGATTTATTTATTTATTTATTTATTTATTTATTTATTTATTTGAGAGAGAAAGAAAAAAGGGAAGGATAGAGGGAGAGAATCCCCAAGCAGACTCTCCACTGAGAGCGGAGCCTGATGCGGGACTCAATCTCATGACCCATGAGATCATGACCTGAGCCAAAACCAAGAGTTGGAGACTTAACCGACTCAGCCACCCAGGTGCTCCCCCGTATGATAATTTTTATGAATGCTAAGAGTTATCATTTTTAAAGTTTTTATTAGTTTATAGTTATTTCCAATGGGATTTAAAAAGAAACATAATATCTGAAATTTGGAATATATTAATCCTTTCTCTATACCATTTGATGAAAGGTAGATTTTTTTCTCTAAAATATAACTATGTACAAATATGTGATATATATAATATATAACACAAAATATATGAATATATATTAGGTATGAGAAGAAGGCATATATATACATAGATAAATTATATATAATGTAATTTATAAATATCTAACATAAAGTGCATACTATATAGAATTATATGTAATATAAAATGTCAAGGATATCTACATAATCCACAATTACTTATATTACTCAAGTAGACAATATTACTCTTTATTATTAAGTCATTTTGATTTTCCAAACATTGATAATATTGTTTCAAAGTATCTCATCAATATTCTTTGTTGATATTTCCTTGTATTTATAACATCCTTGTGTTGTGAAGCTATCTTGTTTGGAGGGAAATATTAATATTTTTGAGCTTCAGCAAAGATTGCAGTCTCTTTTATAAGGTAAACATTTTGTGTTCTTTAATTCTTTCTATTTTGTGTTCCTCTTCAAGAACACTATTGCCATTCTGTTTTCTTATTTTGCTTATGGTAATCCTCTATCTTTGACCAGCCTTTTTTTAACTATTTCAGATGTACCTCTGTAAACAGCATATAGTGATATTGGTATTAAAGATATATTTTTAGTTTTATATCTATATTGTTAGTTTCTGGGGAGGTAGAACTGGGCCTTACATATCTCTATATCTCCTGAGTAGTCTACACTGTTCTGGACATAAGAGAAGTCCTGTAGGATTTTGATCTATTAATTCTGAGATAACATCATTTATGAATTGTCAATATGAACTATTATAGTTGAAAAATCCGAGGACACTTTGCCTTAGATCTTAGTTCGCTATCACAATGCTATCTAACCTCCCTTAACTACTCTTCTCTTAGCTGAAAAACAAGAAAAATTATGTTTACTCATCAGGAAAACTGTTAGAAATGCCCAGAGTGATAGACATTGGGGAGGGTATGTGCTATGGTGAGCGCTGTGAATTGTGTGAGACTGTTGAATCCCAGACCTGTACCTCTGAAACAAATAATACATTATATGTTAAAAAAAAAAAAAAAAAAAAGAAGAAGAAGATAGTAAGAAGGGAAAAATGAGGTGGGGGGAATCAGAGGGGGAGACGAACCATGAGAGACTATGGACTCGGAGAAACAAACTGAGGGTTCTAGAGGGGAGGGGGTAGGAGGATGGGTTAGCCTGGTGATGGGTATTAAAGAGGGCACGTGCTGAATTGAGCACTGGGTGTTATACGTAAACAATGAATCATGGAACACTACATCAAAAACTAATGATGTAATGTATGGTGATTAACATAACATAATAAAAAAAAAAAGGAAAAAAGAAAAATTATGTGAGAATGAAAAAAAAAATGCCCAGAGTAAAAGGCATTTAGAGAAATGCTTGTTAACATTACCATGTCTTCTATAAAAATGAGCACAGGTGCTATTAGTTTTTAATAAAATAAATTCCCAGAGCCTAGACACTACTTTTTCACCATAGAAATCACAGTTTAAACTTCCTCTGAGATGGTATGAAAGCTTCCTATGATTCAAGTCTAGCCAGGAACCACAGAACTGAATTGGTTAAGTCTGCTCAAGGTGACAAGCTGCCGGCTGGCAGACAAAACAGTTAGAAACCAGGCCGAAAATGCTACATCTAATTTTACTTAGGATGTAAGAAGAGATCCAGAACACTGGTCTGTTTACTGGCAATGTAACGTGTATCCCCGCGCTATTCTCAGATCATCTGGGAGGAGGTGTGCTCTTGAAGGAATAAGGCAGCTCATCTCCAGGGCTCTTTACCTAATTATTATAAAAATATGTTTGTGGCATAATGTAAAGTTTGACAAAGAATGGTCATATTTTTGTCACACATGTGAACAGAGTTATTTATCCTAATATAAAAAGCAAGCAAGCAAATTTTTAGCAGTCTAAATTATAATACAGTGCTTTTTTTTGTTCTAATTCAGTTTCTTAGTAGATAATTTATTAGGTTCAGTGTTATATTTCTTTCAAAGCTCTGTGTGCCATTTGCACTTACTCACATATCTCATATATTCTGTGCATGAAGGTTTGGGTAAGGGGTGTGCAACAGAAGAGTATGTTGCAGACAAAGAAGTAAAAAGCACAAATCTTGGTGGCTTCACAAGAGCCATCTAAACTCTTCCAGGAAAATCCCTGAATATAAAACCTTACCATGCAGACAGTGGTAATCCTTCCATTTAACTTATTTTCTTTTATGCTTTGATTAGTAGTCTATGTAATCATTCATTTATTTTTGGAGTTGTGTGGCCTCTAGTGGTATATGGAAAAAACATACAATGAAAATATTGCAAGACTTTATACCACTATCTCCTGAGATACTCAGCAGAGTATTATCTGAACTTAAAACAATTATATATGCATGACTTTGACTTAATACAATGCTCTTATGTAACAGTTTTAGATTTTGGCCCCACTTGTTCCAAAGCCCCTGCTACTTCTAGACATATATTTATAGGAAAATGATATGGAAATAATTACTCTATTTCTCTTCATGCTATTTCTTACATTTTTCCCCAGAGGTCAGCATCAATATTTAGACTTTATAAGAAGATACTTCCCCTAAGTTAGTAACAATTATTTTTCAAGAGTGTAGTCAAATTATTAAAACTTGTTAGGAGTGTTATAGGCATTTTATTCTTTTTTTTAAGATTTTATTTATTTGTTGTAGAGAAAGAGAGAGCAAAGGGAGGAGCAGAGAGAGAGAGACAAGCAGACTCTGCATTGAGCGCAGAGCCCTAGGCGGTGCTCAATCCCAGGACCCTGAGATCATGATCTGAGCCAAAATCAGGAGTCAGATGCTTAACTGACTGAGCCACCCAGGCCCCCCTAGGGATTTTATTTTTAACCAAAAACTCATTTGTAATTAATTCAATTTAAAATGATTACCTAGTTTCCCCCCAAACTTCTGAAACATTTACAAACCATAACACTAGGTCAGTCAGAATAAGCCGATAGAAATCAAAACAAATGTCACTTTGTTTAATATGAAAAACTGCTATTTGCATCTTTATTCAGAGTCACTGTATGTTGAAAGACCATAAATGGAAGACTAATTAAGCTTAACCAAATTGTGAACTAATTTACGAATATGCTCTTCAAGAAATATTTGACTAGCTAGTTCATATCTTTGAAATGTTACATGACTTGAATTACATTCTATATTTCAATCAATTGGATCTCTTCCTTATTCTGACAAAAAAAAAAAAAAAAAGTATTGATTCCAAAGGAAACCCCAACAAGTAAGAAAAATGTACAACTTGCCACAATAGGGCCATTTGGCACTAATGTCTTTTGACATATGGTACTATATGCAGAACAGGGATTGCCTTTGAGATTGCCAAGATCTCTTCTGAGACGTTCTTTGCTTCTATTTCAAAACCTTACAGATCGAAAGTCTAAAAAAAAGAAAAAAAAACACTAAAAGCAGACAGCAAGATACTCCACAGTTAAAGTATTTTTAAATTTATTACAAAGTATTAGCCTGCTGCTGGAATTATTTACTAGACTACAGATTTTAAAGACATTTCCTGGGCACCTGGGTGGCTCAGTTGGTTAAGCGACTGCCTTCGGCTCAGGTCATGATCCTGGAGTCCCGGGATCGAGTCCCGCATCGGGCTCCCTGTTCAGCAGGGAGTCTGCTTCTCTCTCTGCCCCTCCCGCCCTCATGCTCTATCTCATTCTCTCTCTCAAATAAATAAATAAAATCTAAAAAAAAAATAAAAAAAAATAAAGACATTTCCTAATGCATCATGTTTATTAGCACAATTCCCCTCAGATAATAATGAAGGAGTTTACAACTAGAGATTAAAAGATAAAGCCAATGCGGTATTTAGTGAGAAACATAGAGTGATAAGAAAATACAAACTAGGTGTCTACTGATGCCCTTTGCAAGAGAAGATTATTCCGCAGCTTTATCACACTTACACTTTATAAGATAGCTGAAGAAAATGAAGCCTAGAAATATGTGAGCTATGTAGTGGCAGTTATTGGAAATGGGTTTTTGATTTAATTGCCAACTGAGAATTCAGAAACAAAATAAAACCCTTTCATGGCCCTCAGAAAATATGACCTTCTAAATAAGAATAATGAATATTGTCTACATAAATGATCCCCATGTTAATTCATCTAACATCCTTCAGAGCCAGGATAACACTATTTTAATAGAATTCTGATAGTGAATGTCTAACACTGAAAAGTCATTTGTATACACACATAAAACCATATTATATAAAACTGTGAGAAACGCCATTCTTATAATGAAATTGACAAGGTAAAAGTGAATACTCTTTGAAAGAGCAAAATTCTTCACAGTTGCCAACCTCCCTTAATGCTGATATTACCAAGTGTTTAGTGATGGGTGAAATTCAGCTATATTTGGCTGGAGTAAGTTTCTGGGTCCAAGAGAGTGGTAAGAAGGATATGCTTTGAGGAAAGGTTTATATTTGCAGTATATTTTGAAGTCAATAGAGTCAGCTGTCATGTTTGAGAATCTATTTAATTTATTCTGGTCAATCAGTATTTATTGACCATATTAATATATTTTTTAATGTTTTATTATAGGATGGCTCAGTTGGTTAGGCGTCCGATTCTTGATTTTGGCTCAAGTTATGATCTCATGGTTGTAAGATCAAGCCCTGTGGAGGGTTCTGCTCTCAGCGGAGTCTGCTTCTCTCTCTCTCCCTCTCCTTCTGCCCCTCCCTTCACTCATGCTCTCTCACTCTCTCTGAAATAAATAAATAAATCTTAAAAAATAAAAAAATAAAATGTTTTATTATGGATTTTTTTCAAATATGGGCAAAACATACACAAATTACTATGATGAATTTCCATATATATAATATCCATCTTCAAACATATTATGCTTTCTATTCTTTATTAGGATCAAGATGCAAAAAGTTTGGTTAAATACAGACCATATGAAAATAGCATCAGAAATTTCTAAGCCTTTTTAGGAGAATGTTTAGCAGTCACACACCTCTCTGCCAGCCAAATAAAACTAGGTAAAACACACTTAAATACCAATCATTAGCTTTGTTTATTTGGGTATGCTAAAATTGAAAGGCAGGTTAGTTATCAATATACTAAAAATTAGATACTAGGAATTTTAGTCCTGATTGACTGCTACCATATACCTTTTAAAAACTTCTTTTTTCACATTTGAAAAATGTATAAAATACAAGTAACATATTATATATGTATATATTATATATAAATATATATATACACACTTGTACATGTGCTTTAATAAGCTGATATTTATACACATATAAATACCAAGATATGTGTGTTTCTTTACATGGATACAAGTATCAGTTTACTATAGCAGTTGGTAAATTTTTGAAAATAAAATCTTCTGAATATTAGATAATTTTCAGTAGATTCAAACACCATAGCTCCATTTTCAACATTCCTGAAAAGTCCTCACAACCCCACTCACAGACTTTTAGAAAAAAAAAAATAGACCATCAGTGTTAAGAGGTTCACTTTGAAGGCGAGATAAATGGTGGTTCCAATATAATAAATAGTCTGGCCAATATCTCTTTAGAGATATCTCTGTGTTTAGTAAATTCATCTAAATTCAATAAAATTAAAAGCAACTTGAAATGTTTGCCAAGTTGGAAGTAATGTCTCTGAGAATTTAGAGATATTTTCTCTTAATTAGTATTTTATACAAATGTTTTTGCATCGTTTCAACACAGAGCATCATAAGTAGGTCTCCTGATGTTCCTGGGACAAGCTCAGATGTCATATTTCCTCCAAAGAATGTAGAACAATTTAAGAAAGAGCAAAGTACAGGGCCTTCATTACAAATGGCCAAATCTACTGCCTCTCCAGTGAGAAAAAGGTGAAGATGTAGCTCAGTGTTTTTGATACTATGTATAGCCTTGAAGTAAACTTGTTTTTTTGGTTGTTGGGTTTTTGTTTTGTGTTTTGTGTGTGTGTGTGTGTGTGTTTTCTCCTAGACCTTCCTTCTTTGACAAAGTTCAGCTTGACTTTCTAAGCAAGATTAATGTTTATGGTCGACACAGATTATTCTGATGCCAGTCAAGGCACTGCTCTTTCCTTGGTTACTAAAACAATATTGGTACTGGCAGGTATAAAACACGCTTTCCAACACAGGCAGACCGTGAGTTCAGTTTGGAATCTGAATCCAAATTAGGTCCCATATTAATTGCAAATGGTAAAAACCTTTGCTTTAGTTTTCTAATTAAGATTAATGATGGTGGTTTGAAGAGTTGATACCAAAACCCTGGCATTAACAGCAATCATTTTTCAATGATGGCAAACATGCTTTTCTTTTGAAGTCTTTCCTAGTCCAAAATAAGAGTTGGCAAGAAGAAGGTGGTATTGAGAGGGGCAGAAGATTTGATAGCAGCATTTCTTAAGACTAAACCCCAAATATATTGAGCATACAAAAATCTCAGGAAAAATATCATTTCAGGCAGTAGGTACCCGATCAAAACCTGCTTTCCAAAAAAAAAAGAAAGAAAGAAAGAAAAAGAAAGAGCTCAGCTAATATGAAAAACAAGGGGCTCCATGTTCTTGAATGAGAATCTATTGAAAGTTATAAATAACTGGTAAAAATAAATGTTTCCAATTAAAGTGCTTCTGGATATCTGTTGATTGTGAGTGAGATGATTTAAACAGAGCGCACAGCCGGAGCACAGATACACCATCTGGAATTACTAACCGAGAAACCCATAAACTCATCGATGTATTACATGACTTACTGTCAGGCCTCCATGGAGTAGGTATCATCAGATTCTAAAGCTTCACATTTAGGCCACTTTAGAACTCGCTTAAGACAGAACATGTTTCATTGAAAAAAGGCTCCCTTTTTGGATTGTGTTGTGTATGCTCTGAAAACAAATTCCTCAGAGGGAGATGAAAGAAAATCTGGGGAAATAGCAACCAGTAAGATTTTTCTCCCAGCTGCTTTGTCTGTTTTAGACAACCGCAGAAATCATACAGTGGATTTTGTTCCACAATCAGTAATACACGTCATGTCTGAAAATATAGACCTCTTTGGAAGGATGACTGCTTAGTGCCCTTAGGATTTTGAGGTGGGTGTTTAACTTTTTTTTTTTTTTACAATTATATGAACACAAGAGAGCTTTGTGTGCCAAGACATACATGTTCTTTAAGCAAACAAAAGTGGAAAATTTTAGCACATTCCACATTAATAGAAACAGAATTGAATTTGCCTGAGTTCTGCTTATGAATGGCATTATTTATACAGCTGTGAATTGTATTGAAACACGACAATGTGGGGAAAAAATCTACATTCATTGAATTATCCAGCTGACTTCTGTTTTTTTAATGTACACTCATCACAAAATCTAAAGCACCAATTTTTAAAAATACTGAATGCTTTTAGAAAAAGTTCCATAATTCTTTCTCTTTTGGTCTAACTGCTTTTCAAATTGGGTTATGACCTGTAGAAATGAATTGTATACACAGGCTTGTTTTATTAACATATCTTATACTTTTCTTCCTTTAAGTGTGAAGACCTTCTTGTTCTCTAGCCCTAAATGAGAGAAGAATCCCATTCTCCAGCTCTACAGTCTCTCCTGAAATTGATTGGCTATAGAGAACCTATGGATCTTTATCTGTAAATCATTCCCTGTAGCATATAGAGATTCCTGCAGCCACTCTTCTTGAAATGGGCAGAACAACGTGTCAGAATATTTTATTTCTTCTCTAAAGTAGAAGGCAGAGTTAAATTCTTGAAAATTTTTGAATAATCAACATTAAAATGGTATGATCAAAATGAAAATCAACACTAAAACAGCATGATCAAAATCAAAATCTCTATAAGCATTGCCAACACTAACCTCAGTTTCACTGCCGGGAAGAGTACACTAAATGGGCTTGTTTACCCCTAGCAAGGGCAATTAAGAAATTGCAAATAGGTGTGCTATGCAACAGTTAAGAGCACACAAAAGGTGAGTAGGAGAGGGCATATTTTTGGTGACTTCAGGTGGCAGCAGTGAGCCTTGCTTAACTATAAACTAAGTTCCTTCTCTTCATCTCCATCACTGTCATATCCCACATATGCCAAACAACTGAATATTCTTGAGTTTCTGAATAACACCAAACTTTCTATGCATAAGTTATTGACCTTTTATATAGTTATTGGCAGAACCAATCATTAACCTATTGGTCGTCTTTTTTATCACTTTTTTTCACCTTAGTATAGGGTCTTTCTTGATAGGCATTTACCCTTATCAACTTTTTCCCAAGAGAGCTGGGATTATCTGTTGTATTTTATTTCTTTATCCAAAATTTCTAAGTTCCATACTCTGTGAACCCATTTGGTATAAGTTTTTGATCACTGTTTTAACAAATCCCCACCAACCTACTAGCTTAAAACAAGATGAATTTATCATCGAAGTTTCTGTAAGTCCAATATGGATCTTACCAAGATAAAATCAAGGTTTTGCTTTGGCTGTATTTCTTTCTCTTGGCTCTAGGTGAGAATTTATGTCCTTGTCTTTTCCAACTTCTAGATTCCACCCACATTCCTTGGCTGGTGGTCTTTCTCCATCATAAAAGCCAGAAAAGTCACATCTCTCTCTTTCTTCCTTGTCTCATCCATTTCTCTGACCACAGCCAGGAAAGGTTCTCTGCTCTTGGAGACTAGTACATGTGAATAGATTGAGCCCACCAGATAAATCAGAATAATTTCCCAGTCTCAAATTCCTGACCTTAAATCACATCTACAAAGTCCCTTTGCTATGTTAGGTAACATATTCACAGGTTCTAGGGATTATGATGTGGACCTCTTTGTGGGTTATCATTCTGCCTACCATATCACCTGAATAATTCTTCTTAATTTCATTTGCTATTAGTTTCTTACCTTATCCCTAGGAACTACAAAAAGTTGAGATTCAAACTTGGTAGAAGAGGTGGAAGAGATCTGGGTAAGACTAACATATATGCCTCTACCCCGATTATCTTAGCCATGTGCTTCCAATCAGAAGCTCAAACAGTCATAGATACATACATGTTGTCCCTGTCCCTGCAGTCATTCAGATAAGGAGGAAATAAAGTGATTACCTTTAATATCTTCCTTTTCACTGATATCATGTCTGTTTTACCACATGTTCTGTCCTTATCTTTTAATTCTTGTGTTCTGATGGTTTCCCAGAACTTTAGACCTGCCTATTTTCTCTAATCTCTAATTTCTGTTCTCCAAGGGACTGTTCCTCTGCCTGGCTGAATGTTCTCAACCTTAATAATATCTGAATATTGCCCTCTTGGCAAGATCAGGATATTCCTTCCACTTAATACAGCACATACTCTTGCAACCTCCTGCTCTATCGTTGTCCCTTCAGTGTCCCCAAAAGAAAAGAGATATCATTCTCAGATTAGGATAATTTGAAGAGAGTTTAAAAAGAGATTATTTACAAAATTTCACAACACTGTAAGGGACTGTGGGATAATGCCCAGCTAGTAAAATCAGAATTGTTCTAAGCCCTGGAAGACCCAAAGGAACAAGAAGGAATGGTTACTAGAATACATTAGGTGAAAGTCAGTCACAGTTGAAAGAGCAGTGAACTGCAGTGAGGGAAATAGCCAACCCAAGATGGTCCTGCAGAGAGGAAGTCAGGAGAATAAATACCCTTCCCATTAGCCAAACCCAACTGGTAGCAAGAAAGCCCATTGCTGTGATCCACATGAATAGTACTGCTGGCTATGAGAACAGAGTGAGAAAGAGTGGAGAGCAAACTGGGAAGGATAAATGGCAACCATCTAATAATCTCCCTCCCTGCAAATTTGAATTATGGTCCAATCAATTCTCACCCTGATATGAACTCTCATCATCCCAATTCTTTGTCCTGAA
Source organism: Phoca vitulina (assembly GCF_004348235.1). Classification (NCBI taxonomy): domain Eukaryota; kingdom Metazoa; phylum Chordata; class Mammalia; order Carnivora; family Phocidae; genus Phoca; species Phoca vitulina. The sequence continues at coordinate 28,331,440 of NW_022589709.1, forward strand.
TCCAATTCTATTTTTAATTAATTTTAATCAATTTTTAATTAAATTATTTCTATTGTTTCTGGTACCAATATAGATTATCCAGATATAACGGAAATTAATTAACAATAGTGTTAGAACAAAAAATAACTTATGATACCTGTTCAACATTAAATGAAGTGACTGACATATCTTAAATATATATCTCCTTTCATTTGGTGCTTCTATTAATAATGTAGTAGGCTAAAGACTATAGGTATCACAGCGTCTGAATCAGGAGTAACATATTCATGAAACTTTCTTATGTTTATACATAAGATTTAAAGGTTGTTTATTTACTTAAGTATCATAAAAACTCTTATCATACCATTTTAAATAAAGCTGACTTTCCCATGTAAAAATGAAAGAATAAAATACCAGTGAAAACTAGGAACAACTGATGATAAAAGAATACTCTTACCTTGCCATCACTATGTAAACATTTAGCTTAAAATAATTAAATTCCAGAAACATCAAGAGAAGATATTTATTAGTGTGTTAAGTGTTGTCATTCACCATAGCAGGGACTATGTTTCATTCATTTTATTCTATTCCATTTCATTTTATTATTATTATTTTTAAGTAGATTCCACACCCAGCATGGAGCCCAATGCGGGAGTTGAAATCATGACCCTGAGATCAAGACTGGAGCTGAGATCAAGAGTCAAACACCTAACTGACTGAGCCACCCAAGCACCCCTGTTTTATTCATTTTAATAACCCTAATAACCAAGCTGGCCAGTGCTTGGCATATAGAAACTGTCTTATGTATACATTTTTTTTTTAAAATTATGCAACTTTTGTCTTGCTTGTGTAACATGTACATATGTAGAAGTTATTTTTCTATTAGTCATAGACATTGATTTTATATGTGTACTAATGCAGATGTGCTTTCACATTTGACTAAATTAATGAATCACATAGTTACCATAATCTGTGATTTAATCCATAAAATATACTGCCTTCTTATATTAACTAAATCTCTGTGACCTACTCCTCTACTTGATCTTACCAATCCCATTGCTTCCCATACCATTTATAAGATCTGATTTATAGCTCCAAACATGGCCCTTTTCTGCTAAAAAAAATTGTCCTTGATTAGGTTGCCCACTGCCTCCTGAATTAAGAACAGATTGCTCCCAGAAATATTCAGGATCCTCTGCTATGTGCCCTTAACTTACCTTCCTAGACTCATTCCCTAATACCTTCTTATACAAAACCACCCTAGTCTATAGGGCACATTTGTGCAAATTAGAAAAAGACACTAACTCTGGGAGGATATAATCCTGCAGGCACACATTTGGGCTAGAGCACACTACCCCCTGTCCTCTTCTTTTGGATAAGCATACCGTGCATACCAGGGCACATGCCTCATCTAGTAGAGCATGGTAGGACATCACAAAGTGCAAAACCAAACACTTTATATAACACACTCTATGTTCCTGTTACAATGGTTCATTTGCTGTTCTTCAAAGGACCCTCTATTATTCCCTAGTTTGGTGCCTTAATTCATGTTCCTTCTCCCCATTTATACATTTAGACACTTCCTTAAATTTTCCTAAACTTCTATCTCATTTAGTTAGGCACTCAACTCATATTTTGTGTATGCCTATGTAGTAGGTCCTATGACTGGTATTGGGGATGCATAGAAAATGCAGATTTCTTATTCATGAGATGTCTTTTCATCCCCACAACTTAATGTGATTATTCCTTTCCTCACTCCCCGACAGACACAACACTTCATCTGTAATTTGGGAATTTCCATTTGCTGCTGTCTCTAGTAACATTTTGATAAACATACCTTTCCTTTGCCATTAAATGCGATGCCATAGACTTACAAATCTTGATATTTAGAACAGGGCCTAGCTCTATAACTTGAGAAAAAGAATTAAACTTAATTGAATTATTCATTACCTGCCCTATAACTGCCACACTATGACTATAACTCAGCCCAAGTATAATGTATCAGTAGAGCTGAGTGCATTTTCTGTTCACTGCACCTTGAGTTACTTAAAGATTACATCCTTTTCCTAGAGCTCTCACCTAGCATTTAGTGGCATCTTTCAGACATGTGGCACTTGCACAGCTGGAGACAGGATGCTAGAATTATATAGCTCTTTTATTTTTTTCCTTTCTTCTTGTTTTTAGCAGCTCTTCACCTAATGATGACTATTTTTTACACACTCTAGTTTTTTTCTTCTGCTAAATTCCCCATCAACACATGACCCAGATAGATATAGCTGTCAACATCTTCAATTTCCTCTTTCTATTTATCTTGACAGATTCCTTGGTGCAGTATTAATTTTATCCACTTTACCATGAAGGTGATTACTTAAACTCATTTTTATTCTATGCTTGTATATAGATGCACCATTCAATCCTAGATATGATTGCTATGTGGAAATGGAAGTTATACCCATAATGAACATAAAATTGGCCTACTTAGCGATACTTACTTAAAAGTACTTTTAAGAAATAGTTTTCATACTCAAAGAAAATATCTAAGATTCCCCAATAAAAGCATTAAACTTTCCCAGTCCAGCCATAAAATTATTCTATCCTCCATAACTGGTACAATAAGGAGAGAAACCAGATTGGAATTTTTTGAAGAGGAAATATGAAATGAAGACACAGAGACAATTGTTTTATCAGTTCGTTTGAAGGTTTTTCTGAAAAAAGGAGAATAATGAGTTAGTACTAGAGGTGGTTACAAGATAAAGAGAGGACCTCATGAGAGCCAATAGGGTATGTTTTATGTTGATGAGGATTATTAATAATAATAAGTAAAATTTTAAACTGATTCTTTAAGAAAGTAAATCGGGATGAAATTCAAAAAAATTTCAATGTCCTTACCTCATCTGACCTATCAGGGGCATTCCTTAAGTTTGACAACTTCTTTGTGCCTAAAACCCTTTCCTCTTCTGCTATTTCTGCTACCACATGTTCCTAGTTATTCCTTCTACTTCAATCATTATACCACTTTAGTGTTGACTATAATATAATGCTGTATAGTAGAACTTCCTGTAAAAAATCAGATCATAAATCAGTAAGTCTGGCAGTTCTACAATTCTAGTAAGATTCCAGGTGATGCTGACGCTGTATGTCCATAAAATGTATTTTAAGTAACAAGAACTTACAGAATCTTCATATGCTAGTGTGTTTTAGGCCTAGGTTGGGCATATCCCTCACTTTTCACCTCTAGGTATTCTTACATAGTCCAATGGCTTTAAACAACATGCATTTGCAGTACAGTTATCTCCTAGGAAAGCCTTAATTAACAAAGGCCAAATTGACATTTTTGCATGTCCAATTTCAAGCTCCTGGTTATAACTCTCATTATCTGTTCCTCTCTTAGTCTTTCCCATCTTACAGGATGATACTACCATACATCCATAGCTTAAACCAAATATCTATGGAACGTCTCTTAGTTTAAACATTTTTCTTCACAGTAAGCCCATCAGTATTTGCCCAGTTCTACTGATATTCACTCCTATACATCTCCACCTCTAATGCCATCTTCCTACTCCCAGTCATCGTAATGTCACCCAGACTTCTTCAAGAACTTCTTACCTCTCTCCACCTCTCCTATGGTCTTCATACATTCCATTCTCATAAGACCCAGAACTATCCTTTAAAAAAGTAAATTAGACCATGTAAATTCACTGCTTAACAACTTTCCATGGACCACACAAGGACTCAATAAAGTTCCTGCCTATGTCTCTGGCCTCCTTTTATAATAGTCCTCTCTCTCTACAGCTATGTTTACAATGACATTGACCGCCTTTGTATTTCTCAAACGTGCCATGGCAGCCTCTTTTCGACCTTGGTCCTCTGCATTTGGTGCTTACAGCCACCACCCCACCCTCCACCCCAGGATGTTCTGCCCCCAGCTCCTAATATGTCTAATTTCTTTTTTATCCCTCTAGATTCACTTCAAATGCAGTGTCCTTGGAGAAACTGTCTCAGGCAACTGTATTGAAAAATGCTATCCATCTTCATCTTTACTCTAGTTACTTCTTAATAAAACACTATATTATTTTCTTTGTAATACTACTATCCAAAATGACCATATTTATATTACTTGTCTAGGTGTGTAATATCTGATTCCATGTGGTTAAACGTAGCTTCCACAAAGTCCAGAATCTTGATTGCTAGTCAATCTCCACTGCCTAAAACAAAGCAATCAAGAAAATATCCATGCTACTTCAGAATAATCAAGAAACTATCTGTAGCATTTTAATAGAACCAAATTGTATTCAGTGCATTTTTTGTTGTATAATAAGTATTCCCACTTAATCCTCTCATTGCTAGAGCATTCTAGTGTGTAACTGTGAATTCTCCCATTTAATTTGTTCTCAGGATGATGATAAATTCCATATTAATTTAATTTTAGAGATTTCTTTCAAATGTTTCCATCTTATTGTTTATACTACTCAATTGAAGCCTAGCTTCTCTGCAGGTAAAAAAGGTTAAAGCCCTTTTACTATCTTGTTCTAAAGTCACTTTCCATGAGTGCCTTGTATATTCCACTGGGGACAGTATGCTCTATCCCCATGGGAAACTCTTTCACAAAACTTTTATTGAGCACCTATGATACGCCAGACCCTGTGGTATATATCAGAGAAAGAAGTAGAGCTGGAAACTTGACAGATGGTTCCTGCTGCTGTCATGGAGTCCATTGTAGGAGATAGATATTAAAGACTTAATTATCCAAATAGTTATTTAATCATGTGGGATCTGCATGTGGAGTGAACCTTGGTTTAATCTGAGTTTCTAAGAAAATCAAAATATTAAGACAAAAATAATGGTATATAGATATATAATACATACTATGTATATATTCTATATATATTATTATTATATTATATAGTTATACATAAATTAACTTTATATTACTTATATATTAACATTTAATTATATATTATTAAGTACATATCAATCATATATATTACATAGACGGGGTGGGGAAGTGACCAGCTACGAGTAGATGTGGATAAAGATTAAGGGGAAGAAAAGAATGAAGATGAGAGTTTTAGGGCTAAAGATATAATAAATATCAATTCTCAACCAACTCTTTGCTTAGTCCATCTACAAACTCATTACCAAAAAATACAATCAGACCAACTGAGCAATAATCCCTCATCAGGAATCTTCACAATTTTCTCCTAGTGTCTATTCTCATTCCTTTTCTCTGCAGAAATACCCTGGGGAGAGAGACATCCTAATTCTCCAATTTCAAATCCTTTTTTGGAAGTTAGTAGGATAGAAGCTATAAATAAATCATAGTGACTTAATCCCTCTTTTTTTTTTTCAATCATTTTCTTAGCTTAACTACTCCCACTGTGGCTTTTCTATATTCAATTGACTTAAATGAGCCCCACTTCCCTCCACCCATCCCTACTTCCCTACACATCAGTTTTGATCCTTGATATTATTTATATGGCCTGTAGAAAAGTGCTACATAGTGACTTGGGATTGGAGAAAATTATTTAACATCTGTACTTCATTTTCTACTTCCCCATCTGTAAAACTTGATGTCATAATATTTATCCAATACCGCACAGAAGTGATATAAGAATTTATTCATGTTGGTAAGGAACATTGAGATGTAGGGCACAGCAGAAGTATAAAATGCTGTTATTATTCTCTGACAGGCTGGTCAAGCTCTATAAATAACGTGGTCAGGACTTGAGAAACATTTTATGGTCTCTAATGACTTGCAGGTGGGCCACAGTCGAGATTGGAGCTCTCATTCTAAAGTGTTGTGTCATTGAGGCTGTGTAAATGTCATCATGCACATTTTGTGGTAGAGTCCTTTCAACTACATAAGTCTGAAAATTAAGATTTCACTTTTCTAATGCCAATGTGAATGTACTGTGGTGAGGATGCACACTCTGCTTTATAGGTAAGATTTGATTAAGTGGCTTTAGAGGTTACGGTTTAAATGACTTTCTTGTGTGCTATCATTAGAAAAGGAAGAGAGCAACCACATAGGAAGGTAACTTTTCAAAAGGGCAAAGTAGGACCACAACTAGTGAAAATACTGCAGTTAAGAGAAAATGAAGAATCAGGCTAATAGTCCTAAATACTTTTAAAATGAAAGAATAATGTCCAATAAATTTGGTGGTCACTAAGGAACCCACTCTTGACCCTGAATTCATCTTATTTCACTTTTGTGACCAAATACATTTAACTGCTTTTCCTAGCCTCACGCCTCTATACATATCCCAACTAGACCTGTCTAGTCTTATCAAACTAAGAATGGCTAAAGCTGATTGACAAGGATAACAATGCAAATGTTATGCAAACCTTACACCTTTATAAACATTAGGAATGACTGTGCAAATGTGTAACTTGTATTAACTACTAAATCCTTAGGTTAATCAACTGCACTTGAGTTGAAGAATGCCTAAGTCTTTAAATTTTCATAGCCCAGAGGCTGTTAAACTACACAATTTTCAGTGAATTGGTGAATCTACCTACAAAAATGTTTCTGCCCTCATAAAACTAGACTATCCAGAAAGAAGACTGGGTTTATAGACAGTAACAAGATTTTAATTTCAAGACAGAGTACATGAAAACCAATAGGTGAATTTGGAAGTACAAGGAGAAAAAAAAAATGGTCATAGTGACTACATATTTTTACCTTGTCTTAGAATGATACTTTGTCTTAGAATGTGTTAGCTTATTAAAATACATTTATGCAAAAGAAAAAAATTAGAAAATCAAAGCAATAAAATAATAAGTGGCATAGGAAAATGACTATTTTTTGCACTATGTTGAATGGTATGGAAAGTAGAGTGATCATGGTAGCAACATACATTACTGAGAGATGTGGTGTATATTGGTGGCTTCAGTGAGGGAAGAGGCAGGCCTTCTGCATTCTCCAGTGCCTCTCAAGTTTTGACGTGGGCAAATGTCTCTTTAATAATATGTCAAGATAGAGTTTTAATAAAGAGGTAACTTCAAGCAGCCCTCCAAAGAAATCTCAGGACTTCCCTAATATAAAAATGTACAACTTCTAGTGTTTAAAAAAGATAGATGATTTTTTTTTTTTTTTTTTAAAGATTTTATTTATTTATTTGACAGAGAGAGACATAGTGAGAGAGGGAACACAAGCAGGGAGAGTAGGAGAGGGAGAAGCAGGCTTCCCCGCGGAGCAGGGAGCCCGATGTGGGGCTCGATCCCAGGACTCTGGGATCACGACCTGAGCTGAAGGCAGACGCTTAACGACTGAGCCACCCAGGCGCCCAAGATAGATGATTTTTAATAAGCACAAAGTAATAGAAAGAAACATACCAATTTTCTGCAAAATTGATAACCATGGTATATTTGGGGGATCACATGTAAATAGAAAAATAGGTAAAGATTGCAAAAGATGGTAAAGGAAATCTACACCTAAATGGTAAAGAAAATTATAATGTGTTGAACTTTACAGAGAAGTAAATAAGGGTGGATTAAAGAATATTTGTTCACCACATTGAGAAAATATACTAAAGAAAGAAAAGGGTGTAAAAATTAATACCTAGGTTTGAATATAATCACATGAGATCTTAGCCAAGCAGGATGCTGTTTTCACAAACATTTTTTTTTTCTCATTTCTACTTGCTCTGGAAATAAAATCTAAATATAGTTTAATATCCTTTTTTTCCCCCTAATTCTTCTCTCCTGGTAAACATTCCTCTCCTGTCCATTATTTAATCCTAGCATTTATCCTTCCTTTACCTTCATTCCCATTATGCACAGACGCTGAAGAAACTGGCTAACAATGCAGTGTGTGTGTTTGGGGGGGGGGGGGGGGCATGGTAAGACAATGGGAAAAATTTCTTTCCGGGTAAATCTGTTCAGCATTCAGAGAATTAGATGGAAATCCAGGAATCTTTTCTCTCAGCATCTCTTTTTGTCAGAGATGATCTAAATGTTATCTTTACAGTGAGAAAAATATCTTCATATTGTCTCTGTAACAAATGAACCCCCTTTATCCTCCAAAACTTATTTTCTTTAACTAGAAAGTGAGCTCTGAGTAGAGGCCCTGTTTTATCTCCTGCTGCAACCTCACAATTTAAAACAGTACAAATAGCAAGCATTTGATAAATATTTGTTGAACGAAATAACACACTTTTAGGATGATGTTGCTATATTAAATCTACCTTGAATTTCTCAGACCCTATGGTATGCTCATCCTCCACTGTCCCTGACCGTGTCATGCTGACAGCCCCCTCAGCCCCACAAACACACATATACACACCAGAAAGCAAAACTAAATGTAGAAATTCTACTGATTCCACAGTATATCATCAACTCTCTTTGCTGACATATTTGTGTTTGAGTTATCTTTCTGAATTTGGGTTTTGAGTAGTCAATTCTCCCTCTTATAAGTTTACCCCCTTATAATTATGTATATATTGTAGATATTTTATTCATTCAACAAGGGATTATCGAGTCCTGGCCATGGACCAGAAATTGTGCTTGTTCAGGAGACACCAACTTAAATAAATCACAATGTTTTTCCAATAGATGTTCTTATAGTTGATGTGATGAGAGACATTTGAAGAAATAATGACAATTCAGCATGTCACATTCTATAATAAAGGGATGTCAAAATATGTATTTAATGAACATTGCTTATTAAAAATGGATAGTTTTAATTATGACTCTCAACATTGCTAGTGTTTAAAAAACATTTATCAGTCAAACAAATATTATTAGAGCATTTATTTTAAAATTTATGGACCAATGTATAACAATACAAATCAAATTCCAAACTGAATCATTCATTTCCAAATATGTTCTTAGGTGGCATTTAATTTATATTCTAAGTGGAAATAAATGTAACATTTATAAAATTTGAGCAAAAAATTTCAAAACTATCAAGGCTTTGAGTTTTACATGTACATTATTTTAATTATTTCTAGTCCCTAATTCTAGAAGAGATTTATTTTGATAATTTTGTTTATAAAACAAAAATATAAAGTAAGGTGAAATTTAACAAGTAATTTAATAATGAATTTATGATGAGATCTGCATTAATTAAAATTGATTTTTTTAGTTTTCTAGATTGGTAGGAATAATCTTCATTCCTACACATTTAATAATGGAGACTACAGAGGTAAAAGAATTCCTTCTCTACATATTGCTACCAATGATTAAATTAAACCTTCAAAGTTACAAGGGTCTAATCACCAAATGAAAAGTTATAGAAAATTATGAGGAAAAAAAAATTTGACTGATAGAAACAAGCTTTGTTATTTATTTTATAAAAATGTGTAACACTTTTAGTCACTGTCTTTATGACTGAATACTAGTCATTGGTAAGATTTCTACACAAAAGCTAAACAAGCACTACCATTAAGTCACAAAAAATGCACAACACCAAACTGTATTTCAAATGTGTCTGGTACCTTTCAAGGGAATAGATTACATACCACGCCTTGGGGCTAAATAAACTAAATACCAGAAGCCTTCAATATATCCTCAGATGCTTTGACATGTGGCTATTACATCATCTGCCTTGAAGGTGGAAGTAGAGAGGCTTAGGAAGAGCTCTGACTCATGTAATTATAGGAGTCATGTGCCACTTCGCAGGTCAGCAAAGCAATGTGAAGTGTCTCCTGCTGTCCTGTAGATCAGAGGTCATTTGATGTTTTCATAATTTTAGCTTTAAAAAAGTGTGTGCCCAGTGTTTATACTTTTCGATCCACTGCCAACCAATGGGCTAAAATATGTGAGGACATTTATCAAATTTAGCATGATCCCAGACTGACCCCTTTTAAGGAAGCTTTCTTCAAGGCATTTATAATGAAGGTCATTATCAAATTACCTATGACTCAGGGTATTATATCAATATTGAACTTCTGGAAAATTCTGATGACTTGGGGGCAGAGGTTGTGTCCTCCCATGTACTCATTAAACAAAGCTACAGTGACCTGTCTCCAGCTACCCTCTTTATCTGGCATACAACTGTACCATTTCCTCTTGCCTCTCCTTCAGTGAACTGCAGTGCCATCATGCTGGGGGACCAGAGAGCCAAGAATGGAAAAATAGAAAAACAAAAATGTCCATTGGCTTGCCTGTTTCCAAATATTTTTCTCCATTGGTTAAACTCTAAAATTGCATGGGACTCTGCATCTTACCCTGTAGGGCTACAAGGCAGAAATCATCAGCTTCCTGCCACACTAAACACACACACACACACTCACACACACACAACCCCTGCCATTTCCCTATTCTTGAGTGATCTTTCCCTTTCTCCCCCTCCAGTTTTATCCCATTGGCTCTTCCTAGAAAGAGGAAAAAATTCTCTGATGAACTAACTCAGAAAAAAGAGATCTTAACATTGCTTAAAGCTAGTCATATTTGCATTTTAAAAGAGTATCCAAAAATAATTAAACATTTTTTTTCACAAAGGTTAGCAAAGATTATGAATTGCTATCTCAGGCATTGAAAATTTATTTATTTGAAAAATTTTACTGAATGTACATTCTGTCCAAATATTGAAAAGCACTGAGGATACAACAGTGTGCTAAAAAAGACACATTCTTTGCCCCCACAAAGCTTATAGTCTAAAATTGATTATAGAAATTTATCACAAAACCACCCACTACAAATGAGACAAGAACTACAATAGAGAGTGTTTATGGTGCTATGGGGTGAATCAGGTAGAATTTGAAAGCCTACCCTAAAATGTGAAGACTGAGATGAAATCTGAAAAAAAATAATAGGATGTAAGTTAATAAAAATACTTGTAACCCATGGACTAGAAGAAAGGCATTCATGGTGAATTTCACAGTAAGAGGGAGCTTTGTACATGTTTTCAGAGACCAAATCAGGCAGGATCTCCATAGGTAGGCTGGCCATGTAGGTTAATCATCCAAACCAAGGCACTTCTGAAGGTGAAACAGGTTCCTACTAATAACAACAGGCATAATTGTGTTGCTGGGTAACATCCTATTCATTGGCCATCTTAAAGTATTAGGCTTTATCCTAAATGCAGTGAAGAGTTCCTGAATTTCTTTAGACGAAAGGAAACATGTTTGAACTTACATGACGTTCTGCCTGCACTGTGGAAAATGGGTGGAAGGGGGACAATTTTGGTAGCCACATAAGATACAATGGCAGCTTGGGAGTATTATAGGTGGTAAGGAGTGGGATCGAGGGAAAAAAAAAAGTAACCAGGGTAACTCCTAAGCTCCTATCTTACAAGTGGGTAGATGGAAATAACATTTATTCAATAGGAAACAGAAAAATAGCTGTAGCTGGAGTCATGGGTGGAAAGAGGATGCCTAGTTCTGCTTACAGTCCTACGGAGTTTAGAATGTGTTTGAGAAGAAATCATGTAAAATGAGTTAAAAATAAAAAATGTTTCACAGATGAGAAATCAGAATTGGAGATATAAATCTTTGAGTCATTTGCATATCAATGGTAATTGAAGCTTGCACATGGATATTGCCTAAGGAGAGTTTAAAGTGAGCAAGATAGGAGAGGAAAGAGGAAGGCTTAAGGTACTCTGGCTTGAGAGTGGATGGTTACAGGACAATGAAACTGCAAAGGAGGCTATAAACCAGTTGCCTGAGCAGTATAGGAAAAGTAGGAGAGGATTGTGCTATGCAAGCAGAGGGAAGAAAGTAGTTGAGACAGGAAACAACAGTAATGACAAATAGCATAGGTCAAATAAGGTGAGGGCTGAAAAATGTTATTGCATTTATCAAAATGGAGGTCCAGGACATGAATTTGGTAGCAGATTATTCCAGTTATTAATCCACCTCCTTCACTTACTACTTGGTCCTAGAGTAAGCCACAACAACTCCCTTTGCCTCAATTTTTTTCATTTATAAAATGGAAATAATGGTAACCTTACTCAAAGGGCTTTTTTTAATTTTTTTTAAGATTTTATTTATTTATTTGACAGATAGAGACATAGCGAGAGAGGGAACACAAGCAGGGGGAGCAGGAGTGGAAGAAGCAGGCTTCCCACAGAGCAGGGAGCCTGATGTGGGGCTCGATCCCAGGACCCTGGGACCATGACCTGAGCCGAAGGCAGACACTTAATGACTGAGCCACCCAGGCGCCCCTCAAAGGGCTCTTTTGAGCAGTGCTTATCAAAGTGTGCTCTGTGGATGTGAGAGGATTTTAGAGACCCTTTCAGGAGATGTGTGAGCTTAAAACCACTTTCATAATAATGTTAAAACATTATTTGTCTTGGGGCGCCTGGGTGGCTCAGTCGTTAAGCGTCTGCCTTCGGCTCAGGTCATGATCACAGGGTCCTGGGATCGAGCCCCACATCAGGCTCCCTGCTCAGCGGGAAGCCTGCTTCTCCCTCTCCCACTCCCCCGCTTGTGTTCCCTCTCTGGCTGTCTTTCTCTCTGTCAAATAAATAAAATCTTTAGAAAAAAAAAAAAAAACATTATTTGTCTTTTTCACTGCGTTGACTTTTACAAACCAAGGTAGTAGCACTAACGTATATTATGATTCTATTCTTCTACACAACACACTTGAAAGCCAATTTCCTTTTTCCTTTAAGAATGTTATTGACAAACCAGTAAAAAATATTAATTTTATTTCATTTTGTTCTTTTATATTATATAACAAAATGTGTAAACACTGCCAAGGTCTGCATATATCCATGAACCAACATTTTTCAAATGACTAATGCATGATGTTCCAAAATTCTACATGGGTAAAAATATCCATTCCATGTGAAAAATACTCCAGTGGATTCAAATGTAACAGACTATAAAAAACTTATTGACATGATTTTGGACTCAACACTGAAATAACCTTTAGGTTATTAAAATAGTCATACATTTTCTAACTAGATATTTAAATGATGCTGGAATATCTTCACATGCTTCCTATAAAATATCATATCACAACAGACTGAATGCAAAAGAAGATATGAGAATCTAGCTGTCTTTTATTAAACGAGGCATTAAAAAGATTAGAAAAACATAAAACAGTGCTACTCTTTTCATACATTGTTTTTGTATTGGAAAATATTTTTATTCTTCATAAAAATACTATTTATTTTAGCTTGCAATGGCTTTATCACTGCTGTTAAATTAATTAATAAATATTGAAGTTTTCTCAGTTTTATTTTCAAATATGAAAAAAAATCAATAGAGAAAGCCTACATGAACCAAAAACCTCTGAGATTTTTGATAATTTTAAGAGCATAAAGGGTCTCTAATGAAAAAAAATTGAGAATTACAGGTTTTGAGAATAAAATAAGGTAATTCTTATAAAGTATGAGTTAATTCTTGTAAAGTACTTAAAACAATGTCTCAAAATTCTCTCTTAGGATTGATAAACAGAGATTGACAAATAGATGATAGAAAAGTAGATGACAAAGATTTAAAAAAATGGATGATCAGCAAGTAGATAGATAGGGAGATAGATACACAATCATTGGTTAAACTAAAATGCTTTGGGTGAATTTTGAGGATCAGAAAATGGATTGAAATATACTGAAGAGAGAGGGAGATATTTTGAAAAAAGAAACACCACCCATAGGCAAGTAATTTTCTACCTCCTCTAGAGTTTGATTCTGTATGAAAGTACTGATCTGTTACTCTACTTACTATTATGTAGATGTGACCTGATGCCTTTTATAAGGAGAATGGGAGAAAAAAATCAATGAAAGAAAAAACAAAGTCTTGATAGAGCAGTGTGATAGAGACAGAAACTTCAATGAGAATTCTGTAAGATCAGTTAGTACTTCAGAGAAAGAAAAACACAGTAAGAAACAGAACATACACACTTTATTTTAAAATAAAGTCTCCTAATCTGATTTTCTCTGTGAGAGAAATCTGCTTCTTTTCTTTATCCTAACAAAATCTTTGAATATTTCTGCTGTTTATAGCTAAAAAGAAAGTCACATAGACAAAAAGCCTCTTTTTCATATCTGCAAGTCAAAAGTTGATCTGAAAATCCATCAGTAGATTCTAAAGAAATGTGAAAACTTGTGAAAAGAAGATGGCTCACAGTACATGATAAATGCATTTATGGGGGCAGTAGGTTATACATAAATTATGTATTTGGAAACCTGGAACTGTAACATCCCCATGTCTTCAAAGGAGTAGGGGGAGGAAAAGGAAAAGGACAGTGGTCCTTGATTTTTTTGTGAGAAAGGAAGTCATCAGTCCTTTGAGAATCTGGTCAAATGTAGGCATTCACCTCGGAAAAACATGCATGGACTCCATTTTTTAACATACAATTTCAAAGGACTATATACCCTACCTAAAGACCACCCATGGACCTTCCAAAAGATGACAGATCCCAACTTAGGAAATGCTAGAAACAGGGAAAATAATTTAGGAGCAAAAATGGTACTTCCTAGAGCAATTCTCCATTAAGTTGCTCTAGATTTTTAATAGACCATCAGCAGTCTTCTGAGTGCCTAGTATATAGATGAGGCTTAATAAAGGAATAAAACTGTAGTCATGGAAAAAAGCACTTGTTTGGCCCAGCTTTCTCACTTCACAAAAGTGGAAATTATAATCTAGAGACATTAAAAATCTTACTCAAGAGTTACAAAATCAACCAGAGAACTAGCTCACCCTTCTCCACTCTAATCATTTTTCCCAAACTCTCCTGAAAACAAAGAGTTGCTTCTGGTCAACCTGAATAGAAAACTAGTGTCCCTACACTGTTGGATTCCAAATCCAGGAACATACCTTATCAAAATTGGAAGACTAGGTAGTAAGGGAAGGGAAAGATTTTATCTCAAGAAACTAAGAACACAAAGGTAGAATAAAAGTTAATGAGATACAATTAAACAGTATCAACTGCATCCACAAGTTGTAGCAAACAACATTTCAGGAATGTACCATACACAATGGTGTGCATAATTTGTTGGATCAGTTATTCACAATCGCAATCATTTGGTTACAAAATGCCTTCATATCATCCAAAGCCACGAAAGAAAGAGATCTATCAAAAGGGGTTACGGAGGAGAGTTTACCTAATGGACGAATTACAGATGTGTGGTTAATCCAAAGAAGGAATGGTTCAGATTACCAGGGCTTAGGAGCATGGAGAGGTACTGCATCTTTCAGGACTGATGGAGCAGCCACTATAAAAAATGGCATAGGGTGGGAGCCATGGGACTAAATGTCCCTATCTTACTCTCCTTTCATCTTCCATTCTCCTGCCAGTGCCTTCCTTGACCAAACCACAAGCCAGAGGGCAAGTGTACCTACTGATGCAGTTCAAAATGATAACCTCTTGAGGCATAGGACAAGGTGGAGAATGATGGGTGTGGTGGGATAAATGGAGAATACCTGGAAAATCTCTGGAACACAGTTGGCTCTTCACAAGCTGTAGGAAACTCAGAGCCATTCCTTGAGCACCCACCAAGTTCTGTGCACAAGACCACTTATTTCTAGATCTCATACCTCTAAGGAGAACCACCATCAGAGGAAGCATTTGGCTCCAATATTAAATATTCACTAATGCTGTGTTAGAAATCACCTTTAACTAACAGGCTGTGGAAGGAATACAATGACCTCATGCTGTGTTTCCAAATCTAACTTTACCAGGCAATCCTCGAAGATCAAAAAGAGCTTCCTAAGTAGCTGATGCCTGAAGGAATAAAGCTCTGCAATGTAGTATCCCAAGAGGTGCTAGATGATAGAACTGATGAATAAAGTAACTGATTGAGGATGGAGGGGAAGAGTCTATGCCCCAAATTATTGCTCTCTACTTCTCAAAAGGGGCCACATCGTTATTGACCAGGAGCTCCTGGGAGCAGCTTTCTACTAAGGATGCTGGAAGTTCAAGACTAATAAGGGAAAGGCTGTAGAAGCAGCTGACAGAACTCTAACACTCAACTCCTACAGTGAGGAAAAAGTTTGCCTTAAAAGTACCCAATAACCGGGGTGCCTGGGTGGCTCAGTCCGTTAAGCGTCTGCCTTTGGCTCAGGCCATGATCTCCAGGTTCTGGGATCAAGCCCCGGGGCGGGCTTCCTGCTCAGCAGGAAGTCTGCTTCTCTCTCTCTCTCTCTCCCTCTGCCCTCCCTTCTTCTCTCTCTCTCTCAAATAAATAAATAAAATCTTAAAAAAAAAAAAGTACCTGCAGCCTATAATGCCTGAGATAAAAGACGACACAATGCAAGCAGCCGTCTTAATCTGTGCTGAAGCCAAGGCCTTAAGCCCATAGGACACTGAGCATATCCCTATCCCTCCTACCTACCCCTAGCACATTCTTGGGGAACACAATAAATTGGAATAGGAATGTAACCTTTACTGTTGGAATATCTCAGGCAGGAGGACAAAAGCTGTCTAAATGTCTCTTTGGTCAAAGAGGAAAAATATCAGCCTGTTAGTGATTTGGAAACCCAAATGGACACTGAAGTCAACCTTCAGATTTCCAGTAGTAAGAGGTGCATGAAAGAGGTTTATGTTTCACTTTACTTTGTAGTCCTGACCTTAGTCAAAATAAATTTTGATATTCAAACTGACGCATAATCCCTCATTGCTATTCTTACTTTAAACTTGAATAACCTCAGTAAATTGTGCAGACAGGTGCTTAAAGAAGCCTATATTTATAAAACAATATTTTTCTTCACAGGACTATGGACTCTAATACATCTTTTCTAACTGGAATCGAGTTTCCTGATCAGAGCTCCTCTGGCCTTCTCCAAGCCATATGTTCAGAGTATGTGGACTCAATCCATTGGGCCAGCTGCATTCTCATTATGTAAAAGGCACTACAGTTTGGCTAGCATGGTTGACACAGGTTATTCCCGTTTGGCAGAGGTATGACAACAAATGTGTATGCGTAAACATGTGAGGTGAAATTGAACACTGGGAGAGCCAGCTTAGGGTGGGGTTATCCAAACGAGTGATTTTCAGAACAAAGACTCTATTTTTCACTGTAAATACAAAGTTACTTCCAAAAAAATGTAGTAGGAAATGTTGTTTTTACCTAATTTGACTATCAGTGGAAAGCATGGTGGTCTTAGAGAGTTATGCAAGTGTGTATATAGCACAATATAGTCTTGCCTAGCTATGTTTAAGATACAGCAAAAATCAAGGAAAAACATTCTCACATTATTCTGAGACAGAAACAATTTTTTAAAAAGCCAGTGCATTAAATTTTAAAAGATCTTTTAAGTAGATCTTATTAATGTTTAAAATTACTCTCTTCACCTCCCTTAAAAACTATCATGCACCCCTTCCCCATTGTCATCAAGTGAGGCAGGTGGCTCCTTCCTTGCCTTGTTGAATTCAGGCATGAACGTGTGATTTGTTTAGGCTGATGAAGTGCCACTTCTGAGCAAAAGTTTTAAGAACCAGCATGTGAGTTGCCAGGTTTCTTTTGTCTTTCTGGAACAACCAGTGGTACTGTTCTAGCTAAAGGCTGATCCATCAGCCTGAGTCCTGGAATGAATAGGATAGAGCGGAACAGTAACTGACCAGGGACGGATGGAAGGAATAAATAAGTTTTGCTGTAAACCACTTCAATTTTTCAGGTTGTTACCTCAGTATAATCTAATCAATCCTGTTTAATGTAACAATGTATTGAAAAAGTCATTTAAAAAAAATAGCTTTTTAATCCTTCCCTCCCCCTTGGTGATGAGATTTTAAATAGCTTATGTTCTTTTTTGTGTTTCCAAACTGGGGGATGAATCTAATCAGGAATTCTAAAAGAAATTACATCCTCACTCTAAAAACATTTAAAATAATTCATCCAGGAAAAATTACATTAAATTAGCTACGGTTTTTGTTGTTTATGCTCCTTATACTTGCAAGAAATTTCTTATGAAGCAGCTACAAAATGTTTACAAAATAGCTAAATATAAGAATAAGATGCCAGTCATCCTTAGTGTCATTTAGCACCAGAAGCCCAAGGATTATATAAAGGTCAAAGTCAAATAAATGCTAAGGAGCCAACAGATTTAAATTCAGCTTTAAATTCTGGTCAGTGATTAGACTCTCGTTTGGGAAGAAACTGAGCTATCTAAAGTCAGGGATTATTTACTCTCCTATAGAAGAACTGAAATATCCAAAGCAAATTCAGATAGAAAAAAAGGAAGTTTCTAATCAAGAAGAAACTAATATGATTACATATATTATTCAAGGGCTTCTCTCAGACATATCAAAGATAAATAAAATCTCGTAGGAAGTATAAAGAATATGTACACTGGAGTCAGATACAAATGGGCCTAATGTCCACCTTGACCTCTTACAAACCACGTGACCTCAAACAAGTTATTCAACCTCCCTGTTTCCTCTTCATTGAAATGGGACTAACAGCTACTCACAGGTTTGGTATAAATTTTAAATCATGTGTGAAATGCACCTATGAAAAAAATGAGCATAATAATATATGAGCTCAGTTTTTATCAATTTATATTTCTTTATGTATCTAGAATCTATATTTTATTAATAATAATATTTACTGAATACGTTTACACTATGTAACATTTATTTGGCACTCCCTTTGTTCCAGGCTCTGTTCTAGATAATTAGGATATGTAAGTGAACAAAACAGACAAAACTACCGGCCCATGGAAGCATGCATTATGTCTTTTCCCTGGGGAAAAGACAGAACTAATAAGAATAAAGATACACTGTTAGGTGCTACAAAATCCCATGAGGAAAAAAAAAAAAAAAACTAGAGTAAGGGTGGAGAATAAAGAGTGGGCCGTGGTACATGTTGCAAATTTCAATAGGACAGTTCTGTAGGCCTCACTGAGAAGATGACCTTTAAACAAAAATTTGAAAAGATAACAGGTAAATGTAGTAATAAAACACATTCTAGAAATACATTCTAGGGCTCAATACAGTACATTATTTAGCATTTGTAGAAGGCTAAATATTTATTCACAGATGGGCTGAAGAACATGCATTCATCTAGCCTTAAAATTTTTCTTTCAGAGGGGTAAGCTGCAAAAATACTGAGCAGCAGTCTGTAGACTTACTTCATGGCAGCCTAGAGAGAGGAAATGATATGCTCAGTTAATCTTTAATATATAATTTCCTTACTGCAGGGAGACAAGAGAATGTAGTAAATAGTTCCAGAGAATACACTCTGGAGCATAATGCCCTTTTAGGAGGATGCATGGTGTCAGTTTATTTGAGGTAATATATGAAGAAGCAATTGTGCAACTGTGTAGGGGAGAATCCTATACGTCCAACATTATGAGAGCCTAAAAATCCAGAGAACAAAGCACATCTGCGAGAAAAAAATGAAAGTAAACATGGCCTCTGAACTTCATGAGGCAGTTTTCCTTCATCCTTCAGTAGTCACGTTGAACCAGTGGGTCCCAGACTGAATTTTAAATTTACTATATACCAGGAGCTGATCTAGACTCAAGGGAAAGGAAAAAACAACAACAACAACAAAGACTAAACATTTCCTGATGCAGTTTCCCAAACCCTCCATGGTCCACCTTAAACCTCACACTTCTCTTAGTGCTGAAATAGCCAACTACTTTGTTCTACCCATTCCATCCCTCTCACCACTTGAAAAAATAAAATGGCTGAAGGATTTGGTGACCCCTTGGTAAGGGAGAAATTCACAGGCTGTATATTTGCATTCTTTCATCTTAAATATCTGGCTCAACATAACCAGGGAGAAGTCGGTTAAGGTGGTACTTCACAGGCTAACAGGAACAGGCGCTGTAACACTCAAAATTGATTTGCCCCCGGGGAATCTAACTCTTCTGCAATGCTCATTAAAACTTAACTTAAAATTTTAAAGGGTTTATAAAACCCTTTTAAAAACATTTTCCAGTGTGACCTCACTCCAACTGACTGTCCTGCTTAGTTAAGCTTACTGTGGAAGGAATGGAATATTTTTGCTGGGTTGCAAATGATTGTGTAGACAAAGGGAATAGTTAAAATGCTTTTACTTGTGATAAAATCGATTGAACAAGCATAGAGGTTCCAAATCTCCCTAATTAAGCTCTGAAATGGCTTCTGCATTCTTTTTTGAAACCAGAGGGAATTCCCTTGAAATGAACAAATATTTTATATGGTTAAGTATTCATTAAAATGAGCAATAGGGAATGAGCACAGTATCCAATATCAAGAGGAAAACTGTAAAATGGAAAAGGATAGATAAATAAATTAATAATCTAGGATTTTGGCAGCCTGACCAAACTGTCACCTGTTGTTCTTGTTTTTCTAATTATTCTTCCTATAATTTACTCAGCTGTGCCTATAATTCTTGAGCACATACAAAGTTAATACAGGAGTTAGTTATTAAGGTCAGGCTGTTTATTTTACTTACAATGACCTGAATAAAAGTTAATATGCATTTCTTTTTTTATAAGAAATTTCAAAAAATAAGAGACTTAGTTCTTTCTAAAAACAGAAAAGTAAATAC
Source organism: Phoca vitulina (assembly GCF_004348235.1). Lineage (NCBI taxonomy): Eukaryota > Metazoa > Chordata > Mammalia > Carnivora > Phocidae > Phoca > Phoca vitulina. Next base: position 28,351,787 of record NW_022589709.1, read on the forward strand.
CCATGTAACTGATTTGTACATTATGTAAGGTATTATTTAGTATTTTGTTGTCTTTTTTTTTTTTTTTTTTTCTGATCCCAAAGTACTGAATTTCGTAATTCAGTTCAAAGGGTGGGAATTTATCTGCTGATATTAAGTCATAGTTTTTAAAAAGATGCTTAGTGCAAATTAAAACACAGCTTTGTCTAAAAGCAAGTTTTAGAGACAATTTGCTCTAAATGGGAATTTACTTGATATTCTTCACCTAACTTTTATTCAAACATAAAATTATTTTACAATGTACAATTTAGATATAGGAAAGGAAGCCTGGGAAGATGGCAGAGTAGGAGGTGCCTAAGCTCACCTCTTCCCACAGATACTATCACCCATGTAACAGCTGTATTAGTACAACTAAACCAGAAAACTTCCTGAAGACTGGAAGAACAGACTCCTCACAGTTAATTATAGAGAGGAGGTCACGTCTAAAAGGGTAGGAGGGGTGGGTACATGGGCAGAAATCAAACACCTAGGGAGTGTAACCACAAATGGCAGGGACACCACAAGCATGGAAAAGGGAGAAGAACAGACCCTACGCCAGGCACCCCAGACATGGGGGACCTGCACTGGGAGACAAGTCCCCCTAACATTTGCTTTTGAAAACCAGTGAGGCTTACCTTCACCAGTTTTTACAATCAATGGAGCTTAATATGGGTACTTTAAAAATCAGCTGACTTAGCTCTGCGAAAGCCAGAGGGCAGTAGGAAACTGAGTCTCCACCCTTAAAGAGACCACATAACAAACAACCCCACATAGAAGAAGGAGTTGGAAAAGTGCCTGCACTATATGGGAAGATTTATTTACTAATTTCAGAATGTGCACTGAGGGGACAGGGATCTTTGGGAGACTTCTCCAAGAACAAAAGAGCTGGCAGGTGTCATTTCTCTCCCTCCACCCCCAGCCTAGGTAATATTTGGAAACCAGAACAAATATTCTCCATCTAGGCTTACTAACACCCACGCTCTGCCCATTTATTCTCCTGTTGACTTACCCCATCTAACCTGCCCCACTCATCAGGAGTCCCTCCAAAGTAGCTCTCCTGATACCCTGATAGTGACCAGCACCACTCCAAAGTGACCCCTGCCTTGGGGAGAGTGGCAGATTATCAAAGACACTAGTTCCACTGCAGCTGGAGCAGTGGGCTAGGAGCAGACATCTGATTTGACTCCTGGCCCCATTCACCATCAAAAACCTCACAGGGAGTAGCACAAAGAGACAGCCCTGTAGTTTAGGGTCACTGCAAACCCAACAGATAGACTGGGAGCAGACATCTGGTCCGACTGTACACCATGCCTACCAATAAAAGCCTCTCAGGGGATGATGCAAGGAAAGCACCCTACAGTTCAGTGCAACCACAGTTCCAGCAAATGGGATGAGGGAAGGCATCTGGTTAATGAGAAGAGTGGAGGATCTCAGTGAAACCTTCAACAAAGAGATAGAAAATATAAAAAAGAACCAATCCCAGCTGAATAACTGAAATTAAAAATACACTAGAGGGAAACAATAGTAGAGAAGAGGGAGCAAAAGAATGGATCAGCAAGCTGGAAAACAGAGTAATAAAAAGCAACCAAGCTGAATAGCAAACAGAAAGAAGAATAATAAAAAATGAGAATAAGTTAAGGGAACTTGGTGACATAATCAAGTGTAAATACATTTGCATTACAGTGATCACAGAAGGAAAAGAGAAAGAAAAGGGAGCAGAAAACTTATTTGAAGAAATAATAGCTGAAAACTTCCCTAATTTCAGAAAGGAAACAGACATCCAGATTCAGGAGGCACAGAGAGCCCTCCAACAAAATCAACCCAAGGATGCCCACACCGAGATATATAGTAATTAAAATGGCAAATAGTATGGATCTAAAGTATGATATCATATATATAAAATGTGTGGGGGGGTAAACATTTAGTGCTTTTAGAACAGGATCAAACTTAAGCAAATATCAACTTAATATAGACTGCTATATGCATAGGATGTTATATATAAACCCAATGGTAACCACAAATCAAAAACTTGTAATAGATATGCAAAAAATAAAGAGAAAGGGATCAAAGCATATCACTAAAAAAAGCCATCAAACTACAAAAGAGGAAGAGAAGAAAGGAACAGAGGAGAACTATAAAAACAATCATAAAACAAATAACATAATGGCAATACATACACACCTATCAGTAATTACTTTGAATATAAATGGACCAAATACTCCAATCAAAAGACATAGGGTGACTGAATGGATAAAGAAGCAAGACCCATATGCTGTCTATAAGAGACTTACTTCAGACCTAAAGACACATGCAGATTGAAAGTGAAGGGATGGGAAAAGCATTCATCATGCAAATGAAAGTGAAAAGAAAGCTGGGGTAACAATACTTACATTGGTCAAAATAGACCTGAAAACAAAGACTGTAACAAGAGACAAAGAAGGACACCTATAATGATAAAGGGAGCAATCCAACAAGAAGATATCACAACTGTAAATATTTATGCACCCAACATAGGAGCACCCAAATATATAAAGCAATTATTAACGAACATAAAGCAAGAAATTGATAGTAATACAATAATAGTAGGGGACTTTAATATCCCACTTACAGCAATGGATAGATCATCCAGAGAGAAAATCAACAAGGTAATAGTGGCTATGAATGACATATGGGGTCAGATGGATCTAACATATATTCAGAACATTCCATCCAAACACAGTGGAATACACATTCTTTTCAAGTGCACATGAAATATTCTTATGAATAAATTACATGATAGGCCACAAAATAAGTCTCAACAAATTCAAAAAGATTGAAATCATATCATACATCTTTTCTGACCACAATGGTATGAAACTCGAAATCAATCACAAGAAAAAATCTGAAAAGAACACAAATACATGGAGGTGAAATAGCACACTACCAAACAATGTATGGGTCAATTTCTGAGAGGTCCCTTCTGAGAGGAAAGATTATAGGAATACAAACCTACCTGAAGAAGCAAGAAAAATCTCAAATAAACAATTTAACCTTATACATAAGGAAGCTAGAAAAATAAGAGCAAACAAAGCCCCAAACCAGCAGAAGAAAGAAAATAATAAAGATTAGAGCAGAAATAAATGAAACGGATACTAAAAACAACAGAACAGATCAATGAAACCAGGATCTGGTTCTTTGAAATGACCAACAAAATTGATAAACCTTTAGACAGACTCATAAAGAAAGAGAGAGAAGGACAGAGACAGAGAGTGAGAAATCAGAAATTAAGGGAAAAAAATAACAACCAACACCATAGAAATATGAAGAATTATAAGAGAATATTATGAAAAATTGGACAACCTAGAAGAAATTAGTAAATTCCCAGGAACATATAACCTTCAAAAACTGAATAAGGAAGAAACAGAAAACTTTAATAGACCAATCACTATCAATGATATCAAATCAGTAATTAAAAAACTCCCAACAGGGACGCCCGGGTGGCTCAGTCAGTTAAGCATCTGCCTTTAGCTCAGGTCATGATCTCAGGGTCCTGGGATCGAGCCCCACATCGGGCTCCCTGCTCAGTGGGGAGTCTGCTTCTCCCTCTCCCTCTCCTCCTCCCCCTGCTTGTGATCTCTTTCTCTCTGTCTCAAATTTAAAAAATCTTTAAAAAAATAAAAATCAAAAATAAAAATAAAAAACTCCCAACAAACAAAAGTCCGGGACCAGATGGCTTCACAGGTGAATGCTACCAAACATTTAAAGAATGAATACCTATTTTTCTCAAAATATTCTAAAAAGTAGAAGAGAAAGGAAAGATTCCAAATTCATTCTATGAGCCTAGCATCACCCTGATAAAGACATAACACAATAAAAATAACAATAAACCACTACAAGCCAACTTCTCTAATGAACATAGATGCAAAAATCCTCAATAAAATATTAGCAAACCAAATCCAACAATACATTTAAAAATCATTCATCACAATCAAGTGGAATTTATTCCTGGGACACAAGGGTGGTTCAATATTCACAAATCAATCAATGTGATACATTACATTAACAAGAGAAAGGATAAAAACCATAATGATCTCAACAGATGCAGAAAAAGCATTTGATAAGGTACAATATCCATTCATGATAAAAACTCTCAACAAAGTAGGTTTAGAGGGAACGTATCTCAACATAATAGCCATATATGAAAAACCCACAGCTAACATCATACTCAATGATGAAAAACTGGGAGATTTTCTCCTAAGATCAGGAACAAGACAAAGATACCAATTCTCATCACTTTTACTCAACATAGTATGGGAAGTCCTAGCCACATCAATTAGACAGCAAAGGAAATAACAGGCATCCAAATCAATAAGAAAGAAGTAAATCTTTCACTATTTGCAGATAACATGATACTTTATACGGAAAACCATAAAGACTCCATCAAAAGTCACACACAGGTACAAAATTAATATACAGAAATCTGTTGCATTTCTATATGCTAATAATGAAGTAGCAGAAAGAGAAATTACGAGAACAATTCCACTTACAATTGCATCAAAAGGAACAAAATATCTAGGAATAAATTTAATCAAGGAGGTGAAAGACCTGTACTCTGAAAACTATAAAACATTGAAAGAAATTGAAGACAACACAAACAAATAGAAAGATGTACTATGTTCATGGATTGAGAGAACCAATATTGTTAAAATATCCATATTCCCCAGAGCAATCTACAAATTCAATGCAATCCTTATCAAAATGCCAACAGCATTTTTCACAGAACTAGAACAAATAATCCTAAAATTTGTATGGAACCACAAAAGTCCCCGAATAGCCAAAGCAATCTGGAAAAAGAAGAACAAGCTGGAGGTACCACAATCCCGCATTTCAAGATATCCTACAAAGCTGTAGTCATCAAAACAGTATGATAATTACACAAAAAAATAGACATATAGATCAATGGAATACAATAGAGACCCCAGAAACAAACCCATGCTTTTATGGTCAATTAATCTATAACAAAGGAGGCAAGAAGATACATGAGAAAAAGACAGTCTCTTCAACAAACGGTGGTGGGAAAACTAGACAGCTACATTCAAAACAATGAAACTGGACCACTTACTTATACAATGCACAAAAATAAATTCAAAATGAATTAAAGAACTAAATGTGAGACCTGAAACCAGAAAAATCCTAGAAGGAGACATTGGTAGTGATTTCTTGACATCAGTCATAGAAATATTTTTCTAGATATGCCTCCTCTGGCAGGGAAAACAAAAGCAAAATTAAACTATTGAGAGTACACCAAAATAAAAAACTTTATGCAGTGAAGGAAACCTTCAACAAAACAAAAAGACAGCCTACTGAATACAAGAAGACATTTGCAAACAATACATCTAATAAGGGGTTAATATCCAAAACACACAAAGAACTTATATAACTCAACACCAAAGAAACCAAATTATCCAATTCAAAAATGGGTGGAGGACATGAATAAACATTTTTCCAATAAGACATACAGATGTCCAACAGACACATGAAAAGATGCTAAACTTCAATGAGGTATTACCTCACACTTGCCAGAATAGCTAAAATCATAAAGACAAGAAATAACAAGTATTGGTGAGGATGTGGAGAAAAGGAACCCTCTTGAACTATTGGTGGGAATGCAAACTCATGCAGCCACTGTGGAAAACAGGACAGAAGTTCCTCAAAGAATTAAAAATAGGATTACCACATGATCCAGTAATTCCGCTACTGGGGTATCCACCCAAAGAAAATGAAAACACTAATTCAAAAAGATGTATGCACTTATATGTTTATTGAAGCATTATTTACAGTAGACAAGATATGGAAGCAACCAAGTGTCCATCGATAGACAGTCAGTAAAGAAGAAGTGGTATGTATGTAAAAATGAAATATTCCTCAGCCATAAAAAAAGAATGAAATCTTGCCATTTGCAGCAACACGGATGGATGTAGAAAATTTAATGCTATGTGAAATAAGTCAGTTAAAGAAAGACAAATCCCATATAATTTCACTCATATGTACAATCTAAGAAAGAAAATAAACAAAGAAAACAGACAACAAAAAACAGACTCTTAAATATAGAGAACAAACTGGTGGTTGCCAGAGGGGAGGTGGAGGGGGATGAGATAAGTGAAACAGGTGAAGGGGATTAAGAGCACACTTACTGTGATCAGCACTGAATAATGTATAGAATTATTAAATCATTATGTTCTGCACCTAAAACTAATATAATCCTTATGCTGATTATACTTAAATAAAAATATAAGTAAAAAGATGAAAAATAAAAAGGGTTTTAAAAAAATAAATAAAATAAAAATAAAATTTAGATATAGATAGCCATTACTGAAAAAGAATTACACACACATTCTCAATAAAATATCAATTGAAGTATCCTGTAAACATTTCCTTATCAAACACAATACACACACACACACACATCACATTCACACGTACATATTTTGTATTGGTGTGACCATTAAAGCAGTAAATCCTGGCACTGTACTATTGCATAAGGAACAAGCCAATTCAAATTCCACTGCCTGCCAGATGTAGAATGAAGAGCACTATTTCAACATGAGCACTATTTGTCTAACCCAGATGCTTATACTTTTCTTATCTTCAGGAAAGTATAGTGATAAGAGGCGAAGGTTGCCTGTAGCGATGCCCTCTTGATTGAGATAGCACCTGGAAGGTATTCCCATTCTTATCAGATGCCAAATAAATATTTCAGTGGACTAAAGCTTATGCTGAAATGGAAAAATGTAACATTTTGCTGTCTCTGAAATGAGGAAGCTAAACACACAAGTTAATACAAAAGAAAGTATGTTTAATAAGCATTCTTTACTCTTATTGAAAATAGAGCCATCTTATTTCTATCTGATCAAGTTTTCCAGGACCAAAACCACTTAAACAAGAAACTAAAGTAATCTCTTTGGGGTGAAAAGTTCTTATTTGCTATACACCATGTTCCTAACACTTGTTTTTCTCTACTTTTTCATAATTTTCTATATTCTATTTCACCAAGTTTGTTCCCAGGAGTCTTGGTTACACCTAATAGCAGTCATTAACTAAATACCAATAATTTAAGTCAGGAGGTTGAAGGAAGGTTTTTATTTTGAGGGTATGGGTTTTCAACAAGAAGGGCAAACAGAAAGACTAAAACAAATTTTGAAAGCTGAATCCCATTGATTTTGAAAAATCCTCTCATAACACCTGTTGGAAGCAAAACTCCATCTTGTCCCAGCTCTCTGGGGCAGAGCATACAGAAAATGCAAACCTGTGTCAAACAGAGTGGCTTGGCTGGCAGGAATTATTTGAATTGTGGCTAAAGTATATTCTTTTTTTTTTTCTGTTATATATTTTAAAAACACACAAACATCACCTGTAGGAAGAAAAGTCCACGAGTCAATTCCTCATGTAAATTAAGCAAAAAGACTTGTATAAACTGGCTTCAAAAGCATGATAATTTTTCCTCTAGCTTTTGTCCCTCAAGAGGTTAAACTGAATAAGAAGTGGTTTAATTCAATGTATTTAACTTCTTGACAACTATAAAATATTTGAACATGAGCAGTATTTGTTTAATTCAGACATATGATTCCAAAATGTGGTAAATCAGAAGACAAATGAATCTGGCAACAAGCAATAATCAGGGAGATTTGACCAATAGGCAGCGCTCTACCAACACAAACATACTTTCAGTGTTGCCTTCCGCTCCGTGAGCTAGGACACTAGTTTTATATGCAGGATATATGGCAGAGACTGTTTCTGCATGGTGACTAAGGACTACTAATACTTGCTGGTCAGCGAGAGGAACATTAGCACTACTGGTACTACTTCCAGAGAAAATTAGTGTATGGAAATTACAGAAGTTGGTCTGAGTACTGGGTTAAAATGCCAATAGATGGAAAAATGAATGACTTTCAAACACAGAAGGGGTAGTTTCAAACAAGGAGAGCAGGGCAGTGGGGACAAGGATACAATTATTCACAATTACCTATTATTCACAAAAAGAAAATATTAATAAGTTAATCATCTTCAGATAGAAATAGAAAATGACTATATCCAATTTTAGCTTTCCATTTATTTCTCATCATATAGCTGGACAAACCCATGGTCAAATATATGTAAAAGATATTACAAAATACCTTTGGACCCTATATTCTATTCTACTCTTATTCATTTATATGTGTGTGTGTTTGTATATATATTTATATATACTTATATAATTTATGGATAAATTATATGTCATGGATAAAGTCCTAAACTTTTATAAAGATGAATGATACTCTATTATTGATTACCCTTTTTTCCTGTTTTTTTGGAATGACACTCTAATAAGACGTAAATATAATTCGTAACAGAGAAATGTTAAAGACACAACACAGTTATAGTCACGCAATTTATCAGAGAAATGTAAATACTACACAAGTAATTACCTTTCTGCCATGTTTTGTGTGTTACTCATCCACAGTACAGAGAACACCTGCCTCCACATGTATATGACAGAGGACATGTAAAATAATAAAAGTCCCTACATAAAAGAGTTGAAGTGCATTGTGACAATGGGTTGGTTCAACACAAGGCCTTGTATCCTTGGGTGCTAATGCGCATGTCAAAATCAAATATGTGTATGCAATTCTCTCTTTAGTGCCCTCAGTCAAACTAAAGCATGGGTTATTCTAATAGATTACTTTGGAAGGTGTGCCTTGTAGTCATAGAATGGCTTGCCTCACCCTGCATTTCAAGGAAAGTTACTGAAAAAACAGAAAATAATGTTAATGAATTAAAATTTGCTACCTCTACCTTTATTTTTATCCATTACTTAAGAATGAAGGCATTGTGGAGGAAAGAATAAGGACCTTTGAAGTTTAAACCTAGACCTGAAAATACTGTAATAGCATTGTATGGTGACAGATGGCAGCTACCCTTGTGGTGAACATAATATAACATGTGAACTTGTCGAATCACCATGCTGTACACCTGTAACTGAGGTAACATACGTGTCAACTATACTTCAATTAAAAAAAAAATAGACCTGAAAAAAGAAAACAAGGGCACTCTAGGTTACCACAGAACCCCCGATTCTCAGGCTTGATTTTCTTTAGGCTTAGAAAATACATGTCACATTATTAAATACGTGTTCCTCTGCTAACATTTGTGAATATTCTTTCTGTTCAATCCAGAACTATCATTACAAGACACAATCCCCTCTGCTTGCCAAGGCAGTCTGCTTACTTGGAATTTGTCAATTAAGCATCTTAATTGGACCTACAAGGGCACTGGCATTTAGATTATGAAAGCAATAAACCATTTGGGAATAAAACATCTCAAAATAACATTTTACCTAATTATTATCCATATTTCATTCTGCAAGTTACATTCAGGATACTACAGCATCAGTCTGCATGGTTTACTAAGACACACTTTAGAGGTGTCTAAAAGGCTCTTTATCCTTTAAAGTGTCAGTTCAGGTTTTTCCATTTCCCCAGATAATTGATGCCAGTCCAATGTCCTTAAAAAGTGCACAGGAAACAATTTCTATTTTACAGGAGGTCATGGGTGAATCTAAATGTCATAAGCTGATTTCCCCATTGATCAAGTAAGGTGTTGTACTTGACCCATTTAAAAAAATATATATGCATAATGTTAACTTTCCAATATAATTTACATAAAAAATACATTGTAATACTTTGAATTCTATCTACTTTTAGTATTTTACATATATGACATTGCTGAACAGACTGCTACAGACAAATATTTGTTGAAATTTTTGTCAGTCTAATGTACTTTCATTTTTGAGAAATTCCTGTATGTATCAACATATTATTGCTCAAATATATTTTGTACAACTCATTATATTCTACTTTTTTCCAAAATTAATAAAACATGAATGTTTAATATATTAATTTCTGATTCACATTTTATAATCTGATTTCTTTAAAGTCAAACTTTATTTAAAGCCCTTTAAATTTTCAGCATTTCTTGTTTTATCCTTGATATTCATAGAAAAGGCAACACAAATGTAGGAGAGGAAGAAGTTTTCCTCAACCTTCTTAGGGCCCCTTGCTGGGACTGAAAATTAACCTGACAAAGACAAACTGACAGAAGAAAAGCATACAAATGTATTTAATATAAGTTTTACCTGACACGGAGCCCTTATAAGGAAATGAAGACCCAAAGAAACAAATGAGTTATTTCTACACTGGGTTTGATGAAGGATGGACAGTCATGGAGAAATATGATAGATCAAGGAGTATGAAGTAAGTGCAATAAATTGGGGGAAACTTAGCAAGGAAAGTTTGTTAGGATTATCCTAGGCATCCTTTTGTCTTCCTAAGGATGTTCCTTTACTCCTGGAATAGAGAGGGCATTTCTCACATGAGGGTTTTCTAACCTATTTCAGGGAGAAGGTGGGAGAAAGTTCCCAGAGTGACCTTCTTGCTTCTGCTTTTTCTCAAACTTCTTCAACTTAAAATAAGCAGTGTGTTGGGCGCCTGGGTGGCTCAGTCATGAAGCGTCTGCCTTTGGCTTGGATCATGATCTCGGGGTCCTGGGATCGAGCCCCACATCGAGCCCCATATCGGGCTCCCTGCTCAGCAGGAAGCCTGCTTCTCCCTCTCCCACTCCCCCTGCTTGTGTTCCCTCTCTCACGCTGTGTCTCTGTCAAATAAATAAATAAAATCTTTTAAAAAAATAAACAAATAAAATAAAATAATCAGTGTGCCAAGTTGCCATATTTTGGGGGAGCATATCCTGCACCCCATCACAATTCACAACTCAGACTGTAACTGCATAAGATTCATTTCATACAGAGCAGGATTCTAAAGTCAACTAGAATTTTTGAACTAGTTATGTATACAGGTGTGGACTCCATTGACCATAAGATTTATTTTCTAATCCAGACGATTTTAGAGTGAAAATGGGTGCTAATAATAGTTACACAGCTAGAAAAGTTGTAAACCAGGAAGGAAATAATGGTCACTCTGGGATAAGCAAATGGTTGATTGTGAAACAAAATATTTGTTTGGTATGTGCAGAAATATTTCAAGTGGAATCAGCTTTTCAAGGGGAACTTATGAATTGAGAAAAACCAGAAAGTGACAAATCATTGTTTTTTCCAGCTTTTAGTATTTATGACAGGGACATAAAATCAGAACTTTGTGTAAAATGATACAGGCAATGATAGCATCTCCCATCACTCAGTTCATAATACATCCTCATTTTGAAACTACTTTAAGGTCGGAAAGAAATCTTCATCCAATTGTTTCATCCTTTCATTTTTTTGTAATTTTACAGGTGACACGGAGGGATAAATCAAATAATCACAAACATTTTAATTGCATAATGTATACACTAACTGTTCATTCACAGATACGTATAGATAATGGAAGATTATTTTCTCGGGAATCATAATTGTCATAATATAAATTAATAATTATTTTTAACTTTAAACCACCCTTTTCTTGAGGGAAAAAAATGAGTTACAATTGATAGAAAAGTATCCTTGTGTCCAAAGCAAATAACAAAAGTTCATAATAATTTACCTTATCTCTCTAAGGTAAATAAACCACATAAAACACTGCCCAGAACATTGTCAATAAAATATCTGCTTTAAAAATCATGCTAAAAAAATCCTTTAGACAACCAAACACAATCAGCAAACACTGAATTTCCTGGAAATCAAGTACCTTTGGCAAAAAGACTTCTGTTTCTACCTATCCACGAGCAGCTAAAAAATAAGTGGAATATTTGACTTAAAATATTATAGCCAATTAGGGGTCTTTAGCATTTTCCTGGAAAAGGATTTCACTAGCATCTTGCCATGTGATCTAGAAACCAGCATATCATATATTAATGCACAAAACCTGTTGAAATAACTGGCATGAACTGATCTGGTGGTATAACTTTGCTATTCACCCCACCATTACTGGCGGCGGCAAGGCTGTGTCCTGCAGCGCAAAGGGCATTTTGTCAGGCACCTGCTTTCGTCACGATCTGTCTGATTCCTGTCCCCCGCAGACTGTTGAATGAAAATGTAAACTTGATATTTCTGTTACAGAGAACAGAGATAAACAGGGGGATCAGGAGTTGCACACCTCTCAAGTTGTCTCTTCCACTACAAGTGCTGGTAATTTATGGTGGAGAGGTAAAACTGCAGTAAGATAAGGTTTTGAAGTATTCTGCTTAACTATACTCAAGTACAATAAATGTAACCTTAATCTAGCAGATGAAGTAGTTCTCATAAGCATAGTATATGGCAGATGTTATATATATTTATGGCTCTTGCTCAATAAATTCATAATGATTTCCTTCTGGGTATTGAAGGCCAAAATATGATTTTTGACAGATTATATATTTTGGAATGCTTACTTTGATAGTTAATTTTAAGAGCAGTTATTTCTGCCATTCCTGAAGGAAAATACATTTAATAACCAGTAGGGCATGGTTTTCCCAAAGCATATAGTTATGCTTGCTTGAAGGAAGTCAGCCAGGCATTACCAACAAAAGTTAGCACTTCTGTTGTGGCTGAAGTTATTCCCATATGTGGCATTTTCTAACTTTTATGATTATACTACCTTTTTTTTCTTTTAAATCAGAGATTACCTTTCTTAGGACGTTTATCTTCTAATATCTACAGAAAAAAAATTAACAGTGCACATAGTGCCTTTTCTTTAACAAAGTTTGATCAATTTTTCTTAAGAAAAATATGATCTTTCTTTGCAACAAGTTTCATGTTCTAAGCCCCAAAGAAATATGCAATGAAAACACAGGTCATGTATTCTACTATCATGAAAATATAAGAGTAGTTTGTGCGAGATAATACACAGAGGTACTGCAGTGTTATATATTTCCTAAATATATTCCCGGCTGTCTACTGAAGTGGGTACTTCAGGGTACATCCTGACTATAATTTAATCACTTTTGGTAAATGAGTACCACTTAGAGTAAATCTGATCATATTCTGTTCTGAAGGATTTCGGCAATCTTTTTATTTGCTGTCAGCTCCTTTTGAAAATAAATTTTCCCACTATCATCCCTTAAAGTCACAATGATGCTTGCAGAGTTCTTCATGAAAGAAAACATAAGCTGATTCAAATCTGAAAATGACAGCTCATAACATAAAACCACAAGCAGCTGAAACCTTTTGGCTCACTCTTACATAGTAATTAATTTCATACATTGTTATAAATCACACAGTTTTTGAAAATGACTGAAAAGATTGTCATTGATTATCCTTTTTCTGTTTTTTTCTTTTAATTTTTAAAAATTTCAAATACACAAAAGAAACCAAAAATAGAATAAACCTGCATATCCCTATCACATAATGTCAACTGGTTTCAATCCATGGCCAATCTCTTCTCTACTTTTACTCCCTTGTCCCATCCAATATTATTTTGAAAGAAATCTTGGATACCATATATAATTTTATTCTTAAATATTTCATATACATGAATATATATTTTTGAAATGAATACATATATGAATAAATATAAATGAATATTTGAAATGTTCATTTCAAATATATATATATAAAATGAAGATGAAGATTCCTTTTTTAAACTTACCACATTAAAATTACATTTCAAAAATTTTACAATGATTTGTTAATATCATCAAATCTCCAGATCAAATTTCTTATTGTCTAATTAATGTTTTTATTAATTTTTTTCTTGTATAAGGATCCAAATAAAATTCCCTGCATAGTTACTGTTTGATACATGTTTAAGTCTCTCAAAAAAAAAAAAAAGTCAACAATGCTAATTGTTACTAGTGGCTTGAATTTACTAAATCTCCTACTTTCTTTTAAACCACTTTATTGAGGTATGGTTGACATACAAAAAGCTGTAAGTATTTAAAGTATATAACTTTATGAGTTTGGAGGTAAGTATATATTTGTGAAACCATCACCACAATTGATGTCATGAACATATCTATTACCTCCAACAGTTTCCTCCTGCCCGGTTTATTTTATTTTATTTTTGTAATAAGAACCTTTAACATAAGATCTACTCTCTTAAAAGATTCTTAAGTATACAACACAGCACTGTTAATTACAGTCTCTATGCCATGCAGCTCCCTACAACTTATTCATCTTGTGTCACTGGAACGTTGTACCTTTTGATTAATACCACCTTGTTTCTTCTCCTCCCCAGCTCTGGAAACCACCAATCTACTCTCTACTTCTATGAGTTTAACTACTTTAGATTCCTCATATAAGTAGTATCGTATAGTATTTGTCCTTCTGTGCCTGGCTTATTTCACTTATCATAATATTCTCCACATTCACCTATGTTGTCACAAATGGCAGAATCTCCTGCCATCTTTTGTAAGGCTGAATAATATTCAATTGTATGTATATATCACATTTTCTCTATCCACTCATCTAGTGATGGACATTTAGGTACTTTCCACCTCTTGGCTATTGTGAACAATGCTGCAATGAACATGGGAGTATTCTTAAGTCTTTTTTAATCTACAGATTTCTACTCCTTTAACATGCATACACTCTCTTCCTTGCAATTTTATTTGTTGAAGAAAGTAGATTCCTTGTACTATCCACCAATTTCCCATAGTCTGGATTTCACTGACAGCATCACTGTGGGTTCCTTAACGCTATCGTATTTCCTATAAATTGGAAATTGCATCTAAAAGCTTAATCGAATTCAGATTTAATACTTTGGGCAAGAATACTCCATAAATGCTGTTGTGAAGTATTGTTTAATAGCAGAAATATTCACATTTTGACCATTGTAGAGTTGTGGTTAAAAGCATAGGCTCTGGAGACTGAATACATGGGGACTAATTCTGGATTTGCCTCATTGTAGTGCTGAAACCTTAGGCAAATGAATTAATCAGTATCTCATTTTCTTCACCTGTGAAATGGGGATAATAAATACACCTAACAAATAAGATTTCTGTCAAGACTACATAAATAAAGACAAAGCACTTCAAATAACACCTGGTACATAGTAAGTATTCAATATATTTTAGCTCTTATTACCAAATAGCTGAAATTAATTATAAAGAGGAACATGCAGAAAATATTCACAATTGTTATCCTTACAGCAGCCAAATTGACAAGTCTAGTAAAGACAGATTTTCAATATCTAATATAAAAGTTGAAATGTGGGGCGCCTGGGTGGCTCAGTCGGTTAAACATCTGCCTTCAGCTCAGGACATGATCCCAGGGTCCTGGGATTGAGCCTCATGGCAGACTCCTTGCTCAGAGGGGAGCCTGCTTCTCCCTCTCCCTCTGCTTGCAGCTCCCCCTGTTTGAGCTCTCTCTCTCTCTGTCAAATAAAGAAATAAAATCTTAAGAAAAAAATGCTGAAATGTGAGTGGACTAAAAGGTCCAAATATATCAGTGAACTGGTAATGGAAGATGCAGCCTTTTGCTCGTAGGTCAATGATTAAAACACCCCGCAGGTTACTAGTGATTGAAAGAAATTGCTGCTTTCCCGTTCTGTTAAATGTATTATGTCCTTCCATATGTACCATTCTTGGCTCCACCTCGAAAACAACCACAAACATGATCAATTCACATGTTATTCTTTCTTAGAGATACTTTGATAGCATCAAACTAAGCAAAACAATTCTGTTACCAAGGCAAAAGAAATGGGTTCATCTCTTGCTATCCAGAGCAATAGTTTGTGAATAGTTTTTACTCTTTTAGAAATTGAGCATAAATGTTTAGCACATTCCATCAGTAGTTTATAGAATTTCTAAGGGAGGAAAATCACTTAATATACATTTTTTTTTTAAATCACAATCTTGAGAATGGCTATTAACTAAGGATTTAGCAAACATTAAGTTATAAAGTCCATAAGATTGGAAAATGGTGAAGATTTGAAGTCAGATGAGCAATGGAAAATTGAGGCTGGGTATTTAAGGAAACTGCCTATTAGCAAGAACTATTAGATAATGGAATGGTACTTTTCTTAAGCTCCATAAATTTCAAAAGCAAATTGGAAAACATATTGGGAGAAAATGTTCCACCCCACCAGGGGAATAAATGAAATGGTCCTTTCATCTCCTGTTTCTATAAGCTGGTCTGCAAATTAGATGTATAAAATTTACCTACCCAAACTATGAACACGATAAGTCCAATATTAGGTTTAGTCCAAGTTTCACTGGGAAAAGTTCCATTTCCAGATCTTCAGCCAAAAGCTGAATAATACCAATATGGAAATTTGGAGCAAAATCAATTGTTAAAGTCAGATTATGAGATTTTAACTGCCATTCTAAAACTACTTATACAGCCTTTCTATGTTATTTCCACTTGCCAGATCAACACCCAAGAGTCATTTTGACATTTAAAAAAAAAATCCCAATTACACATCCAACTGCTGATTTACAAAGCAAAAGGCAACCTGTGATTTTGGCTTTAAAACCCAGTTTGCCTTAGGGATAGATGGATGAAAGAAATTCTAGCCTACTGTTTAAGGGCTAATATTCCCACATTTTCATATCCCATTTAGGGCAGGCCGATTTTAGCACTTCAGCTTAAGCAGTATCACTTTATATAAGGTGCTTGAGTGGAGTAGGCAGCAAGCGGGAATGGGATAATAAGTGGCAGAGAAGCAAAGGCTGATGCCGCAGGTAGACTCCTATGCCAACTGCCAAAGGAAAATGGCTGTGAAAGCGGACGCCATTTTTTTTTTTTTCCATGAGCAAGGGATGAGAATTTAATAGTAAAACAGTAAATTGAGTTTCTGTCCTTTTACCTCTTACTAGAATTTCTTTGTTGTCCTTTGCATGGGGAAGGTTAACAGCTCAACCTAATTCTTCACTCCAAGGAACTTTACAGGCTGTCGTTTGGTTAAGGTCTAATGGGTCTTCTGGGATTTGAGAGCTGAAGGCTGTGCTCACTGGAGCAAGCTGCTCCACAGAGGGCCTGGAAAAATATGTTTGAGTTGGAGAGAAGGTGCTACTGCTCCAACTGCTTTTCCACCTGCAAAAACAGAACCTTTGGGGACAGTAGCACCGCAGTTAACAGGGGATCTCAGGAATGAGAAAGGTGTTAAAGTAGCCAGTTCTTCTGTTTTGCCAAGGATTTTCCGGTCTTGCTGTTTCTGGCAAAATTTTGAAATATCCCACTTCTCTCACCCTGAGCTTTCCCTTTCCCATTTCTCAGGGATGGTTTTGAGGACTGGGATGACGAGTCCAAACAGAAAGACAGAATTTTAAGAGGATGTGGGAGTCACACTCCTGGCCTCTCCACATGCCTCTAAGCAGCACTTGGCTGCTGTGGAGAGTTGGGGATTCTTGCGAGGGGGAGGGTGGCCAACAGCAATAAGAGGATCAAGTTGCCAACCACCTAACCTCCATATTGGAGAGGGATACCCCTAAAAACCCCTTGTTGATTAAATCAGATGGAAAAATTACAAAACATTATCTACTGAAAATGCCACAGAGTCAGTCACTCAGAAGACTCCAAAAGTCAAGTTCATATTCAACCATGGGGAACTCGGTAAAAAGTTCTCAATGAGAGCAACTTACAAACTCTTTCTTTTCTAAAATTTCAGATGAAGACCTTGAATCATCGACACAAGCCTGTCGTGATATAGTGGCAGTCTTTTGTCCCAAACCTAATGTTTCTAAATGCTATTTTGATTGCAAAATACACAGAACTTAATTTTTCTCTGAAGGTTTTCAGTTTTATTGTACTAAAAATTATTTATTGATTTATTGATTTATTTATTGTACTAAAAAATATATAGCATAAAATATGCCCTTTTAACCATTATTAAATGTCCAAATCCCTAGCATTAATTACATTCACAATGTTGTGCAACTATCACTACTGTATTTCCAAACCATTTTCACCACACCAAACAGAAACTCGGTAAAATAAAATGTTTTTAAAGGATGGTTTTGCTATCATGGCTGCCATAAGGTATGATCAATGCAACCTCAAAGTAATATGATTGGTAATCACGTATATATTTTCTAAAAAGAAGGGAATTAGCTTAAAATAATTATTGGAAAAGTGTGAAACCACTGCAACTCATCACTAAACCTGCAAAATACATACAGTAGTTTTGATTAATTTCATCTAATTGATCATACATTGTTATATAATATAAAATTTCAATGATTAAGATTGATGTCCTCAAAAATCATACTAACTATTGAAAAAATAGCTCAGACAATAAAAAAAAAACAAAAGCAGAAAGTTATGTCAAAGGCTATAAAAATGTAGAAATACAAAAATGAAGTCACAAGGCTAGAAGAATCAAGGCATTATTAAAATCTAGAACTATAAAACATTGTTTTAGAAAAACATTTCCAAATAAATAGACTTCAAAAAAATCTAGATGTGCTTTTTGAAGTGGTTTTAGGTAAGGATCCAGGATATAAGTTTTGGAGGTTCATACATAATATTATCTCAGCCACTGATCAAAATTGCCCTGTCTTTCAAAAGGCAAAAGTAAAATATGAAATATAGATTTACCAGTTTTAGGCACAGCTTCTCATTTCAGTCAATTCTTGCTCATTGATTAGTAAATCCAATCAAT
Source organism: Phoca vitulina (assembly GCF_004348235.1). Classification (NCBI taxonomy): domain Eukaryota; kingdom Metazoa; phylum Chordata; class Mammalia; order Carnivora; family Phocidae; genus Phoca; species Phoca vitulina. The sequence continues at coordinate 28,370,332 of NW_022589709.1, forward strand.
GGCAATGACAATTTGAGAAGTAAATCCCTCCATCAAATCTTAAATCTTGCACATTGCACCTTTGAAGTTCACCCTTTCCTTTCATCACCAGGAATTTCAGTGCTATGTAAGGTAAGTGCATCATTTATTTTAATCCTGTTGAAATGAATGGATGAACTTAAATAACAATGCAAGCCTTTTTCCATAGAGTGCTGTAATTCACTTTGAAGTGATAGCACTTTCAGGATTAAGACGTATACATTTTGGTTCTTTGACTAGTTGTCCTTTCCTTGTGTACTATATTAACAAGAATTTAAAGCTAGACTAAGTCACATCTGCCTTCTAATGCAAGTCTTAGAGTCTTAAACAAAATTCTACTAGAGTAGCCAACCAAAATGAATATCTATTTTGAAGGGAATCAAACTATCATTTAGTAACTACAGACTACGGTTTTCTACTTAATCACTTGTGTTAGAGTGGCTATCGATGGAATCATTCTTGAAAATATTTTCATTTATTATCATATTGCCACTATTAAAATGAAAGAAGTTTGAGATACTATTGCAGAAGAAATGAATAACTATTTAATTCTTAACTCATGTTAACTTTATGCTTACTGCATTCTGCAATGAATTCATCCAATACTTCAAAAAAATTTATGAGACATCCAAAAAAGATATTGTCAAAAAGACATGCATAATAGGAAATATACTATTTATTTATTTAGAATATATGGTAACAAAGTAATATAGCTTTTTGAAAAGATGGTTGTTCTTCTAGAAATAGTTATACACAAAAATAGTTATATACAATAGATATTAATATGTTGACTTATTTTAAATAAAATTGAAATGCACAGTTTCCATTATAGAAATTGTTCAAAAGAAAATGTCAAAACAAGGAAATCTTCTCACATAGTTCCACTTAAGGATAATCGTTCTTAATATTTCAGAGTATTTCTTCCCATATTTTCCTTATATAATATTATTCATTTTCCTAATCAAAAATAATATATACCAAAATATGAAAACATGGATATATCAACTGACACAAAGTAAAATAATAATAATAATAATAATAATAATAATAATAATAATAATAAGGTAATGTTTTTAAAACCCATATATTTCAACCATCTAAAGATAATCATTGTAAATAAATTGGTATATGATCTTTGAGTCCATTTTTTGTGTTTAGTTTTATATCTTTTTCTCCAAACATTTTTTAATAGTAATAGTTTTGCTTTGCCCTAATTAAAAAATAACTAAATGCTTAATGCAGAACAATTGGCAGAGGGAGCAAAAAAAGAAAAAAAATGCAATAAATCATCTATAAACGTAACCAAAAGAAATTTACAGATAATTTTGTTCATGTACTATCGATATACTTTGAGTCCTATATACTCCCCTTATGTATAAACAGATGTTAACTTTTTAATGTGACTCAGAATAGCTCAAAGTATATCCAGGAGCTCACTTAAGCAAGAAAAATCAGAAATATTCTCTGATACTGTGCTGTCAGGGCAAGTCATGATAAATGATAATTCTCATTCTTAGCTACCAAGGCCCTCCAATGTCCCAGTGCCCTGACAAACCATTTCCTACCTCGCCCCTTTTACCCATCTCTTAGCAAGTCAGCTCCCTTCTTGTCCTACATTTCCACCTCGCTGATTACACTCAAGCTACTCCTCATTCTTGCAATACCACCTTTTTGTTGCCATTGTTGTTGTTGTTTTGCTGTTGCTGTGTGTGTTAAAATAATCCAGTGTCTAGTCTTTCTAGAGGCTTGAGTCAAAGCTTTTCCTAAGCAGTATGTCCTTTTCTACAGTTCTGAGATTATATTCCCTAACAAATATCCCAGGCAGGGACTCAGGGAAACAAGAAAGTGACTTAGTCATTAGAAGAGGCCAGGCGATGACAACAAACAGAGGAAAGGTACCAGATTCCTAGAACCTGACTACAAGACCAGAAGAGGATCCAAACATCACTGACCTTTGCAGATAGACTGAGTTGCTGCTTTCAAGCTTTGGCTGGGAATAGGACTGATTTCTAACCAGGCCTGGCATTTATCTGAAAGATGGCTAAGTATCCTCAGCAATAAAAATGGAATATGTTAGAACATGAAACCAGGCAAGGCATTACTCTGACTTAAGTGAGTGAAATAATGTGATAATTAGGGATGGATCCAGATTTGGGGAAACATGAAGCTTGTATAATTTGTGGGGCTAAAAAAATATATATAAAATTATACATGCAAAATCAGGTATGAAAGTGATCATGGCTTTAGAATAAGAAAAGAATGCCAACAAAATATTGAAGACCTGAGAGAGTCATGCATGTTTATATTTAGATCTCTAGAAAATTTACAAATGTGATTACATATACATGCTTCTTGAAAGCAACGTGCCTCCATTCTCTACTTGAACATTCCTCAACTCCCAGCACTCACAGGGGCCTGTTCAAATGAGGGGCACTGAAGCTGAAACTTTGTTAGCTTCGTGGCAAATCTGCTTCTGGCTTTAATTGTAAAACTTTAGGCAATAGGAGCCAGATGGTGAGATCACTTTAGCAGGCAAGCAGTCCTTCCTAATTTCCTTGAAAGGGCACCAAATAGAATTCTCACTGAGTGCTATAAAGGTATAAACAAAGTACAATCCTATGGAAATACAATGGTTTAGTAGAGGAGGAAGCCTAAATGGAGTCTAAGGAAAAGGTATGAGGGGTTAAAGATGATTCCCAGAGCTGGGCCCTGAACAGTGCCTTGGATTTCAACAGAGAGGCAGAGAGCATTCAAGATGGCAACAAAAGTAAGTGTGAGAGAATAGGGCAGCACAAGGAAAAGCAAGAATTTCAGGTGGAGTTTGACTTATGATATATTGAGATTTGGAGTGAGAAAAATGAGTGTAGCCATAGACTGCCTCAGAATTTCAGAGGATCTGAGGTACTGGGTTAGGGAGTGTGAACTGGATTCAGATGGCAATTAGAACATAGAAAAAAACAAGGTTTATTTTGTTTTATTTGTTTGTTGTAAAGAAAACGAGAACTCTTTAATGATATGCTTAGGTCATCAAGCTAATTATTAACTGAACAATCAAAAAATTGCAAGAGTTTTATTATTATAACACCTTAGCTCATAGTAAAGAACATTTTATATGTATGGGAGTGAGGAAGGGAGTACAAGCTAAAGAAGAGAAAACTCAACAGGTTTCTCCCCATAGAGAAAAGTCCTCTCAGCTCGCAGCGCATGTGAACTGAAGACACTTGCCAATGCTGAATTAAATGTGTTAACAGAGAAGTTCTGTTCAGAGTAGTTAAGAAGGCAAGCCCTACCGTTAGATTTTCTGAGTTTGAACCTTGGCTCCGTCGCTCACAGTGTGATTTTAGGCATGTTGCTCAGCTGTGTGCCTCAGTTTTGTCATCAATAAAATGGAGTTGGTAATATCTGCCCCTGTTGCTATGTTGAGGATCCACAAATGGCCAGTAATGAAAGCACATGGCAGGGCCTGAGGTTAATGGTTTGGTTAATGTGGGCTATAATGTTAAGTGCAGTTCTTATTATTCCTGTTTCTGGTTCTAGTGTCACTTAGAATACTGAGACAATCCCCTTTCTTCGAGTCAAGATTAAATCCCCTAAATCCATTCTTGCTCTTTTCAATTCAATCTCTAAATCACAGCCAGTGAACTTGCTGCAATTCAAATCTGCTCATATCATATCTGCCACAAACTTGCGACAAAGCCCAGATTCTTATGTGGCCTGGTCTCCGACTATCATTGCAGTTCATTCTCTGTCTCTACACCTAACATTTTAAGATCCAGTCCTTCTGAGTTCCAAGCCATTCGATTTCAGGCCTCTAGGATTCAGTGGAAGGGCTTCCTCTGTAGTTCCTCTCCCTGGCTAATTCCTCCCCTGCTTTCACCTCTGGTGTAGTCGACCCTTCCACTGCGATGCCTTACTGAATGTCTAAGCTGGACTTAGCACTCTTTCTAGGTATTCCCAGGTAACTCTCATCTTATCTGGATCATAGCTCCTAGCGCACAATACTGAAATCTCTTGCTTATAGATCTAGATTCTCCACAGTGATCTCCTCAGAGGCAGAGACATGTTGTTCACTTGTAGCAGGCAGCACAGCAGTTAACACAATAAAGGCTCATTGAATAAATAATTAAGAGTAAGAGTGGTGGTTATCTCTGGGGAAGAGATGAGGATTGACAGGAAAGGGGCAGGAAGAAACCTTCCTGCATGAGAGAAATCTGTGTCTTGACCTGAATGATGGTTACATGAGTATATAATATGTATAAACATTTGTTAAGCTGAACTCTTAAAATTCTTGTACTTTCTTCACTTGAATGAAAATATTTTACTCCTCAATTTTTTAAAACTAAGAAAAATGCAAAAAAAATTATCTATGTTATTAGAAGTTAGGATACTACTTCCCTTGTGATGAGTTGGGACTGGAAGAGAGCAAGAGCACCTGAGAAGTTGGAAATTTTCTTTTACTTAACATAAGTCCTAGTTACCTGGGTATTCTGAGTTTGTAAAAATCCATTGAGCTGCACACTTATGATATATGCACATTTATATAGATATATTATACTTGGCAGGTTAAAAGAGTAAGAATAAGTGAATAACATATTTATACATATATACATATGCATATATACATACATATATATATGACTATATGACATAAGCTCTCCCTCTATTTGTGATGAGATAAACAAGTCAGTTTCTTCAAACTATGCTCCCTCGTTCCACATCGGAATCAGCTAAAATGAAATTACAAATCTCACTTTCTCTCTCTACTACATGGCCCATCTGTGTAGATGAATGTATATAAGGAGAGTCTGGTATTATATATACCTGGTAGCAGTACATTTATTAGTCATTTTTGCACAATAACAAATTGTAAATCTTCTCTGCAACACAACTCTTTCAGATGTTACTTTTAACACATGGGTTTTAAAAACAATTAGCTAGAATTACTTCTGGTGTAAAGTGTTTTTTCAATTATTTTCTTTCACAGATCTTAGAGTCACAAAAATCTTTACATATTCCTCTTGCCTCAGATGAACTATTGTTTAAAACAAGACTTAAATAGAAATCTAATTTAGTTGCTTCTACTAAAGATGTTCTTAAAACATTCCTAGGGCTTAAAAAAAAAAGTTTCACAGACTTTGCCCAATTTCCCTATAGAGCATTTATTTGGACTCCATTTGGTACACCTACGCTAACAGCAGGAATTCTTAATATAGGTGTACATTTAGCAGTCACATTGTGAACAGCATGAATAAAGGAATAAACATGACCTCAAATCAAAGTATCAGCACAATGCCCTTAGCACCCAAAGGCAAGGAGGGATCCTTTGGCTCCAGCTTCCATGAACGGAATTCAGCAAGATTTCAGTTAATTAATTGCAGTCAAGTCTGTGCTAAAGAGCAAACCCATGGGATAAAAAGGTACCAGACCACAAGGAGAAGCAAAAACTTGGGACTCAATCCACCTTACACTACTCTACATCATTTCCACATCATTTCAATGAACAGCCTAAGCTGTAGTACTTTTAAATAAAATAATATTTATCACAAACTTATATTATTATAGACTTCAAAGTGCCAAAAATGCATTTTATTTAACTAAAAACTTTATTACTTTCTTCTAAATTCTCTTTCCCACGTATGATTTATTTTCTAAACACAGATTTCAACAACTTAGAGAATACTGTTTGGAGGAAGATTCAAGGGTAGCTTTCCTCTTTCCCAGAAGGCAAAATCTAGAAATACATCAGTCACTGGTGTCAACCAGTGACAGTTCACTGGTGACAGTTCAAATCACCAAAGGTGTTTGGTAAACTTTAATCACTGTCACAACTGTAAAGGTTACTGAGCAGCTCCAACACAAATCAATTACAATAGTGTTACACAAATGTGAAAGTGTGTGTGTGTGTGTGTGTGTGTGTGTGTGCCCTTGACAGTTAAATCTGGTATAGCAGCAGTAAGTTCAGCAACATACAACAGCAACAAAAACCACCAATAAAATAGGATGAACAAGGTCAACATTTATTCTCATTCGGTAATAGATTTAGGCAGCCCAGAGCTGTTTGGCAGCTTCCTGTTACTTTACCATCCTTAGTGTGCTGCCTCATTTCACAAGATGGCTGCTTGTGTCTGGTCATCATCCACATCATTCCACATCCCAGGAATAAAGAAAGAGAATCTGAACGGAAACCTCATTCCTTTTGAGGATATTTGCTGGAAGTTGCAAATAACACTTAGTTCTCATTGGTCAAAATTTACTCATAAGGCCACAACCATTTCAAAGGAAATCTAGTTTTTGCGCTGGGCAGCAAGGTAGTCAGCTAAAATTTGGGGTTCTTATTAATAAGAAGAGAAGAATTGATACTTGGAACGTACAGAATTTTTTCTCTCATTTTAAAAACATTAAAAACAGACTACTAGCCTCCTAGGGGAAAAAAACTACTAGATGATTCAGTCTAATTAAAATGAAAACAGTCTATTATTTACCATAATGTAAACAAAAGCTAATTAAACTTTCATTTTTAAACTGAATATTTCACTGATGTTCATAAATATAAGGGAAAAAAACATTTCCATATATCAGAGAACACCCGAAACTTTAAAAAACTGTGTAATTATATTTTATTGGTTGGGGAAAGAGAAGAGGAGGCTGATTAATTTCTTTTAAAAGAGAAAAGTTAACTTAGAAATAATTTCATCCCACTCCTAAATCAGAATTAATGCTCTCAGTTGGGAGTTATGCTGTCATATTTGAGAACCACTGATTTGAACATACTATTTCTGGAAATGATTTCTTTTAGTAATTACTAACAGTTTATGAAAAGATCTGCAATTTTATTTTTCCAAGTGTTCAAGTAATCTTAACTCATCAAAATGCTAAAATCTTTTATATCAAAGTTGTCTAAGACTGACTCATGTAAATGGCCTGCCTGTTCCCTGACAGCTGGAACCTCTTAGTGCGGATCTACAGCCTCAGCCCCACCCAAGCGCTAGGATTCATCTGGTCTCTAAGCAGGAATCCATAGTTCATTGTCCAGCTTGCAGCTCCACTCTAACCTGGCAACCAGGTTTTTGTAGCAAACCCTCTGCACTTTGCCTGATGCCAGGCTTTCCTTGTGCCAGGCTCTTAAAGAACCATTCCACAGCATACTAGACAGTTCCTGTCAATGACTGTGAATGAATTAACCTTACATTAATAGGAATCCATACCTCATAATTTAGCTCTTTATACTGTTTTTGAACACCCATTCATGTATTTAGTAAACCAACACTGAAGTTGACTGCAAGTCAGGCATGTTGCCAGGCATTTGGTAATAAAAAAGATCAAAAGCACAGTCACCTGCCATCTGGTGGCCAGGGACAGCTGAAATTGTTAAAATGATATTCCTTATACACAGATTTGGTCTCCTAGGAATTTTCATCCGCTGTTCTTAAGTCTGAACTCCACAGTCACATGGAATAGATTCCCATTCAGACTTCTGCAAGTCCACACTCCAATGTGGAATATTTTGAATAGGATTCCATTCCTGTCAACATCCCCAAACTTCACTGCAACCCCCACATCCTACAAACAACCTTCCTTCAAAATCATACACACACTCTTTTTTTTTTCTTTTTTCTCTTTCTTCTCCTAGCTCTTAAAACCCTGTTACTGTAACTCTTAAATGAAATGGGTTTTAGTTTCTTCACTCTCTGTGGGATAAATCCCAATTTGAAAACATCCTTCTTAGAATTAAGCATTTAGAAATGAATACAGTACAAAAAAACTCCCTAGTATGTCTTACCTCTACTTAACAGAACTTAGTTATTTCATCTAACATAGCACATCACAATTCTTGGCCAAAAAGGCGGGGGGGGGGAGCTGAAAATGCAAATGAGTTTAAGGACCTTCTCAGATCACTTTTAAACTGAACTGATGGGTGATTTTACGTTCAGGAAGCTCTGTTTTCTTATACCTGGTGCCTCCTTTTAGTTGGTGCCCTCTGTGAGGCAGTCTGGTATAATGGTTACATTCATGTCAGAACTGGGTCCACATACTGTTCCCCACCTGCTCACTACACGAACTAGAGAAAATTAAGATTCTGAACCTCAGTTATTGTAAAATCATGACAATAAGGGTCCTTACTCCTTAAGGTTTGTGAAGGTGATATCAGCCAATATATACAAAAGCACACTGACTGTTACAGAATAAGGACTTGCCATGTGGGCAAGACCAGAATTAATAGTTATTGTTTTAGTTATGAGTGTTTCACATATAACTTAGGAATCATTCATCAAAAATGGACTTCAAGTCATCTTAAAGTAACCTAGGATAGCCCTGTCATTCAGTTCAAGAACCCTTCATTAACCACCCCATATATGTTACATTTTGTGCTATGTGCTGGTGATCTAAAAATGAATTAAACTATCTTAAGCCTCAAGAAGCCCAATGTTTAATGAAAAACTGGGGGAGTGGGAGAGGGAGAAGCAGGCTTCCCGCTGAGCAGGGAGCCCGATGCGGGGCTCGATCCCAAGACTCCGGGATCATGACCTGAGCTGAAGGCAGATGCTTAATGGCTGAGCCACCCAGGCGCCCTACATCATTAGTTTTTGATGTAGGGTTCCATGATTCATTGTTTGCGTATAACACCCAGGGCTCCATTCAATACATGCCCTCCTTAATATGCATCACCAGGTTAACCCATCCCCCCACCCCCCTCCCCTCTAAAACCCTCAGTTTGTTTCTCAGAGTCCATAGTCTCTCATGGTTCATCTCCCCCTCTGATTTCCCCCCTTCATTTTCCCTTCCTACTTTTTTTTTTCTTTAACATATAATGTATTATTTGTTTCAGAGGTACAGGTCTGTGATTCATCAGTCTTCCACAATTCATAGGGCTCAACATAGCACATACCCTCCCCAATGTCTACCCAGCCACCCCATCCCTCCCACCCCCACCACTCCAGCAACTCTCTTTGTTTCCTGAGATTAGGAATTCCTCATATCAGTGAGATCATATGATACTTGTCTTTCTCTGATTGATTTATTTCACTTAGCATAATACCCTCTAGTTCCATATACTAACTTTTAAAAGTGTAGGGATGAAAAAAATGATTTGAAAGACATACCCCAAAATATTAAAAAATATCTCTGGATGGTGAGATCATGAGAGATTTTATTAATATCCTTATACTTTTAAATTTTTAAAATATTCCTCAATGAGTGTGCATATTAAAATAGATACACAAGAAACTCTAATAGGAGAAAGAAAACAAGTGAGTGACGGGAGTGCAGGAATATGGATGGCAGGAAATTAAGAAGCAGTATGGGGGTCCTAGGTATAAAAGATTATAATCTAAAGAATAAAAGCATCAGTAGAAGGGATTAGAATGATAATAAAAATATAGTTTTACTACTATCATAGTGTCTAGTTGTCTTTAGCTTTTTGGCAGATCATATCTCCAATTTTGTTACTGAGAAAGTCCACTGGCCAATGGAATGATTGAAGCATAAAGATTTTACCTATCTACCCAAAACTTAAGAAGAAACATGAAAATGAATCTTGTTGTAACTTTTCAAAAAATATGTGTGGATTGTTCTTAAACACACTAGTCTTAGTAATGTTTCACAACAGAACAAAAAATTATCAGTGAACTGTAAATGCACAACCTTGACTTATTAACAAAGTAATGCATTTTCTAAATACAAGACTTTTGTTTTTAAAATAAGAATCAGGTTAAATATTTGTGGAATTAATGAACCAAATTAATCTTTTTATATTGCTGTTGTTACCTTAAATTCTTCTCTCAGAAACAATTCAATAGATGATAAATAGATATAGATAGATAGATAGATAGATAGATAGATGATAGAGATATTGGCAAAACTGTACCACTTTTTAAGAAGTATTCTACAGTTTCCCCTGATGGATGCAGTATCTCTTCCTCTGAATTCCCAAAATATCAAATCAATATCTTAATCATGTAACTTCCACATTCTCTTTTGTAGTATAGATATTATACTTAGGCATTGTATTATAGTTCCCCAACTATTACTTCTGTGAGTTTATTATTTGTGTCCTACTCATTTTATATCCCTTAAGAGCAATCTTAAATTATTTTTAAGACTGGCATTATATAAATATAATAAATAAAAGTGTTCCCCAAAGTTCTGAGAATATTTTATGGACTCAATCAACATTTATTATTTAATAAAACATCTTGTGCATTTTTGAAACTGATCGTGGAAACTGCCCAGCTGGATTCCAAAACAACTTCTCATATGAGTGGCTGTCAATCTCTTATCTGTTCTCAATCTTTCTTTATGAATTCTGTGCTTTGTTTTCCTGTGCAGTTGGTTTCTGTCATCATCCCTCTGCACATTCAGAATGGAGTGGGGAGCCTTCATGGAGAGAGTCTCATTCTGAACATTCACCATGCTGATAAGTTCTATAGCAAAGACTATTTCTTCTTAGATTTTGTTGAGTTTTAGTTTTCTTTTTAATAATGATATAGTCAATCCATCAAAATAATGTTACACCAAATCTGACTTCATCTATATTTTTTCTTCCTAAAGTAGAAAACTCTCAAGCTGCTTAGTGAAGTGCTAAATGCTTTATATTGACAGACTACCGCTGTTCAGCAATCTATATTTGCAGCCTGCCAAAACGAAAGCCATAGTTGGATCTTCTTTGTTGTTCACAGTATTTTAAATTACAAATGATGTTGATTTTAATCATCTTTGCTCTATTCACTCACAAAGCTCGATGCTGCACAAATCAGCTCTCAGATTCAGTATAAAATACATTTTATTGGGTTTAGCGCTTGCATAGCACTTTACACCTTCAAAATACTTTGTAAACATTAACTAGTCAATCCTCACCAAGAAAGAAAAAAATGAAAAATATCGTGATGTACTGAGAGGTATGTGTAAAACAGGTCTTAGGAAAAGAATTGTCCTATAGATGAAATCTGAAGGCAAGATATTTATTTAACTGTTTTTTTTTTTTAGCCAATAGAGTATATTCCAGGAAATAATTGTCAGTTCTTCAGTTCTTCACTTTTCATTGTGAAAGAGCACATAATTTGTGAACAGAATATGAATAGAGCATGTAATTTCAATTTTAGTGATCATATGAATTACAGAAGTCTTAATATTATTAATGACCAATAGAATTTTATGCCACACGAGAAAGTCTTAACATACTAAATGCTGCTTTGCACACTATATCAAACAAATGTTTTGTGATAAGCCAGTAAGATTCAACTAGTCTCAGAGAACTGATATGAATAAGTTACTGCTTCTCCTGCCTGTTCTATAAGTTGCAGCAACTTCACTTGGTACAGACGCAGGTAAGATTAACTTGGTCTAAATATAAATGAGTCCCCAAGTTCACATTAAATGCATGAAATTATATAGCACAGGAGGAGTCAAACTAACATATTATTTAAAGAGTGCACTATAAATTTTGCTCCTGGTTTTCTAAGTAAGATATAGCTCTTGCCTTCATTGGATCTGCTTTTCTTCCATTACTCCTTTAAGATTCTCTCATTTTAACCTATGCTGTTGAATGGAAACACTGTATATTCCTCTTGGAAAAAGATATACTTACTGTGATCATGAAGAAAACTAAATGAAGAGCCTAAAATGCTATTAATTCTATATGTTGTATTGGATATTAATTAAACTTCTTTAAACATGCCATAATTCAAAGGACAGCATTTGCCACCACTGCTTTTTATAAATTCAAAAACCAAAAACAGAAAGAAAAGGGTCATATCAAAAAGAAACTTCAAGGCCAAGAGTGGATAGATAATTTAATATCCATTTAAGATATGACCATAGCTCAGAAACTGAAAGTTATATGTGAAATATATGTTAAGAAAGGCCTGCACTATACGTTCAACAATTAAACAATCAAATGCAACATACTATAGCTACAATTAAAAGCTGTATGCTTAAAAGTTTCAATTTCAATTAGGAAAAAATGCAAATTGACTAATTTATTGAAATCATGCTTCCAAATTCTTTGAGGTTTTTCATCAAGGACAGACAAGTTAGGGACAAAAACTTGAAATAAAACTACTAAATATTTCAACTTAAAAACTGTAGATAAAACCAAAATGATCTCACAATCTTCAAGCTCCTTTCTCTTGTGTAAGAATCATAAGATTTACTTCAGATAAATTGATGGAAATATTATGCACATCCATCAGAGTTTATTGACATATCTAGGACAATCTTTAAAAATGCAAAGCAAACCTCTTAACCATATGGTAATGCCACAGAATTTTTACATTGGCTTTTACATTTAATTAAGACTTTCAATATTATTAGCAACATTTTAATCTTGCTTAGATATCACTGCAAAGACCTTGATTTCAAAGGTGGGGTCTTTGATCATGCACACATTCAGGAGACCGATGTTTCAACTATAAAAAAGTAGATCTAATAAACTTTAATATTAAAGTTCAAGAGAACAACAGTGGATTTCTGGAAACTAATGTGTTTCTATGAAATCATTATATGACTTCTAAAGGCAAATATTTTAGAATCCCCTTAAACAATATTTCATATCCACATCAATTCCTAAATCACTATTTTAATCCTTTCCTCCAGAAGGTCATTCCTTATCAGATGTCAGCTCCTTCCCATGTATTCTAGAAAGAGCTTAAATACGTCTGGTACTACATTTGGAAATAAGAAGAAAATAAATGACTACATAGGATGTGGTTCCTGTGGCCCCTAAAATGTACACAGATACAATATTCTTCCCCTATTCTCAAGGGCCTGAAATTCGACAATTTGCAATTTCTGGATTGGTATTTAATTAAGCAAATATTCTTGGAAAGAACAATACTTTAAGCTGTAAAATTCGAAAGCCACGAAAAAAACCCATTATTTTTCCTGACAGATTCTGCTAGTACCAGCCTAGTAGTTATCTGAGATACAGATAAAACGTGACCACTAACAAAGGCTGTTTACTCAAAGCCTGGCCATGTCTCACATAACTGGTTGTAGTTATGACGATTTCTATTTTATAGCTTCCACATACACTTTGATGAGAGATTGGCACTGACATAATAAAATGTGAAACAGCAGGGAAATATTATAAGCCAAAGAGGTAGCCTATTTTAACAACTTACTGTCAGGAAAATTTTCCTCACATCAAAACTCAATCTTTCCATCAGCATCTATAAGTACATTGAAGGACAGTCTCAGTTGTTCTAGGGTTTGGCTGATTTTCTCTTTTTCTTATGGTCAGGACTTTATATTTTCACAGTGCTTTTCAACCACATTTACTAGTTTTTCCTCACAAATATGCCCAAAGTTTAATACTTTTTTCCACTCTTTTACAGATCCTGATATTGAAGCACAGAGATATTAAGAGGCATGTTCAAGGTTACACAGCACATTAAAAACCCAGCAGGGGATAGGCTACAGAGCACCTGAGTTTCCAGACTGCTGCTCAGCCAACTGATCCGTGGGGACTCTCACTGCACAATGAGTTATGCAAGAGAAAGAAACTTAAACTAGAAAATAAAATAATGAAAAAAAATGCAGTTTCTTTTTCCATAGATATAAATACCCCATGATGTAATGCTTGCCATCAAGCTTTTAGGTAAATTTACAGACTGAGAAATCTACTCCTATCCGTCCTCATGTTTCCTCACCCATTTACATCAGGATATAAAACATTAGGAAGCAGTTTCTTTATCTGATGGCTGAAATGAGCATGTTCTGTTGCCTCATCTCAAAGGGCCATAAACATGGAAATTTCCAGAGGAATGTCTGAGCTCCTCTGCTCAACTTCTCCTTTCCAGCACCGTCTTTCCCAATCGGCCCTTATGATAGAACTTGGGGAAAGAGGGAAAACATTAAAGACTTGGAATTTGAGTGTTGAAGATTAGAGCAATGAATTTGGAGATCAAAAGCTCTTGAACTTGCAACTAAACACTAATTTGGAATGGAAGCATACAGTCACTGGGGTATGAAGTATGATGAGGTAGTGAAATAGCAAAGATCTCAGTAACTCTCACATAAAGATGTATTGATACTTAAGAAATATAGTCTGAGAGGCTTCAGAAATCCAACGATCCCTCAGTCAATAAGCATTCTTTGAATGCCCTTAATGTGTCAAGATATGAGCTAGGTGATAGAAAAAGCCATGAAAAAGTACTATTCAGGAGCAATTACATAATTCTGTCTAGAATGATAGAATGGCACTCCAGTGTCCAGAGTAACAGAAGAAATTATATTTCAAGATGAGACTTGAAAGATGAGTAAGAGCCAGATTGAAGAAGCCGGGAAGAAAAGCTTTCAAGCATGGGAAGCAGTACATACAAAAGACACTAAAGCAGGAAAGAGCATGAGACACTGGAGGAACTGAAAAAGTCAATAAAGCTGCAGAAGGAGACAAAGAGACATAGGTGAAGTTTGAGAGGTAGGCAGGGAATAGATCATACCAGGATTTGTCGGTAAAGGTAAATATTTTTCCCCACTTTATTCTAAATGCCACGAGAAGCCATAGAACGTTTTTAAGAGGGAAATAATATGATTGCATTTGCATTTTGAAAAGATCATTCAGGCTTCTGCATGTATTTACCTGTTATCCATTTTTCTCAGGTCCACTTGAAGATTTTTTTAGCTCTTATTATACACAAATTCTCTCTCATGAAGAAGATGCGGCTGTTGGAAGGGTCAAGTAATTGAATGATGTCAATTGCCTTGAGTTTCCATAAGTTACTATAAATTTAATCTCCAACTGAAATAAGCCAACTGGTATGCTTGTGAAACTCAAAATTATGTATCATTAGCTAAGCTGAATGAAAATAAATTAGACATGGAAGTAACAGATAGCCCATTTTAAAATGGTGTCTTTTTTCTTTCTTTCTTTTTTTAATGTAAACTCTATTCCTAATGTGGGGCTTGAACTCACAACCCTGAACGAGATGAAGAGTTGCATGTTCTATCAAATGAGGCAGCAGGGCACCAGTATAAAGAGGAAAATTTATTTGAATAGGTATTTTTGAAACACGGTTAAACAAAACCGAAAGTCTAGCAAAAGTACAGAAAAAAAAAAAAAAGACCCACTCTGAAACAGTTAAAAGGCTACACTCATAATAGGAAATTAAAATCTACATAATAAACCAGAGATAAAATTCAGAAATATGAAGCATAATTAGTATGCAGTTGATAGTCAAACCCATTAAAATACTAAAACTAATAAGATGCTGCCTTAAATAATTTGTCATCAAAATTATACATTATTTTATACCATTCCTTCTTAGTTACAACACAGTAATCACTTACAACCTAGTAATCACATATTAAGTAGCATTAAATTTTAAATACAAGTAACTAATAACTCATCTGAACCAGCACATGTGACAGGTTTTTGTTGTTTTGTTTTTAATTTTTAGTTTCATTTAATTTTTCAACCTTTTAAATTAATACCAAATTTGTCAAGCCTAACAACCATGTTGCCAAAGAACCTCCTTTAGTCAGGGAAAGGAGGCCTTCTACTTAACAGGGCAGCCTTAATCTGCTAAATCTAATTTAACAAAAAAATCTATTTATTAATCTCTGTTCCACTCAGTGATAGAAGCATAGTTCCAATCGATCTAGGCCTCCTCCTAACTATACCCAGGGTTGCGTTAGGTTTAAGGGTATTACATTCTTTTTTCTTTTCTTTTTTTAAGGATTTTATTTATTTATTTGACAGAGAGAGAGAGCACAAGCAGGGGGAGTGGCAGGCAGAGAGAGAAGCAGGCTCCCCACTGAGCAGGCAGCCCGGTGCAGGGCTCGATCCCAGGACCCTGGGATCATGACCTGAGCTGAAGGTGGACGCTTAACCGACTGAGCCACCCAGGCGCCCCTAAGGGGATTACATTCTGCCAGGGGTGGCGTAGAACCATCTATGCAGGGACTTCACTGTACATAGCTCTATCAGGTGTACAAACATCACTACCTGTAGGGAAAATTAAACCACCCCTGTTCCCAATTACATGGTCTCTTCAGAAACCCCTTTTCACTCATTACTAATATAAGCTGGCCAGAGACAAATGCGTTCATTCTGTTATTTGGAAACTTCACGGGAGTGCATGAACTACTTTGCTCCCTACCTGTTTCTCCCTGACTAGACATACCTCACAGCCACTTCCCCTCTGTCCTGATGCTACCTGAACTTTGTACAGAAAGGGAAGGGCAGGTCATCTATGCCCTCAAATTGCCCTGAAACCTCAGTGCTCTACCCAAGCCCATTCCTGGCAAGCAATGGCTCTGGAAGCTTCTTGTTTGGGATGCACCCTATCTTTGTATCTACCCATTCACTTAATGTTTTGTGATACACATTATTTCTCTTCCAATTCTATTTTTCTTCTTGGAGTGTAGGATATAAAAATGAACCATGGGGCACCTGGGGGGCTCAGTCTGTTAAGCATCAGACTCTTGATTTTGGCTCAGGTCATGATCTCAGGGTCCTGAGATGGAGCCCTGCGTTGGTCTCCATGCTCAGCATGGAGTCTGCATGAGATTCTCTCTCTCCCTCTGCCTCTGCCCCTCCCCCTGCTTTCTCTCTCTCTTTCTCTCTCTCTCAAAATAAATACATAACATCTTAAAAAAAAAGAACCATAATTCTTGGCTCTTAATTTGAACTGGCAATTTGAATATCAGAACTCAAGAAGTAATGTGCTTTGTTTTCTTTACTTTCTGTGATCTCATCCCTTCTTGAAGCAAAAACACTAAATGCTTAGCTGTCTGAATGAAAAAAGTTTCATTAGGGCAAAGAAATTTAAAAGAATAGATAGCAATTCAAAAATCATATACCGTCACATCATTATTCTCCTCATCATTCCATATGGGTTTTATGTTTCTCCCATTCAGAAACATAAAATTTATTACCTATTCAAATTGATTAGTCCTTTTATTTTCTTTTTGGTGTCTAGCTCTGGAGTTTTTCATGGGATCAAAAATTTGGTTTACAGAAAACAGTGTGAAGTAAGATGGGGAATACTACACTATGTCTTCCTTTTAATCCTTAAATATTAAAGAATAAAATGCACAACACACACAATAAAGGCCATACTAAGTAGACAGTGAATGTGAAGGTATTTGTGAATTATAATGTCTTATATAAATATTATATTATAATCTGAACTCCTAGAAGGAAGTCATCCTCAATCATCTAAAAGGCAGTATCATCAGCTGAGAAGGGATAGAAAACATTTACCAGTTTGGAGAAAATGAAAAAAAAATATATATATATATATATAAAACACTACCTATTTGTTCCCATCATCAACAATGACTTCAAAATTGTTCTAAATATCTACTTCTGCAATTTAATGTATAAGAAAATGTTCTATTTTTCTCAGTATTCAGCATGTAATAAAAGCTATATGTTGTTTTTCTTTAGCTAGTGTTTCTCTCCCAACTCTCTCATAAAATATGTGGGTCCACGTTTTGTTTATCCTTTGTATCGACATTGTTATCCTGTGCACCAGTCATGTGGAATGTCATTCTAATTGTACTTTTCTAACATTTGAGAAAGTACAGGGCAACGATAGGGGAGCTGGAGCCCAGAGCCCTGAGCAAGCAGGGGTTTTCTCCTACATCTCCAACACTGCATCTGAACTGAGGACCTGACTCCTCCCTTGCTACTTTAGGCTTGAGCCGTTCTTGATTATACTGATAAAGTACAAAGCATTGGAAGCAGACACAGCAGGCCTTTGATGCCAACCCTATCCCTGCAAATCAAAACAAAGGAATAGCTTTATAAGTTCAATGTATCCTTAGCTTTCCATGGGTATCATTTATCTACCAATCAGTTGCTAATCCTCAATAAATGCAGGGAAACTGGGATGGCCTTAGCATAAATTCGCCTCTTTCACAAGACATAACTAGCAAAACCCATCGGGCAACTGTGGTTTTTGAAGTGGAAGTAGTCAAATTACATTGAAATACAAGAAAATAGCAACATATTTTTGATGAGATATATTTCATCAGCTTGATAAAAAGATTAATAGTATTATGAATCTAAGCTACATAAAATCTATCCATATTATGTAAGACTACATTTAAATTTCACCCCAACTCTTTGCTCTATACATTTTTTAGATTACTATATTTTTCATAATTTTTATTTAAAAAATGAAAACTCAACTTTCTTCTTCTTCCTCTTCTTCTCCTTCTTCTTCTTTCTTTTTAGGATATAAGACATCAAAACCTAACCCAAAGCTGTTATTGTTATGGAAGACCAGCAAACCCATCCTGCAACAAGGGATCTGACCCTCAAGGATTGTGTTAAACCACCTGAGTGAGTAGAGGATATTCTGTAAGCATCAAAATATGAGATTCTTTTGAAAGGTTATAAGGTATAAATAATAATAATCCTTTTCAGAAACACTAGAATTACGTTGGGACGACTTCCAGCTTTGGAAAAGATCATTACAATGCACTGTTGTGATACAACATAAGTCAGTATTTCTCATTGCATTTAAAATTTAATTTCATTTTTCATCATTAGAAATCAATAGTTCTTTCTGGAGAAAATTATGCTATTTGACACTCTTTTTTCCCTCACTTATGGCATACACCCACATGTGTAGGGTTACTTAAACAAATGTTTACACCAAAATGTGCAAAGAGTTAGCTTGTGATGAAAACAGTGAAAATATATTTTCAAGATATTTTAAAATTCCAGGCTAGCCTCAATTTATTCAGTAAAATATCAAAACCAGAAAAACTTTAAATCTTTCCATTTGCGCATTCTTATTCACACATGGAGAAAAAGAAAAACGCTACTCTAAACCTAATACATATGCAATGTTTGATTCCTGATGCTAATGGTCGGTCATAACCAGGCACTGGGTTATGTTACTTAATGGGCTACATATCTGGCAATGCTGTTGTGTTGTCAGTGAGCTTTAGGACTGACAGTAATTTTCTTTTCAGGATTAGTCCTATGATGCTTTCCTATAGGAATAGGTTCTATCACAGCAGCAAATTATTCAAATCTAATTTAACAGACTCAATAATTCTCCTCAGTTTTATCTTGGGCATTCTGTATTCCTTTCCCTACACCTAGTGGCTATATAACAATTCAATTACCGAAGTTCTTCATCCAGAAAGTGCAGTTGATTTCCGGTAATTCTTACTCTGTTTGATTTCTTTTTTTCTCCTAGTTTAACACATGCCAGTTGGTGTTGACTGAGTTAAAAATCTTGAAATAAGCCTGGCACTGTGTCACTATGTAGGTTAAGAAATGAAAAAAAAATTAATAAAATACACACTAGAAATGGAAAATAAGATTAGTGGTGACATTTCTTGTCATGAGGGCATTTTTCGTCTATGCGCACAAAATAAAACAAGCCCAATGCAGCTGAAGAAAAGAGGAATGAGAGAGATGATATAAACTGAGAGATGAAAAGGCAGAGGGTGAGTGTAAAGATGCATGTTGAGAGCACAAAGAGTCAGCTGGTAAGAAAAAGCAGTTCCAAGAACCTCAGAAGGTAAAACCCCAATTAACAGATCGAGTGGGTAAGAATCAAGTTTCCAAATAAAAGAGCAATAGCATAAGAAACTTCAAAGAAGGTTGAAAGTACAGTAAGGTGATAAAAGTATTCAAGTCTTTGGGATTATTAGGAATTTTAGGGAATTACAATAATGAGAACACTGTAAAGGAAAAGTCCTTACATATTCTTTCATAAAAGAAAATCACCTATTACAATCTGTCTGCATGGACATTAGAATTAGATTCTTGTTCTTCAAGAATAAGGTATGTCTTCTGGTCAGATGTAGGTTAATTTTTCCTCCGTTTCTCTAAATAATCTTTCTCTGATAAAATATGCAAATATATATAAATATATACTTATACACAAATATAAACAGTGGAGCTCAAAATGCAAAGAGTCATTGAAAAGAGACTTAATATTGGGACTTCATGAAACATTAATAATCTGAAATAGGCTGGTAATTAAATTTGGAAATAAATTCCCATTTTATAGGTATATTAGTTATATCTACAAATAATAAATTAATTAGCAATCAGCAATTATCTGATTAAATTATCCAATACAAAAATAAATTTAAGTGAATCAGAAAGATATCTATTTGGGGAGGAGGACTGAGCAAACTCGCTTTGTGTCCATTTTGATTAAATGAATCAGACAGTGAGTGTCTGTTTAATATTTGACAAGTGCCCGAAGACCCTCTTAAAGATGCCCTTTGGGAATCTGCAAGTTACGTAAGAGAAATACATATAATTAACATTTTTGGAACTTGTCTACCCTGTTTTGTACTCTTGTGCTCCTTAAAGAGTCTTGATAGACTTCTTTAGAAAGAGCACTGTAGATTTAGATATATAATCATAAGATATAAGACCTAATAACTATTCAGCCCTTATTATGAGAAAGGTGCCTTGAATGTCCATATTTTGCAGATGCTGGAAGAAAGGGCTGGGAACTTACCTCACTCTTCTATCTCCTTTATGTTTAGATTTTGACTAGATTACATAAAGTACTTCTACATATCAGTAAGAAAAAAAAACTTGACAGAAAAATGGTCAAAAAAAAAGGGATAGACAATTCCTAGGAAAAATATTTGAAAAGCTGATCTACACTCTCAATAGTCAACGAGATGGAAATTGAGGTAATAATGTAATAATTAGTAGAAAATAATTATAATTGATTTTATCTGGTTTGGCACTGGTAGAGACAAACGATCACTTACATGTTGTTAATAGAGAAAGGTACTGTAGCAAGATGTGTCAAACTCAAAAGTGAGAATGATGGTGAACCATTAATTCTTTTCCTAGGAACATATCTGTTAGAAATATTATGTATACAGACATATCACAAAAGAAGTTCACTGGAGCACAGTTTGTTAATAGCAAAAATATGAATAAATTGCTCAATAATGAGGGAATTCTAAATAAAATTATATCATATTGCTACTATGAAAAACTCTGAAGTAATTAAAAAGAACAAGGTAAGTCATATGAAAATAACTCTAAGACATTTTAAATGAAAGAAAAAAATCAAGTAGTAGTAAATAGATAAGGAAATTGCATTGTTACATTGTAGAAGGAACTAGAATTTGTTGCTGAAAGCTTAAAAGTAGCCTTGCCTGTTTTAATTCTATATACTTCAGGGTTTTAGAATAATTTATCAAGTGTTTCTGTATTACTCATATAATTAAAAAGTAATACAAATATAAAATACTTTATGGGTCCTATATTTCTCTCAAGGAGCTATGGGATTCAATTATACATCAAAAATTGTTTGAATTCTTATAACCTATTTTGTATACATGTTTAAAAATGGTTTGATAAAATTAAAAATTCTCCAAAAATATAATAAACTCCACTATATAGGAAAGAACAGCACATTTAGAACCATAAAACTTTGCACTTACTTTTCATATAAACTTGTATAAAAATCCCTTAAAATCTGAACTGTTTTCCCTATTCAAAATCATGTCTTTCCTGCTTGACTTCTCATCTCCATAATCATATCTACCCTAACTCAAATTTCAGAGCTACTGCCAAATACAAAGTAATTCTATAAAATTCACTTTGCAAACAGCACAGCATTCAGTACACTGATTGGGCAGATGCACATATTTAAGTTAAGCTGAGACTATTGGGGAAAAATACGTAACAACCAATGTTTTCTTGTTTTTAATGTAACTCACTATGCAGAACTATATTAGAATTCAAAAATAAAACTCAAGATTCAGCTACTTAATCTTTTACGTCTAAAAATATTAACATCAA
This sequence comes from Phoca vitulina, assembly GCF_004348235.1. Classification (NCBI taxonomy): domain Eukaryota; kingdom Metazoa; phylum Chordata; class Mammalia; order Carnivora; family Phocidae; genus Phoca; species Phoca vitulina. Next base: position 28,392,098 of record NW_022589709.1, read on the forward strand.
AAAATTGTTATAAACTGAAAAAAAGTTATTGGAATTGTTTCAGAAGTCAATATTGAAGTTTCACTGCCTGCCTATAGTCAAAAAGGTTTTGTAAGACTAAAAGAAGAACATTCAAAAGTTTCTACTCTTGAAAGATACAGGGTTGGTTAGCAGCTTGATGTAATTATTGTATGAATGTTAAGCGACAAGGTAACTATAATAAACAGAAACTGTATTTTTGTGTTATTTTAGAGAAAAATCTATTAAAATCATTCCCAAAACTGAATAAATGTTTCAACTTTAATTGCTTAGGTTAAAAATCATATATCAAATAATTAAGATAGTTGACAGAGATATGATAGATGCATACATGCAATCAAACAAATACATTATAAAGACGGAAGTTCATAATTACATTAAATTAAACAAAACATAAATCATTTGTTTCTCTAACATTTACCCAGTATTTTTTACAGAAAATAACTTGACTAATAAGCAAGTTCATGGCTTTAAAGTTAATGTGCACAAATAGTTCTGATGGTGGAATATGAAATGTTTACTTTAGGAAGTGACAGCTCACAAAAGAAAAGGAAAAGAGAAAGGGAAGACACAGTAAGAAAATGATTTAGATTGAAGGTTATAGCAGCTGTGCAAATAAAGAAAATGGTGCAATCAACAGTTCACATCCTTCTGATGGATCATTGAAAAAGCTCTGTGTAAATAGTTTTGACGTTCAAGCTCCTGTAGGAAAATAATACAGTAAAAAATTGCAAGCAAGAAGCCATAAAGTATGAAGAATCTCACAGTCACTTTTCCTCCAGTAGATACAGGCCACTGATCAGCTGATTTATATATTAAAAATATAACTCTCAGGATTAATGATTTTTAAAAATGACAAAGAATTGCAACCTTTGGTAGAAAGCTTAGTAAAGGTTGTATGGACAATATGTTCTCTTGGATCATGGGTACTATGCAAATGACAACACGATGGCCCAGACTTTAGCCTCAATGCTAAATCAAGTCTCCAAATGGAGAAATTTCTCTCACCTTAAGATTTTTTAATAAAATAAAGTAACAAAAGTTAATGGCCTGCCAGATGTTCACCACGGGGAGTTTGCTTCACGGAAATTGAAGAAGGAACTTAATTTTGAATTTATGGGAACATTGCCCCATTTTTCCTTGTTTGTCCCATGTTGCTTTTCAGCTTTGTTGACCAATGCCAGAAGCACCACAATGGGGCTCTTTCAGTGCTATTCATCTCTGCATTAGAACAAGATGTTTAACTTTCCCTTTATTTTTTTTTCCTCACCAAGGTACAGCTAGAAGTAGTAATATTATTATCCTGAAACTGACAATTGCTCTGGCAATTTGTGATCAGCTCAACAGAAAGTGAATCAAATGAATCAATGAAAATATCTTAAAGCACAGTCACCTATTCAAGCCACAGCATTCTCTGAAACAAGGCACTTTATTTTTCACCTTGTAGATTGAGAGCATTGTATGTGTATTGTTCACTTCTTAAGCATTTTTGAAGAGGAAATGAAATTGAAACATTGTACTTGGGTGGTCTCCAAGAGTATATAAAGATATAGTGGAGGAATCAACTTTTTCAAAGTAGTCTTAGTTAAGGAGTTAGGGACCTATGTGTGGTTGCCTTTGGAGGGGGTTTGAAGCAAGAAGGAGAAAGGGAAAGGAAAAGAGGGGAGTTGAGAATGAAAGAAGAATAAAACCAATCAGCTATTCTTCCAATTATAGAACCATATTTATTAATTATTTAAGGAGTGTGTTTAACATCTATCTATTCTGCACAAATGCTATATTCAGTCCGTACTCTTTTCTTCAGTGGCTCCCAATCTTTGAAGTACAAATAGAAATCCCTTAAGAACTCATTACAATTATGGACTTCCAGACCCCACCTGTAGAGAACTTACATTTTGGAAGGTATCTCAGGAGACTTCTTAAGATGGTGCATGACCTAATACTTGCAAAACACTGCTTTAGATTCTTACAACAAGAAAAATAATAAAATCTATGATAATTTTACCTAACAAATAAGTGAGTGGCTTTCTTTTTCCTGATATCAACAAAAATTAAACTAAAATTTTAAAAAATGAATATTGTAATAAGTATATTATAGTTAATTCAAAGAGCAAATAGAAGCTTAATAAGTGGTTGAATGTACAAGTCAACGAAAAAATGTGCCCACAGATTTAACCAACATGTGTTCTCTGGATACTTAAGTTTTCTAACGTGGAATACGAACCCTACTTAAAACTGATCGGCTTTCTTCACAATGTACAATTTAAAACGAGTTGCTGTGTTACCTTAAACCAAAGTAAGCAAAAGAAATGCATTAGCAGACAGTACATACAAAGTTGCTTATATTCTCTCCATTGGAAGATATTAGTCTAATGCATTCACCCTTGTTCATTGGTGGTGAAAGCACAAAACGCTCAGTATCCATCACTGAAATAAGACGGAGTGAAAAATACATGATTCACCTGATTTTCTTCCCTTTTAAGGGCAGTTTTAACAAAACTTCAATCATTTATATAATATCCTCATAATTCTGGCCAAATCCTTATGAGACATGTCATGTATCATGAAGAAAGAACACAGATATTTGTTACTGACACTACCTATTTGATTTCACACTAATTCCAGTTATCTCATGAAATCTCTGGTTTATTTCACTAGCTGTTATTTTACTACCCCACATTTAAACTAAAAATCTCAGCTATTAAAGTTAAAAAGTGTTGGGGCGCCTGGGTGGCTCAGTCGTTAAGCGTCTGCCTTCGGCTCAGGTCATGATCCCGGGGTCCTGGGATCGAGCCCCACATCGGGCTCCCTGCTTGGCGGGAAGCCTGCTTCTCCCTCTCCCACTCCCCCTGCTTGTGTTCCCTCTCTCGCTGTGTCTCTCTCTGCAAATAAATAAATAAAATCTTTAAAAAAAAAAAAGTTAAAAAGCATTTGTTTTTCTCCTACCTAAAATTAGCTCATGTCCTAGCAGTGGTTAATTCCCTGCGTTTTGAGAACCCACGCTCAGAGTCCCGGTCTGAGAAGGACACAGCTCCTCACACCCACCTATGAATGAAGGACAACTCCAAATCTTTCCACATATAAGAAATCCTCAAAATGTTCAAAATACTTTAACCTTAAAGAGCCAAGCATTCATTACCTCTTCCCAATGATCTTTGACAAGGAGAATATGTTAACTGGTGATTTTAAACAACTTTGTTTACACACACACACACACACACACACACACACACACACACACTTCCAAAATTAAGCTTGTGTTGAAGGAGAGAAACCCAGGCAATCCCCAGGATCACTCTCCATACTTTATCAAGTTGATAAAGTATTTTGGTTTTCAGTCAAGATGGAAATATACAAATAAAATTTGTAATGAACAATATTTGAATTTTAGGTTTAGATATGATTTTACACAAACCTATCCCCACTTAGTGTATACTGAGAAATCCATATCCACTCCCAGAATGAGTACTCAGGAAGCCACACTTTCCTTGCAGTAACAAAGGCAACCAGATTATTAAATCACAATGACAATGTAGAGATGTATGGGGTAATGAAGGAAAAAACACAAAGTCGACACAGCAATGAACAGAAAAACAACTGTCCAACTTATGAGGTGCCCTAGGAAGGTGTTTTAAAATTCACAATATCAAACAGGTATCTTCTCTTACGAGCACCATATAATGCTAATAGCAGGTGTGAATTAATACAAGCAACCATAGGTGAACCACCAATCGTGACAGGGTGTACTAAGTATTTTACACTCAATATCTTATTTCATCTTTGTAACCACATAGTATAGTAATACTCCCATTTTACAGACAATGAAGCTAACATTTACAGAAATTAAGTAAATACCAAGGCCTCCCAGCTAGTTAATAATGGAATCAGAAGACAAACAAATTTGACTGATCCTAATACTTGGAAGTCTTGGCCACTAAGTTCACATCACTTTGTGAGCAAGTCCTCCAGAAACATGGGCAGAGTATAAAGCTGCCTGTTCCAAACCTTACATCCTTTTGAAATTTTGAGTTTATCACTTAAATTCCTGTGAATGCTGCCTATACACAAAAACAACAGTAAATGTTTATTTTACTGCTAAAGCTTTATTTTACTGCTAGAACCTGTCCCCAAAAATTAGAGTAACATTTTCATACTTTCCATAAAGATAGTGACATTTATCCTCTGGCTTTTTGTACCACCATAATACCTCTACAGTTTGAGAATGAAAACACATATTGTTAAAGAAAATAAAGTTTTAAAGACAAGAAATTTAAAAAGAGGAAAATAAAAGTGGAATATATTTAAAATCACAAATGAAATTAGTAAAATGCCTTACTAACTGTGGTTTTACCAATCATGTTTTTGTTTTTCTGCAGAATAGTTACATATGAATAAAATTTATATATTTATTTTTTTAAAGATTTTATTTATTTATTTGATAAAGAGAGACACAGTGAGAGAGGGAACACAAGCTGGGGGAGTGGGAGAGGGAGAAGCAGGCTTTCCATCGAGCAGGGAGCCTGATGCGGGGCTCGATCCCAGGACCCTGGGATCACGACCCGAGCCAAAGGCAGACGCTTAATGACTGAGACACCCAGGCGCCCCTATGAATAAAATTTTTAAATGGCACACATATATTTCCACAAAGAATAGTCCCAATCCCTTTAAGCAAAAGAGTCTACTGGAATTATTACTTTACCAGTTTTCTGAACCATTTAAATGAGTCTAGGGGATGCTTCAAGTATAAGGCATCTATTTAAAACCCATACTCTTTAATATGTGGAGAGAAGAGTAGAAATACATGTCCTTCAGGATCTTGGCAATTTGTGAACATGTGAAGCAGTTAAATAAGCACTTGGCTGAAACTTGCTAAAAATGCAAAGGAGAATGTAAGTGTGAGATACATTAACTTTCAAGTCAGTAAGGGGTGGTTTGAAAACTTTAAAATGAAATGCACATTGCATAATATAAAAATTCTAAAAGAATCTGACCTAGCACATTACACCACTTCAGCAATATTTCCTGAACAACTAACAGTGATCTCAGAGAAAAGTTACCTGTGTGTGTGTGTGTGTGTATGTGTGTGTGTGTTTGTTTAGTGTTGGTTTCAGTGAGATAGATAAATTTAAGAAAGATTTCTAACTCAATGATCTGGTTTATTTTGGAAGTGGATTTTTACTAAAATTTTTATTTACTGAAGTTAAATTTTTAAAAACACATTAAATGAAATTTCTCTGCATTCTCTTGGTGTAGTCAACTATAGTTTTGCCACATGCTATACTTCTCAGGAATGTCATACCTATGGTTGGCAATGCATGACTGTGCAAAAAATAAATGGCAGGATGACACAGCATGCTTAGCAGATGTGGAACATGGATTTGGGCCCAAGATTTTTAGAACGTAATCGATTACATGACTCACAGCATCCAAGAGATAATAATAAACCATTGAAAGTCAGGACATTCTTTCTGAAACTTCCATACTTGGTTTCTCATCCAGTCTCAAAGTATCTGGAGTCATCATTGACATCTCCCTACTGCAGGTCACATATTTAATAATCAAGTCCCGTAGTCCACTGTCATGGATCTTTCAAATCAATTTCTTCCTTTCTATTCTCATTGCCACCACCATATTTCAGACTTGCATTACCACAACCTGTTCTGTCACAATACAGGCTTCACGCTAATCGATCCTGAAAATGCCATCAGGTCAATCTTCATAAAACGCAGTTCTGGACATGCCACTCACCTGCTCAAATATTTTCAACAGCTCCCCAATGGCTAGAGAATAAAGTCTATATTTCTTAGCTTAGAATTCAAAGTGTCCCCTATATTATAATTACGGGTGGATGTTTGGTTTCTTCTTAGGTGGTAGGACCACTTTTTACTTTTGTGCCTATTAAGTAACAGGCACAGAAATTTACATATAGAAGCATGTATTCATTCTTATAGATTCTATCACGGCTCACATATCTACCTTTCTCAACTCTATCTAATATTCAATTATCATAGGATTAAGCATTCTTATTTTTTAATTTCCTCCGGGCTATAATATTTACTGTTTCAGAAATTTTTCTACCATAGCTTTTCAGAATTAAGTATCAGAGGCAGTTTCTCAAAAGTCGCCATCACTCTTTATTCTATATTGTTGATATGAGACAAAGAAGAAACAATATTAGATTACTTACCTGTGGAGCATAAAGCTCTTGGAGTCAGAGATTGACCCTAATCTTTAGTCTTCCTCATCTTTCCATCTTTACTTCCTTCTCCAATTTCTCAGTAAACTTGTATCAACCCAACAAATGTGTTTGCTAATTTCTGAATGCCCTGCCACAGAGAAATTAGGTAAAAGAAAAAAAGGGTCAAGTGATATTTTTAAAGGCCATATTTGTCTGAACTAATTATTTTATTTTGCTGTGAGTTAGACTCTATGGCTGCATTAACAGTCCACTTATTCAGGAGTAGTTTATCAACGCTGCCTCTCTCCACCCAGAGAATGATTACAGGTGAATCTCCACATGGCTAATTTAGTTGGGAGCTCACTTATCAGACCACTTCTGTTCAATTCAGAACTAAAAATACTTTGGGGGCCCCATAAATGTTAAATAGCACAAAGAATAATAATAACTAACCTCTTCTTAGTACATGTGTTCCTGAGTACACACACTTAAAATTTTCCCAATTATAATTCAAGAACATTTCAGTTCCCTTTATTCAGGACCATTATTCAGGCTCTTCTGGAAATGTTTTATTCAGGTTGCACATCTCTCCTCCGCAGTCTCTGATTTAGAATTCAGCTCTCTGATAATGAGTCTGAAAGAGAAAAACACCATTTTTTAAAATAATGCTATAGGCATACATTGTCTTAATCTGGAAAAAAATGAAACCCTAAAATATTTTTCTAAACTGTTAAAGTGCCTGAGCTTTGAAAACCGAGGGGAAAAAAGCAAATTACAATACAATTCAACTGTATTTTTTAAATATCCATGATCACATCTGCAACATTACAACATAATCATATGAGTAACATGAAAAAAATGGTCTGAAAGCAGTTTAGTGGTGTTCTCCAGGCAAATGGGCAACCTGACTAGACATGCATTCTGGGTATAAGCAAAAAATAGAAAATACCTTTGTTTTTTGTGATGGTGACGGTTGCTGTTATTGTTGTTGCTGTTGATAATAAAGAAAAAGGCCCTATCTCAATAGGACATCTGTGCTCAACCCTTTCCCTGGGCTGTAGTTTATTCTCCTGTTCGTACCTAAGGACAGTTGGGGCAGCCTCTTAAGCACTGTAATGAGATCTGAGCAAAAACCCTTTCAAAATAAATCAGCCCAGCTCATCCCCAGCTCAGAGAGTTGGGGCAACTCATAGTGAGACTTCCCTGTTTTTCACTGTGGAACAGGCTGCTTTGCTTCGGCTCTTTCATAAACTCAAGTCTAACACATACCTACTTGGCCATTCTTGGAAAAACAGAAATAAAAATAGCCAGTCCTGGAGCATCTGAGTACTCTAAGTTCAGAGTGCTTTGAGGGTCCAGCCGAGGCAACGGGGACCTCACAGCTGAACGACTGCTTGCTAATGGCAGAATGGAAGGACTCGATGGCCACAGAAGCAAGGTCAGACAAGTGTCTCGGCGAGGAAATGTGCCCACCCCACAATGACTTGCCCAGGAAATAAGGATGCATTTAGAACCACCTTCTTTTTAAATGACCACCATGACAAGAGCTGTTAAGTATTAAACAGGTGTGTGCTATCCGTGATTGCAATTTGGATCTCCCAACTTAGTGGTGTCAGTAGAACTAATGACTGAGACAGATAAAGTGGCATACTTCCTGCATGGATTAAGATTCTGTATGAAAGCCAAAATAAAGTGCTGCACACCTGCCACATTTGAGAAAACATAGTCATAATTCCTAAGATGCTTATCTAAACTTTCTGTTCTTAAATTCTCAAATGGATCAGCTCTGAAAGATTTCAGATATTTGGAAGTTAGAGAAAATCACAAAAACTTCTGCGGGCATATATCAGTTCCAAATCTCTTACTCAGGAGAGCTTCAAAATCACATTTGCTCTGATTCCTGCATGTGTGATCTGATAAGATCAGTGACATATATTAATTGCCGTAAAATGACAGGAAACAATGACCCAGAATGAATAAAACAATGGTTTAAAAATATCCCTCATTCCAATGCTCTATACTTGAATTAGTTAAATTTAAGAATATATACATAAACTCTTATTTTGTAAGTGAAATAAAAACTTGCCAAATATTTTGAACTTTCCCTTAGAACTTTAAGCTACCTTATAAACATTATCTTTTTCCCTTTTCTTTCTTTATAGGAGTAAGACTGTATTCGAACTTTTTTCTGACATCTCAGCTCAGTAATTCAAAAAAATCACCTGCTCTTTGCAAGGTGTTTTGCTCTGCATTATACAGTGTAAAGTGACAAATAAGACATTAGTCCATATCATCAAAAAACATATTCTATGAGTGAAAATTACAAGTTTAGAAAACAGAAATATAATATGTAAAGAGTTAAATGCCACAAGAGGGATACAAAATAATTAGAGGAATGAAAAAAATTTAAATTAAAAATTATATGTTCAAAAATTGAAGATTTTATTATTACGACATTTTGGACAAATAAAAGAATTTTAACAGAAATGAAAGGTAAGGTCTTTTCAGAAAAAGAAAATATTTGAAGCAATGTTAAAATAGACATAATAGAATGAAGTTATCTTTGTAGATAAGTTAGGGGCTCAGGTTGCCTGAAACAAAGGGTACATGAAGAGAAAGTAGTTGATTAAAATGCAAAGGACAATGGGAGTAAGATCACAGAAGCCTTTAGCAATATTAATCAGTATGAAATGTGTTCCATAAGCTGTGGAGAATTATTCACATGAATTTTTCACTAATTCATTTTATTATTTTATTTGGCAAGTAACACGTAACAATATGACATTAGAAAAAATAATATTACATGATATCTCACCACAGTTAACCTTTCAATGTACACCATTTTAAAACACTTAGAAACATGAGACTATACTGAACATAATGTTAAATTACCTGCTTTTTAAATAATATACGTACATATATATAATATAAAATGAAAGTCCTTGCATAACACACTTTTCCTATCTTTCTTTTAAATAACTGCATAAAAGGGGTGCCCGGGTGGCTCAGTCATTAAGCATCTGCCTTTGGTTCAGGTCATGGTCCCAGGGTCCTGGGATCGAGCCCCGCATCGGGCTCCCTGCTCAGCGGAGAGCCTGCTTCTCCCTCTCCCACTCCCCCTGCTTGTGTTCCCTCGCTCGCTGTGTCTCTCTCTGTCAACTAAATAAACAAAATCTTAAAAATAAATAAATAAATAACTGCATAAAAGTTTATTTGTTGAATGTATCCTAATTTATATAACCATTTCTATATTTTTACACATTAAATTGCTTTTTAAAAAATGATTTTATTTATTGATTTATTTATTTAGAGAGAGAGAGCACGTGAACAGGGGGAGGGACAGAGGAAGAGGGACAGAGAATCTCAAGCAGACTCCCCACTGAGCACGGAGCCTGACATGGGGCTCGATCTCATGACCCCAAGATCATGACCTGAGTCAAAATTAAGAGTCAGATGCTTAAAACTGACTGAGCCACACAGCCACCCACATTAAATTGCTTTTTATCATTATTACAAACAAGTACAACAAAAATAAGTACTTATTAAGTACCTACCATGTGTCAGACACTGTTCTAGATAATTTTCATAGAACAGAATAAAATAGACTAATTCCAGGCTCCCATGGAACTTAACATTTTGGATATACAATAATATCTTTGTACGTGCATCTTTATCATTGATTTACTTTTATCTTTACAATAAATTCTGTATGCAAACTTTCAATGCCAATAGAATTGAATGTTCTTAAGGGTATCAATGCATACCCCACAAGATGTGTATAAGAGTATATTTCTGCCCATACCTCTGATAACATATGGCATTACCAAATTATTTGTCTTTTGTCAAAAAGGATGTAAATTACATATCATTTTTTATAATGTATCTTTTTTTTTCTTTTTAAAGACTTTATGCATTTTAGAGAGAGAGAGAGTGCGCAAGCAAGTGGGGGGAGGGGCAAAGAGGGAGGGCGAGAGATCTGAAGCAGACTCCGCATGCTCAGCATGGAGTCCAACACAGGGCTCAATCCCACCACCATGAGATAATGACCTAAGCCGAAACCAAGAGTCTGTCGCTTAACCAACTAAACCACCCAGGCACCCCTATAATGCATCTTTTCATGTTGCTACTGATTTTCAACATTTTCATTTTACTGGTTATTCTTTTGCATGTATGAAATGCCTATTTAACACTTTAGCATAAAGATTTTCATTTTTTTTCCATTTTTATTTCCTATTTATTTGTGAAATTTCATTATAAATTAAGAAAATTCTTTGTTAGGGGCATCTGGATGGCTCAGTCTGTTAAGCATCTGCCTTTGGCTGAGGTCATGATCCCAGGGTCCTGGGATCGAGCCCCATATCATGCTCTCTGCTCGGCAGGAGCCTGCTTCTCCCTCTCCCTGCTTGTACTCTCTCTCTCTCTCTGTCAAATAAATAAATAAAATCTTTTAAAAAAAGAAAATTCTTTGTTAGATATATATCTTTCAAACACTTTCCCAACCTGACTTATATATGAGAGAAAAATATCTATTTTAATTTTTTGTGGTGAATTTTACTAGAGAGGTTTATGATGATTTTGGCTTCTGGTGTTAGGTTTTTAGATGACTTACTAATGTCAGTAGTTATACAATTTACCTATATTTTCCTCAAGCACTACAAAACACTTTTTACATTTAAGTCATCAACTTTATGTTGTGTGATATAGGAGTCAAATTTGCTTTTTTAAGAGGTGAGCCTCCTATCTCCATACCATTAATTGATCCATCATGATCCTCAAAGATTTGTTCTCAAATAGCAAGTTCCTCTCTATAAAAGCATTCCATCTCTAAGATATAGGGTGCAAAAATTTTAAAAATAGCTCAGTAAAACCATTTTTCCCTTATGCTTCCCCAACACTTAAGTAAATCCTGTCCAGGATTAAAACAGTACCTGCCAATTCCTTATTGATATAAAAGAGAATTCTGAACCTTCTGAAGCCCCTTCCTAATTTTTCCCTAAAAGCTGATGATTCCAAAAGCCACTATTTGCTTTTTTAAAATTTCTAAACATTTTACTTTCTAATATCCGTGTATTATTTCATTTTTTAGTATGAACACAGGGCCCAAATCTTTTAATGAACTCTAACTATAAAAAGGGACAGTAGCTGCTTACAGATAAGATTTCTATCTGTAGTTTAAGATTTATGCTATTTGGGTAAACCCTAGGACCTAACAAGCACCTCCATATACCTCTTAAACAGGGGGCTAGTACAGCTAAGTTCTGATCTTGAAGGAGCCATTAACATTAATGGAAAGTAAAAGAATTCCCAAGTGAGAAATGAAACTATTAAAACTAGACTGGGAAAATGGAGGCACAGGTAATTGCTTAGCCATTTTCTTCTTTCCTTGTAACATCCAAATGATAAGGTCTTTTTCTTTTTCCCTCCCCAAGGTTTAGGTGTAAAGACTTTCAAGTTGTATTTAAAATGTAGCTGGTTTAGGAAGAGCTCAAACTTCTGTGCTTAAATTACTGAATCTTGTTCAGAAGCTGTATTGCTGCAGAGGAATGTATGAGTTACATACATTTTTCAAACTAAATATACCCTCCCACACACACACACCTCCTATAATGATGTTCCTATGCCTCCCATTTTCCTTTAAAACCACTGCAAAGTAAGCTATAGCTTTTAATGGAAGTGGATCATATTTCCAGGATGCGTTGAGAATCATTTCTTTATTACCCATAAGAGATTGAGAAACACCTTTACATTAACTAAGAGTTTATCATGCAATCATTCAATAAACATTTGTTTGAACAACTACTACCCGCTTAATGCCTACCCTATAGGAATACAACAGTGTGAAGAAGAGGCATAGGATTAAATAAGCCAGCAAGTTCAGCATGGAGAGACCCACCACAGGTAAAAAACAGAGCATTATGGGACAATGCAGAAAGAATATCAATTCCATCTTGGCCAGTCAGGGAAAGATGTCCAGTGGAATTGGTAACTATGTTGCAAACTAAATGATGAAATAAGTTAGGCAAAAAGTAGGAGAAGAAAGTCCCTGACAGAGGCAACAGCTTATAATAATGTCCAGAAGTGAGAGATTATATCATGTCTGGAGAAACTAAAAAAAAAAAAAAAAAAAAGAAAATCCAGAATGACCAGAGTGTAAAAGTCAAGTCAAAGAAAGGAAAAACACACAGAGATAAAAAGATGAGGCTAAAGAAGCTAATAGCGTGATCATGAAGCACCCACTAAAGCACATAAATTTGTTTGAATTCTACCAAAAGAGCACAGAAGAGCAAAGTGATTCTTTTAAGCAGAAGAGCAACCTAAGTTTTTCCTTTGGAAACAAAATTCTGACTGCTATATGCAAAACATATGAGAGGAGGGCAAATCTGGAGCCATGGAAATAAGTTAATATTCAAAGGTGTCTTGTGTTCACTTCTGAGTAAGAGTCCAAATAAGTATTGAACCACCAGAACTCTCTGGCTAACCATTGATTACTCTGTGAATTATCTAGTTAAAACACAGTGTCTTAATTGTTATACTTAATAATCGCACTGTTTATATAATTTAAGTTGTTTACCATCTGAGGTTTAACACTCAGAGAATTGATTAAATTGGGTAACTCCTCTCTTGGATGGAAGCAATAACCTTCAATGGAATGCTAACTACCTCTGAGAATTATGTTTAACTCAGACTTTCTTTGCCATAGGCAGAAGTAATTGATTTTAGGCTGGGTGAACTGGTTCTTAATACATATGCCCACAGGGAGAATGTCATTTTAATAAGATGCTTCTACAAGCCACATCCTACTTAAAACAGAAGGTTTTCCCTTTGCTTTCATAAGCAAAAACTGGAGAAGTCCTGGTTGCCCTTAAGTTCATAGTAAAAAACTGTGAAGTAATGTAACAATGAGCCGGCAGTCTGCAAAGTAACTCTTTGCCAATTCAGCTATCTATGTTTTGTTTTGTTTGTAGCTGAAGCTTTCCTAGGAAAATACATCTATATTGAACATTCTTGAAAACCACTAATTAGTATACCTAAATCTGCTTGTATTGGCTCTGCAGTAGTTGTTCTCCTGATTTCCCAATCTATTGTTTTGTTCTGCTACCACCATGCTGCAACTAAAATAAAAGTAGTCAAATAGAAATTGGGTAGGGGAGATAATAAAATAAACAACTGCATCTCAAGAGATCAAGGCAAAAAATGGAGAGTCTTCAAAAAATAAGAAATCACTGATTCATTGAAGCAGTCAGATTTTGATGTTGATTTACAGACGTGACCCAATGGTGTATAAGCACTAAGGGTTGTTCAAGACTATTAACTGGGTTGTAGGGAAAATTGTTTTTATATATCCACTTCAATTCATGTGTATATATCATCTGTTAACATTTTTAATTCTGGTAAATTTTTTCCAGCTCATAGAATACATTAATGTCATATATGTTATATATGACATTAAATTTATTTATGAATACATCCATGTTCATATATTTAGACCTAAATTGTTCTTACATCTAGTTTACCAAAATCCCACATATAGCCTACTTTTAGGCATTTACACAAAATTAAACATTTGTTTTTAAAAAACAGTTGCTTTAAACTTTTCAAGTTACAGTTGTATTACAGTCTTTTAACAATAATTTTCACAAACTTTAATTTATCGCAAACTGCTGGTGATAATCTGGCTTATTTTATGTAATACACAGGTGAATTTTTACAAATATTTTATTGGTTGTGCATTTGTTCTCAAGTCAGTTGGAAAAATAGAGCTAGCACACGAACACCAAGGATATTAAGGTGCTGGGCTACAGGGACTTGGCTGTCAGCCCCAAGGACGAAACTATCCTGGACATGAATGACCTGACCTCATCATGATCTACAAGCGCCACTGTCCCTATTCCCTCCTGGAATACATGGAACTGCTCAGAAGCCAAGATCTCGCTGTCATCCAAATCCGTATTTCCCCGCCATCCCCAGAGGTGCAGGGCAGAGAGCCAGACCCCTGGAGCCATCTCCAAGGCTTCAGCCCCAAGAATCACTGGGACCCGCCCCACCCCACCCCAAAACACCCTGGCCCATTTCTATCATCATCCTACTCAGACTCCAACACGTATAGGCAGCCACACATCCACAAGCAGAGACTCCATGAAAGGCAGCTCTCAGAGCAAGCCTTTCATTGAGGAGTTTATCATTGAGCCATCCATGTTCCCTGCAGCCCAGCCCCTTACTCCAACAAGCCCATCAAGATTGAAACTGATTATTGGTCATGCCCTCTGTCACTGGTCATTGTGGAGATAGGATGAAAGAAGAAGGCATCACAGAAAGAGGCAGAGGAAGAGGATAACCCCAGAAAAGAGATGAAGGCTCTCAGGAAGGGTCAAAAACAGGAATTCAGTAAGGTGACTTTCTAACTTGAGAAAGATAATCTTGAAGGAAGAGATGAAAAAGTCATTGCCTACATGAAGAAAACCCAGTCCCTACTGGATCAGACACCTTTTCGAACCTCCCTGAACCCTAGGACAACTAAGTGTTCTTTCTCTGACTGTGGCAAGACCACCCTGAGCTAGCTACAGTCCACAGACCTCAGCCCATGGGGAGTAAGAATGGAAGGCCAGGCCTACAGATCTGTCACTATGAGATGCTGGTAGCAACTGATGAGAGGTGAACCAAGCACCTCCAGGTGGGGATCAGATGAGGTTTGAGATGTGTCTGTCAAGTGAGGACTTATCAAAGGTATTTTCCATATCTTCCATATCTTTCCATATCTTCTGAAGAATTTGACAAACTGTTCTGTGGAAGCAGAACAAACTCAAGAAAAAGTATTCTCTCTTCTGATCATCCCCACAATGACTCTCCATGACTGACACCTCCACTGCTTCAGGGCTCTGGAGCTGGGGGTTACTGATCCCAAGGCATCCTTTTCCCATGGTGGGCAGGGAGTGATCATCTCTTGGGGGAGCAGGGAGGTGGAGCAGAGGTGGATCTAGCTCCATTCCCCAAGTAGAGGGGCAGCCAAGACCTCTGCAGCCCTGGGGTTGTGAGACATGGACTTTCTTCCCCATAATGAGTGGTGGGGGTACTCTTTCTTATCCCTGGTACTCACTGCACAAGGCAAACCCAGTCTGGACTCCAGGAGGCACAAAGTTAATGTTTGTGCCTTCCCTCTGCCCACATCCCCACAAGAAGGTTTCCAGAAGAAGAGAAAAAAATGAACATGGTACTTAGTGGTCAGGTCTGTCAGGTGTGTTGACCAATGGGTAGGTAGAACCCTTGGCCCTGGTAGGAGGAGGGTGAGTGTGGGAAGCAGCCAGGCAGACAAGGAAACTCCAGCACCCTGTGTGCCAAGCTCTTCTCCTCATCTCAACTTTTACAGCTTGCCCTACACCTGGGTCTCCTGGCTTCTTTGACTCTAGCAGGAGGAGCAGGCTCCAGCTCAAGATCTCTAGCAGTGAGGCTGTCCTGCTCTCTAGCTCACCTTTTCCTTTACTTGCCACCCCCAAGCATGGCAGCCTCTTGTTCCAGTACTGACTTCCTCAGAAGCCTTGGTTTAAATTGGAGATGTCACCTATACAAAAACGAGGGCACCATCAGCCGCTAGGCGAAGTAAACTAGAACGCTACATTCTAGGACCAACCCAGGTCCTGGGCAGAACCCAGGCCTTCAGACTCCCTTGGATAGGATTAAGGAAAACAGGCTACAAGGACATTTCTCAGTATCTTGGCTATCAAGTCCCACTCATGCTCATACATCCTCCAACATACTCTCTAAAGAATGCAATGTATTGGGGCACTGCCCCCCCCACTTTCCTCACCTAACTCTCTGCCCTACCTAAATCAAACTATCATTTTTTATTCTCTACAAACATATATGTATATACAATTTTATATAATGTATTTGTATGTTTTTTACAAATACAGGAATATCTAGGTCTGGGTTTTGTTCCTGCCCAGACCCTGGCATCCCTTGCCACTATGTGTATGATAACGCTGGGAAGGGGGACTGTGTTTGTAATTAAAGGATGTGGTGGGTCCTACCCCAACCCCAAATTTTATATATATATATATATACACACACACACACTATATAGATGCTCTATTATTGCCAATATTTAAGTAAGAGTATAACAAAACACAGTGAAAAAGAGTTGATTTCAAATGTGTGTGTGTGTGTGTAGACAAAGAGAGAGAATCCAATTACAGATGATACTCAGATAAGGAAAAATTATGAAGATAGCTTTTTTTCTGCCTTCAGACTTGAACTAAAATATCGATTCTTCCTAGATCTTGACTCTGCTGGCTTTGGACTAGAACTATACCATCAGCTCTCCCAGGTCTCTGGCTTGCTGAATCACCCTACAGATCTTGGGACTTGCCAGCCTCTGTAATCATGTGAGCCCATTCCTCGATTCTTTATAATAAATCTCTTGATAGATAGATAGTGATAGAGACATATAGATATAGATACTAATGAAGATACACAAACTAAAATGTTGGAAAAGAATTTTTTATTGTACCGATGTCATTATACACACACACACACACACACACACACACACACACACACACACACACATACACACATTCCATTTCTCTGCAGTACCCTGGGTAATATACTGTTACATAAGACGACTGAAGATAACATTTACATCCTAACATGAGGACCAGGAGATCAACTCATGTTTCATATGTTATCTAGTAATGAAAACAACATGAAAAGAATAGTTATCTCCCAGAATGACATGATGACTTTGATAACACCTGCACATTTTTATGAAATGCCTTCCTAAAAAAAAAAAAATATATATATATATATATAAATATATATAATTTGGGGCAGCCAAAAGTTAAGTCAGTCTCATTGATATTATAGTTGTATTTAAAATTTTCTCCTCACCAATGACTTACTTTCACGTGCTTCTAATCGTGAAAGTGCACTTTAATAGAGCTATAGAGTACAGTGTTAAAGAGATGGCACATTTACCATTGTGCAGTAACATAAAATCAATGGCAGCTAGTCATACAGGGTTTTTCAATTTCCATCACACATGATTTGTGGCCCTTGGTTCAGTGGATAATCCAACTGTAAACAGTGACTCACTGTTAACAACTCTAGGAAATAGGATTAGCAATTTCTAATTTCAAAGTAAACCTATTTCATTTTTGTCCTGCAAATAAAAACAATGTGTTCAGAGATTAAGCTTTTCAGCTTTTAGAGCTCCCCAGAAACAAAAATGCTGGAAACAAACTTTTATTGTACTAATGTCATTAATGGAAACCAAGGAGTATATGTTCCTAATAGCTTTTTAACAGTTTGGTACTACTACTACTATTACTACTACTACTGCTACTACTAGATTGAATTTCAATTAGAGGAAACTTAACATTTGAATTGAAAGAAAATTTAATTGAACTTCTGGAAACTAAAAATCGTAGACATATCCTCTACTCAATGTAATCAGGAGAAAAATAAAAGTTCATGTATTATTACAAAAGTATTTCCACATCAAAAGTTTTAGGTGAGATTTTAGGAAATTGGTTTGTCTTGAAACACAGTTAAATTGAATCAATGATCTTGTAGTTTTTGTGAATTATTTATGGTACCATTCTAAAACCTACTTTTCTCTACTTATCCGTGAATTCCTTTAGTAGAATATTGCCTTGATCGAAAACTATACCTCCATACTGAGTTATAGATTCTTCTCAACTCCCTATTCCAAAGAACAGAGGATGGTGTCTTTTATTCTGCTTTTAGAACAAAACTGTCACTGTGTTAGGCCATTGGGTCTCTGTCAATAATACTCATGTCTGGCTTTTTAAAAAATGTCCATGCTTGAACCTTATATCCGGGGATTTCTCTAATTGGTCTGGGCTGAAAACTGCTAATCTGTGTTTTTTAAGCTTTCCAGATATTTATAGTATACAGCCATAGTGGGAAACACTGTGCTAGATTAACCAAGGAAGGGTTACACCAAAAGGAAGCCTGAGGCTATGTAACTGGGATTTAGAACCACAATATTTATTGTCCAAGTTTGTAGCAAGAAAACTGTACTGAATCCAAAGGGCAAATAAGATCAATCAAGAGACAGAATAAAGTTAGTGGACAGGAAAGTCAATATTGCAATCTGGAGGAGTTTTGTGGAACAGTCTTTATGACTGGTGACCATTGGCAGAAAGCAGATTCAGAAGTTAACTGAATAATCCATTCCAGTCTGAAAAAAAACTAAGAATAAATATCTCCCTAGCTCCTTCTGTGGGAAACTTGACTACCTGTCCAGGCAAAGAAATTATATTATCCTGACATTGCAAGGTACACTTTTTTTTTTCCCATTGAACTCATTAATCATCAAGAAACTTGTTCACATAATTCTGATATGAGTACATGCTGTCTAACATGAGATTAGAGAAGGTTGTGTCATTTATAAGTTTACGGTAGAGAGCAGTTAAAAATCAGAGCTCCAGGTCCATGACTGACCAGGCCCATTTACCTTTAAAATCTCACTCACGTTACAAATTTGTTAAGTATTTTTATAGAACTCATGGGACTCTGGAAGCCACTAGAGCTGATTCATTTATCAGTCTTTTATTTTATATTAGTTATATCTCATAGGCACTATATAAGAAAGATGCTAGGCACTCAGGAAAAGATATAGCTCCTGTCCTCAAAGATCTCACATTCTCATAAACTAAATAGAAAGTTACCAAACTATTAAAATATACTTAAGATACTGCATCATTAGTGTTAGGCTAGCAGATAAGAACAAGGCATGAGAAGGGCAGCACAAAAGAATTCAATAGGTGTGGTTGGGAGTGGACCATCAAAGTGCTTTTGAGAGATTATATTTATAGTGATTCCTGAATCAAAGAAAGGAAGCATTAAGGGATTGTAGTGCAGAGCCACAGAAAACTCAAAAAGCATGCATTAGGGTATGGTCCAAAAAGGGGCTGCATGGAAGGAAACACATGGGAAAGATCAAATAAGACGAATACATGTTTGTTTGTTTGTTTGTTTTTTACACCCAAGATTGCTTGAATTCTCTCTTAAAGGTAATAAAGAACAATTTGAAGATTTCACACAAGAGTTTGAACAATCAGGTCTTTAAGAATAAAAAGAAGCTAAGTGAGAGACAAAAGCATTAGTTATAAGATTACTGAAATAATACAGTTGATATTTATGCTAAACAAAGCTAACATAGCTAAGATAGAGTCTGAGTACAGGGCGAACAGAATTCATTGAAGATGCATTTAGAAATTGACAGGATTTAAGGAACAGTAGGAATGAGGAGGGCTGGAATAATACAAAAATTACTTCCAATTTTTAGCTTATGAAATCAGATGAAACTGAAGTGCCATTTACTAAGGAGGATAAAATGAAACAGTTGATTTAGGAGAGAGACATTATGAGTTCAGTCTTATGCAAGTTGAATTTGAGGTGCCACTGGCCAGTTAACAGGAGCAATCATAGAACTGTCAGAGATAGGCTAAGATGCACAGGAGCAACTTTGTGTTTGAGTCAGGCATTGTGAGTCATCAATCTATATTTCTTTGTTATAGCCATGGGTCTTCTCAGAAACCTGATTCCCAAGCTTTTCCTTCCTGAGGAGAGCACAAAAGCAGCTGACGGTAATAGTGAGGTAACAGAAAATGTGGCAGAATCTGCACCTTTGTCACCCAGCATATTTTTTGAGAAGGTAATGGGCTTCAGATGAAACCATGGGAAACACAGAAATAGAGAGTATGGTGGAGGATATATCTCCAAAAAGGATGCTAAGACAGACAGTTCAAAAAGTAGAAAGAAAACAAAGAGGCCAAGAGAGGAAAGCATTGTAAAGGGAAGAAAATGAAAAAGTCAACTCTACTATCAAATACTACTCAAAAATTAATTATATAAGAACCGTAAATTACTCCATCCAATTTTACAATTAGAAGTTTTTGGAAATATTGGCAAAAGTAGTTCCAGTAATTTCCAGGGATGGGATTCTAATCACAGTGAGCTATATATAAGTGGCATGAGTAAGAGATGAGGGGCATTCTTTCAATAAACTTGGTTGTTAATGGACAGAATTATATGGTGTGATGGCTAGAAAAATATACAAGATTGAAGTGATTTCTGGGTTTATGAATTGTTTTAAGTTGCAGAGATGGAAATTCATTGAAAGGAGTAGTTACAGGAATCTTGCAGTTACAAGATTCATCCATGATATTTAATGGATTGATGTCCCTGAGGAAATGGGGATGATGGCACCCATAGCAAAGTAGGACGGATTTTTTTTTAACAGAAAGAATGACTGCTTCCTCTGAGAAGAGAGGGAAAAGGCTACAGCGGATACAGATATATTGAGAAACTAGAAGAGTCCTCCTAGTCTGGTCTGTTTTCTCTATGAATTCCAAGGCAGAGTCAACTTCTGTGAGTCGAAGGATAGGAGTAGGCTAGCGAATTTGGGAAGAGTTATGGAAGCCTAGAATAATAATGCATAGGAGAGAGACTGATGAAAAGTTTAAAGGATTTCCAGGAAGATTTAAGTACTTAACTGAAGCTAGAAACTGTAAATCTGTTCTGTCCCATCTTTCCATAGTTATGTGATTTCCTTTAGCAGTGCTCAGGTGCCCGAACACAGTTAAACAGGTAATCCAGGTTGACAACGAGGCTTCAATGTGCAGGTATTGAGAAAGATAAGGAGACAAAGCTGTTGAGGTTATGGGAGAAAGGGAGATGAAAATGAGGTTCATGGTTTCAAGATGAAATGCAGAAGAAAATGAAGCTAGGGTAGAGAAATAGAAAATTGAAAAATCAAGGATCTAAAAGTTACCTTGAAGTTAATGTATGGGTAGAGTGAAAAAAAGGAGCTGAAGGTTGGAAAGGCATATTCAGGAAGTAGACTGTTGCAGCTTACTATTGCATAATACAGCTATTATTTTATTTTGTACCATTATCTTCCACAACCATCCCTGGTAGTCAATAAATGTTTGTCAAATTAAACTTATTCTGAGATATATAGAAAAGAATTTTTTTTTTAAATTGAGAGATAAACCACATAGTGCTCTACATTGTAAAATACTTTCCTCACCCAGACAGAGCATAAAGGTCTTATATTCAAGCTAGTAAACCACTCAAAAGCAATAGCGAGCACTAAGCCTCCAATTTCATCCTAAAACTCTGAGGATCTGATTCAAATACCATGTTTTGGCCACTAAGATTTAATTTTAAAACTAGATGAGTCATCCTGTTCATGAGATATTTTAAGTGAAGACTGCACTGGATGAAGAGACACCCTATCTAAGCCTAAAACTAATACGGAGGAAACACAGCAAATTATATACAATCTTTGTTGTTGGCTTTTTTCCACAGAAAAGGAGATTAGTTACCAGAATTTGACTTCACTCAACTGAAGAAATTGATCCTAGAGATGCATATGTTGACAATCACTTGTAACAATATCTACTTTTCTCATTTTGGAGGAAAAAAGTCCTTAGAGATCACTTAATCCAAGCACTTCATTATGCAGCATAAAGAGCAAGTCCTGAAAAAGGTTAAGTGATGTATCCAAAGTCATACAGAAAGTAAACAGCTTCAGTGTAACCAGGACCAAATTTTTCCACTACAGTGAAAATTGCCGGAATATTAAAGAAGCTCTCTGGCTTATTTATGTAAGTATGTATATCAGTGAAATTGAGTAAAATGGCCATGATTTCAATAGAAGCAATTGCTTTCCATCTACCCTTTACAAGAACACTGTGAGCTAAACTGCTTATGCATCCTCTTTTTTTGTTGCAAATGAGCAAAAGAAAGTTTCAAATAGGTGATAACACACACACACACACACACACACACACACACACACAGAGGGAAACAGAGAATAATAACTGAGAGAAGAAGATCTATGAAAACATAATTCACAATCGGAAGTTTCTCTTCCTGGATAATTAGAAATAGGCTCTATTTGCTTACTTTTTTGGGGGGGTAATCCCTGATGTGTTTGACTAAAATGGTAATTAGCTATATTTTCCATTTTGGTTGAAACTTATTGTATATCATGTGTAGTGTAGTTCTGGTCTCAAGATGGAAATGGATAATCAGGAGAATATTTTTCAATGTCTCCTCTCTGTAAAGATTTACTGAGTTGTCTCCAATGTACACTGACAGCTTCTGCATTAAAATTAGAGGAAAGTAGATATAGATATTGTCAAGCTAAAAAAAAAAAACTCTCCCCTTTCATTTTCATTCTACTAAAATAAATCAGGTCCATATCTTTTAATATTTTATTAGAATTGTTCATTTCTGAAGGTCAAGAGCAAAAGAACTTTTCAAAATTTAAAAAAAATTCAAAAAAGGTGGCAGTTAATTGATAGTCTCCAGACACCAACAAAAGTCTGGACTACAAGACTAAAAGCTATATTAATTTCCTTGTTCAAAATTACTGGTGTTACTTAACTATGTAACTTAACTTCAGTGTGACCTATATTAATTTGTTTGCGAACAATAAAAACCCATTCTAAATAAACTTAAATAAAAAGAAACTTATTAGAAGAATATCGGGGCATTACCAAGTGGATGGAGTTGTGGAGAACTAGGATTGGAATCAAAGCAAAAACCCAGACTAGAACTGCTTTTCTGTAAGAAAAAAAAGCTGCTGGAATCAATGAGTTCTAGCTGTTTCTTCCACCTGTTTCATTCTACTCAAGATTTAAAATCCTAGAAGAGGGATTCTATTTGGTTAAACTTGGGTTTCACATGTTCCCCTTGAGTGTATATGAGTATTAAGATGTGGGGGAACTTCTAGCTGAATTCAGTAAGCCAAAAAACAGTACAATATGATTAACTCCCCCTTCCTGACTAAATATAATGGGGGAGAGGTAATTTTTCAAAAGAAAATCAGGGTATTGTTAAGAAATGGGAATTCATGCTGGGCAGTCAAAATTTTAAAGACTTACCCACTTCAAGCCAAAAATCTTAGCATTGATTTTGAAGGAAATGATGATGATGATGATGATAATGATGATGATGATAATGGCTAACCTTTAATGCAAATATGTCTGTTATCATATAAGAAAGTGTATACATTATTCAAAGGTCCCCAAATCAAGACAGCAGAGGATACACTGGAAATCTGGGACAAGTGCCCTCCTCAACTGAAAGTGTTTATAAATATCTTTTGCTTACCAGCAGTAGTCTAAATGCCTGAGGTGACCAACAATTTATTTTTTCCTTCTAGAGCTACAATCAGGCTTCACATTTATAAGTCACCATATATCTAACATAGAGATAGCAGTTAGTCCAGCCCAAAGGAAAAGAAGTGGAATCACCTCAGAAATGATTTAATCCATGCTTCAAACTAGCATATCTATCCTGAAAATCATTCCTGACTGCATGAACACCTGAGAGAAATTTGCATTTGATAGTTCTGACAACCACAAACATTAAACCTTAATAACATGTAATGTTGCAGAAGTTTCACATATCTGCAATTCATAAGCACTATCTGTTTTGAGCAAAAATAAGTTACCAAAAGTAGATTCAAATGGTTTCAATTTAATGTGATAACTAATAAAATAATGCTGAACACTGAGCAGAACTCTAAATTCCACCTCAGTGGTTCTGACTTTTCTCTTTCCTGAATTAATAATTATCTTAATACAGATACATCTTACATAATATGACCATTTGTGTATTTTGTGTTGTGTGTTGCTCAAGAAGAGGGGGAAATCGGAGGGGGAGATGAACCATGAGAGACTATGGACTCTGAGAAACAAACTGAGGGTTCTAGAGGGGAGGGGGGTGGGGGGATGGGTTAGCCTGGTGATGGGTATTAAAGAGGGCACGTACTGCATGGAGCACTGGGTGTTATATGCAAACAATGAATCATGGAACATTACATCAAAAACTAACGATGTAATGTATGGTGACTATCCTAACATAATAAAAAAAAAAAGAAAAAAAAGAAATACATTGTAAGTAGTGAAAATCAATGAGCAAGGTTGGAATAATTCCAAAAATCTTGAAATAGTTATGAACCAAAATAATATTTTAGAACAATTTCTAAAGGATGTTACATAGAGTTATAAGACATATGTCTTAGAAGGTAATTGAGAAACATTTTAGTTTAAATTCTTTATTTCAAGAGATTACCAATGATCTAATAGCACACATTGCATAATTAAAATCAAAGACAATTCAATACAGAACATAGGACTGAGTATAGACAATATCCAACATGGTCCTGAATGTAAGCAATATATGGTTCAAAAAAATAAGAAAGCTGTACAGTTCCTACCTTAGACATTTACCTTTATGTCCAGAAAAAAAAAAAATTGTCATCCTAAATATTAACTCTTGCCCTTTTTTCCAGAGTCACTAATTCTCAAATTTCTAATGGAAAACATACTGCTGTATATTGGTTGTGAAATAACTTTATTGACAGTCCTCTTTTTCCTTCCCCAGTATTACCATAGATGTTCACGGAGAGCAAACAAGCATCTCAGAACTGGAATATATCAAATAATTTCCCAAAGAGATATGGCAATAAATTCTCACAAATTGGGATTGCAAGGAGGAAGAGATGTTTTCATAAAGTTTTATCTTAAAAATAGATACATTTATATAAAGTGTATCATATGTTTAGCTTATTTTGTTAGCAAAACATGCACACACATAGACTCAGACTTTTAGAATTAGCCAAACTGTACAGAAAACCTAGACTGCTGTTTCATAAATGCAGTAAGATTATTTTGATAGGGGGACATTAATTTTTTAAAAGGCATATTATTTATGCATCAAGAAAAGTATAACTAGAACATCAAATGCCTTTATTTCATTGATATTTGCATTAAGAAGCTAAAGGTCTGTTGTTTGGTTAGGGTTTGTTTTGGTTCTTCTGTTTGTTTTGGTTGTTTCTGTTTTTGTTTTTGGTTTTTTCCCCAAAGGTTATTTTAGAATGTTAACAATTTGGGGATATAGGTAAAGGTAAATGTGTATTCACTATACAACTCTTGGAACTTTTCTACATACTAGAAAACTGTTATAATATTAGTTATTTCATGCCTCCCTGCACTTTGCATACATTGACCTTCCCTATCTGCTCTACCGATCTAACTCTAACCATCTATAAACTAATATCATTTCCTCAGTCAAGTGACCTGCCCACGCAGAGCTAGGCACCGTCCCGTCTGTAAGCGCATTATATGCTGTACCCAGACAATGCTTCTGTTGTATTCTTTAATACCTATTTGTTGTCAAGGCCATCTCTTCCACTTCCAAGGGACATGCAGACATGCAGTAAAATCACATGGAGAAAAATTTTAAGGTCCTGATACAATTCTCCAATCAGACTTGGTGAGGAATAAGAATCCACATTTTTTAAAAGTCCTCCATTGAGTCTAATGTTCATCTATAGTTAAGAATAACTGTACTAACCTGCAAACTTCAATGTTAAAGAGCTTTTTTTTTTTTACTTATTTACTTATAACTTGTTGATTGAAACACAGCACATGGTAGGCACAGAGCAATGTTTAGGGAAGCATATAATACAGGAGTAAATAGCAAATCAATAATAATGATACAGACAGCAATATATGGAGAAGAACAGATTAAGCTGGAAGCACGCCAGCATAGACCTGATCTTTAAAAGAGGCTTGGTTGAAAAGACAAGATAGTAGGAGGATCATCAGCTCCAGCAGCACAAACTGCTTCGTGCATTCAGGAATAAATCTGTAATATTAAAGAAAAAATACTTCCTGCTGTGGGGATCAGAGCTCCTGGTTAACTGGTCCCTCTAAGAGCAAAAGCTTCTAATGCTCCAAAATAACTGCAAACTTTCTATCAACAAAGAACTTAGTTGCATTTAAATATTTTTCAGGTGGTTGTGAGAATATTTTCATGCAAATTTATTACAGGTCATCTTCTTTTTTAATGGGGTCCCATGTCTCTTTCCTTGGAAACGCCATATAATTCTGTCTTTAAAATAGTTTCCTCAAACTGAGCATACTGAATACTATAAAGAGATGCCTTAGTACACATAATTTAGATAAATATATCAGGCATGAAGGAAGCATTTGGTTTACTGAGGAATGAGTCACTATGTGAACTAAAATATAAGAAAAGTGTCCTAGCACCAAAGAAAGGCCATTCCTGATGGATGAAACATGGGTGAGGGCCTCCACGTCACTGCCTCCTGCAGAACTTTTCCCTCCCTTTCAACCCCCATTATTCATGCATAAAACTATTCTTTCTCTCCTAATATGCCCCTCCTTTTATGAGTAAGAAGTTGTGAGATTTCATCATGTAATGGAAACTTAAGTGTTCAGAGTTAATTTCAACAAATAATACTAATAACATTATTAATTCATTAGTGAGAAATTAGTGCTATAAGGCATGGACATTGTTATAATCATCTCTGTATCCTCAATTTCTTGAACAAGATCTGGTAGACAACAGGCACATGACAAACATTTGTTAAATAAATCAATGAATTAGTGATACTAGATCCACTCTTCCATAGAGTAAATGGAGTAAGGCAAAGCAAACCTAAGTTAGTATTCCTGTGTTATAAAATACATTTCTTTTTACACTCAAAACCTAGACATAAGAGAATCCAGAGTAGCATAACTTCAAGCTCAAAAAGTTGTGGTCAACCACAGTGCAAAGATTTGGGACTATCAGTCGACACTCTGCCTATCCTTCTAAAGCCTGGATTCAAGTACCCTTAAAAGTCATCCAGAGAGACTGAAAGAGGATGCAGAAGGATGTGAAGTTTCTTTTCTTTTTTTTTTTTAATTTTATTTTATTATGTTATGTTAATCACCATACATTACATCATTAGATTTTGATGTAATGTTCCATGATTCATTGTTTGCATATAACACCCAGTGCTCCATTCAATACGTGCCCCCTTTGATACCCATCACCAGGCTAATCCCTCCCCCTACACCCCTCCCCTCTAAAACCCTCAGTTTGTTTCTCAGCGTCCATAGCCTCTCATGGTTTGTCTCCCCCTCTGATTCCCCCCACTTCATTTTTCCCTTCTTACTATCTTCTTCTTTTTTTTTTTAACATAAAATGTCTTATTTGTTTCAGAGGTACAGGTCTGTGATTCAACATTCTTACACAATTCACAGCACTCACCATAGCACACACCCTCCCCAATGTCTATCACCCAGCCACCCCATCGCTCCCACCCCCCACCACTCCAGCAACCCTCAGTTTGTTTTCTGAGATTAAGAATTCCTCATATCAGTGAGATCAAATGATACATGTCTTTCTCTGATTGACTTTTTTCGCTTAGCATGATACCCTCTAGTTCCATCCACGTCGTTGCAAATGGCAAGATTTCATTTTTTGATGGCTGCATAATATTCCATTGTATATGTATATACCACAACTTCTTTATCCATTCATCTGTCAGTGGACATCTTGGCTCTTCCCATAGTTTGGCTATTGTGGACATTGCTGCTATAAACATTGGGGTGAACGTACCCCTTCAGATCACTACATTTGTATCTTTGGGCTAAATACCCAGTAGTGCAATTCCTGGGTCATATGGTAGCTCTATTTCCAACTTTTTGAGGGACCTCCATATTGTTTTCCAGAGTGGCTGCACCAGCTTGCATTCCCACCAACAGTGTAGGAGGGTTCCCCTTTCTCCACATCCTTGCCAATATCTGTCGTTTCCTGACTTGTTAATTTTAGCTATTCTGACTGGTATGAGATGGTATCTCACTGAGGTTTTGATTTGGATTTCCCTCATGCCGAGCGATGTTGAGCACTTTTTCATGTGTCTGTTGGCCATTTGGATGTCTTCTTTGGAAAAATGTCTGTTCATGTCTTCTGCCCATTTCTTGATTGGATTATTTTTCTTTGGGTGTTGAGTTTGAGAAGTTCGTTATAGATTTTGGATACTAGCCCTTTATCTGATATGTCATTTGCAAATATCTTCTCCCATTCTGTTGGTTGTCTTTTGGTTTTGTTGACTGTTTCCTTTGCTGTGCAAAAGTTTTTATCTTGATGAAGCCCCAATAGTTCATTTTGGCCCTTGGTCCCTTTGCCTTTGGCAATGTTCCTAGGAAGAAGTTGCTGTGGCTGAGGTCGAAGAGGTTGCTGCCTGTGTTCTCCTCTAGGATTTTGATGGACTCCTGTCTCACATTTAGGTCTTTCAACCATTTTGCGTCTATTTTTGTGTGTAGTGTAAGGAAATGGTCCACTTTCATTCTTCTGCATGTGGCTGTCCAATGTTCCCAACACCATTTGTTGAAGAGACTGTCTTTTTTCCATTGGACATTCTTTCCTGCTCTGTTGAAGATTAGTTGACCATAGAGTTGAGGGTCCATTTCTGGGCTCTCTGTTCTGTTCCACTGGTCTATGTGTCTGTTTTTGTGCCAGTACCATACTGTCTTGATGATTACAGCTTTGGAATAGAGCTTGAAGTCTGGAATTGTGATGCCACCAGCTTTGCTTCTCTTTTTCAACATTCCTCTGGCTATTCGGGGTCTTTTCTGGTTCCGTACAAATTTTAGGATTATTTGTTTCATTTCTTTGAAAAAAGCTGATGGTATTTTGATAGGGATTGCATTAAATGTGTAGATTGCTCTAGGTAGCATTCAAAAAGGAGAATTACAGACCAATATCCCTGATGAACATGGATGCAAAAATTCTCACCAAAATACTAGCCAATAGGATCCAACAGCACATTAAAAGGATTATTCACCACGACCAAGTGGGATTTATTCCTGGGCTGCAAGGTTGGTTCAATATCCGCAAATCAATCAATGTGATACAATACATTAATAAAAGAAAGAACAAGAACCATATGATCCTCTCAGTAGATGCAGAAAAAGCATTTGACAAAGTACAGCATCCTTTCTTGATCAAAACTCTTCAGAGTATAGGGATAGAGGGTACATACCTCAATATCATAAAAGCTATCTATGAAAAACCCACAGTGAATTTCATTCTCAATGGGGAAAAACTGAGAGCTTTCCCCCTAAGGTCAAGAACACAGCAGGGATGTCCACTATCACCACTGCTATTCAACATAGTATTGGAAGTCCTAGCCACTGCAATCAGACAACAAAAAGAAATAAAAGGCATGTGAAACGGCAAAGAAGAAGTGAAACTCTCACTGTTTGCAGATGATATGATACTTTATGAGGAAAACCCAAAAGACTCCACCCCAAAACTGCTAGAAATCATACAGGAATTCAGTAAAGTGGCAGGATATAAAATCAATGCACAGAAATCAGTGGCATTCCTATACACCAACAACAAGACAGAAGAAAGAGAAATTAAGGAGTTGATCCCATTTACAACTGCACCCAAAACCATAAGATACCTAGGAATAAATCTAACCAAAGAGGCAAAGAATCTGTGTTCAGAAAACTATAAAATACTCATGAAAGAAATTGAGGAAGACACAAAGAAATGGCAAAACGTTCCATGCTCATGGATTGGAAGAATAAATATTGTGAAGATGTCAATGCTACCTGGATGTGAAGTTTCTACAGTCAAGCATAATAAGGAAAATCATAAGACCATCCAGAAAGGGAAATAGAACATTTTAGCAGGTAGAAGAAAATGCATTCTCTTCTACTACTGATAAGCTTATAAAATTTGGGATTCAGTTTCCTATCATCAAAGGCCCAGAAACCTGAAAATTTATTTCCCAAATTATTCATAACTTTAAAAAAAAAACTTGATATCATAGATGGATATGTTGGATATCATAGAACCTGAAATCTGGTGCTTTTAAAATTTTTGCTGCATACAAGATCATTAACAGAGAAATATACCATGACTAGCACGTCATACAGAGGTCTCAATGCCTTTAGTGTTGCTATTAATAGCTAGGGAAATTCAGAGCCTCTTACTTATTCTCTCATTGTTTGCACCTGATGTCAGCTTAGACAGAATGATTTGTTTAAAATATGTAATTCAGAAGGCATCTCAAGAAGTAATGTGGAATGTATAAACGAGGCCTGCCTAATTTCAAGTGAAATATACAAGAGAGAAATGCATATTAATGTAAAATGACTATAAATCAAAAGCTATTTCATTTTCTAGGGTAGTATAAAAGCCAAACCTGTTTGAAACCATAATTCAGCTGTCATAATCTCTTAGATATACCACTGACCTTCCTTGGAAGTTTCTGTCTCATAGAAGTGAATGGATCAGGAGGAACAACATTAAATCACATGGCATTACTGAGAGCCAGGTACTTGAAAGTAATTTAGCTCACTTGAGCAAGTCCTTTAACCACAAGTCACACTTTCCTAGATAGAGATTCCTTGGCTGTACATGCACATACACTGACATAAAACACATTCACTGTGTAGACTATACAAAGAGATTCGTTGTGTATTCCATGCCGGTGCTTACAGATTTTTTCAATCAATATTGAACTCCAGTGCTCCAGTGTTTTCAAGAAACAGCTGAAAGATTTTGTGTTGTAATTCCTGAAGCCACTTGTCTGATTAACTTAAGAATGTATATTTTCTCTGGGTATTTTACATTTATTATTAATAAATAGCCAGTATCTAACATGATTGCTTGGCTGCCTACCTCTCCAAAATTAATCATTCTATTAAAACTGTGACTTTCAGTGTTAAGCATGAGGTAGGAAACGAGCTTGAATCTAAAATCATGCTATTCACCAATGTCAGGGATTGGTTTTAGGGATTAAAACAAAAATATTTTTGAAAGAAGGGTTAAAGAACAATCTGCTTTTGGAACTTATGGGGACTTTTAAACTGGAAGGAAATAGATGATCTTTATTTGACTCCATGAGCAATTTGTTACTGGATTTTTAATGAAGAGCTGGTATTGTTTCTATGGACAATAATTATTTTATCATTACCTCCTCCCCCAAAGACAGAAGATGAAATTGCTACTTTAAAAGCTTTTTAACTATGTCAGCATTTCTTATGATTGTGGATGAGGGAGGGTAAGGTATGGAATATAGAGACCGCTGCTTAGAGCTTCAAACAACTATCTACGAACTGCACTACAAATCGGTAGATCCATGTTTCACCCTCAAACCTTTTCCTTAATGAATATCTGCTGATCTCTAAGAGTTTTCCTTTTTCAAGATAAGGAGAAAACTATTCATTGTACAGTTGAGGAATAACTGATTCCCAAAGGGCTTACTCTAATCACAAGGAAAAACACACTTTAAGAATCATTTCTATTATCTAATACAAAGACTAAGAACATAAAGTCCTTGGTTCCATTTAAAACTCTACAAATAAATTTCTGGGTAAAGCACTCTGTACCTCAAATTTTTACCTATAAGACTTCCAAGTTAGGGAATTAAAAGCTAAAAACAAACATCCTGCATACAGCAAACACTGAGCTTCTACCAAAAAAAAAAAAAAAAAAAAAGATCATGTATTAAAGCATGGTTTCAAACTATTTGTGTAATTAACAAATGATCAGTAAATATTTGTTTAATCCCATTTATGGGGATGAGGTGCTGTGACATATGATGAATAGAATTTTAAAAAATAACTCACAGTCCCTGACTTCACAAATGTTACAATTTATATGGCAAAGCCAAGTTTTCAATGGTTTCATTCATGTTTCCAGAGTCATTTATAGATTGATTGCAAACAATTTTATAACAACCAATAGCCATCCCTCATACTGGGTGAACAGAAGCCTACTACAAGAGGCTGGATGACTTTTAAGAAATTTCAACATAACTTGGCATATTTTCTTGAAAAAAATAATACTAGGCAGATAGTTCCCTTTTTCACATCCCCAACCCTCAAACTCTTTTAAGCTCTTACATAGAAACACTATCAATTAATTAGAAGCTATAAGGAAACTATTACTCCAATTGTCACATAAAACCTGGAAATATTTCTTCTTATCACTAAAGTCAGTCAATTTACCTCCCACTTCATGAATCTGTCTTGAGTCTCCTAAGACCCCTGCAGTGTACCTTGTTACGTGGGATGAAAATAACATACTAGTGATGCCTGGCCCCATCAGTTCCTCAGCCACATAACATTTCCAGCCACTTTTATGAGCATCAACACTTTCCATCTGAGGACTCCTCTTGCATTTACTCTAAAAAATAAAGCAAAAAAAAAATTAAGTTACCCCCAAAATAACTACTACAGAGAGCCACCACTAACCTCTACCTTCTAGAACTGATTCATGAAATTTGGCTCTGACTAGTGGGAAGAATTTTGAGTTCCTTATTATTACAATCAGTGGCAAATTAGAGGCTAATTCCATCTAAAAATAGAAAAGAAAAAAAAAGAAGCAAATATCTGATATCTTAAACTTTTTTCCTGAGAAAAATCATTTAGGTGTGGGTCATTTAAAAAATGTAAAAAGGAATAATTAGAAAGAAAGAAAATGGGAGGTGTTAGGAAAATACTTACATGAATATAACATCTTTCAAGAGCATTTAAATAAGCCTGGAAAGAGTGCAAGATAAGTAGCCTTTGCTTCTGGCAACTTCTTAGTTATCAATCACCAAATCTTATAAGGTCCCCATGTACCTAAGTAACCTAAGCCATGAGATAGAACATGACATGTAAGATATAATATGAAATAGAAGAATCGATACATCTCAATGAAGGGATTATATTCCTGGTGAAGAAAAGATTGAGAGAGTGAACTGTGGGAAAGGTGCCTTCAAAAAGTAGTCTTCCATGGTCTTGATAAAGAAAAGAAATTTCTGGGGTGCCTGGGTGGCTCAGTCATTAAGCGGCTGCCTTGGGCTCAGGTCATGATCCCAGGGTCCTGGATGGAGCCCCATATCAGGCTCCCTGCTCTGCAGGAAGCCTGCTTCTCCCTCCCGCACTCCCCTTGCTTTTGTTCCCTCTCTCCCTGTATCTTTCTCTGTCAAATAAATAAATAAAATCTTAAAAAAAAAAAAAAAAAAAAAAAAAAAAGGAAGAAAGGAAATTTCTATCCAGAACAAAAGTAGCTGTGAAGAAGAATAACTACTGATGGGATATTTTCTTTAACCAAGAGCTGAATCACAGGATAGACATCTCATTCACTCTCATTATTTCAAAAGCCATCTATAGTTTGAGACCCTCACAAAGTTCTATATCTACATCAATTCATCATCTGAGCTTTATACAATATCTCTAATGTCTACTGGACATCCCCAAAAGAATGTCAAAAGGCAACTCACACACAGAAGGTCTAAATACTGAACATTATTTATCTTACTATTGGCCCATTCTTACTCATTTAGGCAGTCAATCAGTCACTCAACCATTTATCCAATATTTATTCAGTAGCCACCAGGTACTTGGCATTGTTCTAGAAGTCAGGGATACAGTAGAGAACTCAACTTTCACAAATGTCTTCCCACAAGGAGTTTACATTGTAGTGGCAATGTACAAACTCAGAAAAAAATAAAATATAACAAATATTGATAAGTTATAAAAAATAAATAGAGCAGGAAATGGGGAGGGACTTTAGATAGGGGGGCTGCTTCATAGAATGTGATCCTCCTCGTATGTTTTTTGTCTCAGAGAATGTCACCAACATACACTCAACTGCCAATCCAAAGACAAAGGTTGATTTGTGTTGTTGCAATTATTCTATACCCATAATAACCCTCCAAATCATTCAATTATTTCCTTCCCACTGCTATAGCATGAGGTCAACCTTACATTATCTCTTATCAAAATAATTACAAACGATCTCTAAAAGGTCTCCCTAATTCCAGTTTTACACCGCTTGAATCCATTTTTCAAACAGTAACCAGAGAGATACTACCAAATATAACCTTTAGGGCTGCTCGGTTTCCTCATGGATAAAATCCAAATGAGCTTTTCCTCTCTTACTCCTTCTCCATCACCACCACTCTCTATTTCACACTGTACTCTCAAGCCATAGACTGAATTACTGACAATCCCTTGACTCCTTCATAATTTTTTTTCTTCTTTCTACATGTGCTGTTTCCTTTCTCTGGAATATTTCTCATTCTGTCCCTTTCTTAGTCTCTCCCTCCCGCTTTTATTTTCAACTGGATAGATTCAACTGACTTCTCAGTTTAGACATAACCTTTTCCAGGAAGTCATCACTGAAAACTCCCGGAACCAAATCCTAGGGCTTCCCATAGTACATTGTGCATATGCATATCCGAAATCTTACATCATTATATTGAAAACCAGTCACTAATGTAGTAGAACGACACTGTGATGTTAAATGGTATTTTCTTCTCCCTGTTTTCTATTCCAATGGGTAGTTGGTGCTGAAAATGTTGCTTTATGGAGAGATGCATCAGAAAAAATAGTCCATGAATTCTTCTGCTTCCAAAGAATGGAGAGGATTTTTAGGTGTAGGCAAAATGACTGGGTTTACGAAGGAAAGCCAATTTCCTTGCTATTATAAAGAAACTGTGAGAACAGAAATCTGTGGGTCCAAGAGCAAAGGGAACTTGGGCCTGACTCCCAGAGCAGAGTCCGGGTGGGATGTAGGACTATGTGGTACATAGCTGCAGATGGATCCATAGGCAGTTTTCAAAGATGTCCCAGCCTCCAAAGTAACATGTGAGAAGAATGCCATTGGACCTGAAGCAGCCCTGTGAACCAGGGTGGTGGGTGATACAGTGATATTCTGGAGCACTGGGGACTGAGGACTCCATACCTTGCCAGCACGCGAGAGCTCATGTTTTTAGCATAATTAAGGTGGAGAGATCCTCAAAAAAACCAAGGATAAGTATAGAAGACATGCCTGGCTCCCTACTCAATATCTGTCTGCTCTTCCACCTTATTGAGAACCACCAATTTTCTGCAGGGTGTCAATGTACCTAACAAGAAAACCCTGTGATTTCCAGCCTTCCTCATAGCTAAGAGTGGTCAATAAGATGTAAGCCTAAGGCCTTGCAGGGATTTCCTGGAAAGCACTGGAAAATGTGCCAACTCAGTTGGTATACAGACTTTGCCCTTTTTTCCTCAAGTTCCTGCCTGTAAGTTATGGTGACATTGAAGACTGTATTCATCGCTGTATTATCTCCAACAAAGTGTATATTGCATAGTAATCATTTAATAACCATCATTCAGTGAGCTACCATATAGGAAAACGTTACTTTCTATAAACGCAAATGATTATTACATCCGAGCTCTGGATTTCCCAAACCACCCAAAGTAAAAGGACAGCATTTTGGTCACATGTTCCTCAAGAGAAGGAACTACATATTATCTATGTACATTAGGTACACAGAGCCTGATGCCATTTTTTAATTACCTCTAAAGCATCAAAAAATAATCAATGAGAATTTTGAAAAAATATTCTGAATCACCTTTTATTCTAATAGTATGAGGACTTTCCCTTAGTTCTCAATGTAATGAGCCCCTAAAATTGTCTGTCGATGCTGGTACAAGCCAGAATAGGCTAGTTTGTGCAAGAGTAGCAACTAGCCTGTAAGTTTCAGGAATTTATCACTAACAAAAAATTTTTCTTCACTCATGCCAGGTCCAGGTGGTCCCCCAGAGCCGCTCTTCTCCTAAGGTTGGCTCAGTATTCCAGGCCGCTTTAATCTCTGGCACATTTATGTCAACACACGCCTCCATGGTCACAATGGCAGGAAAAGAGAGTTCTTAAAAATCTCATATTAGTCATCAAAGGTTCTGACAGACAGTGACACAGAGGTATCACTGCTACCCACAAAGCATTCTAGAACTAGTCACATAAGTCTGCTTATTTGTAGTGATGTGAGGAAGTATTCTCCTCCCATGTTTCCAAAAGGAGAAGAGAAATGGACATTGGTGATCATGTGCAATCTCTAGCACCCACAGGCAGTTTTTAGAAGAAATATTCTCATATCCCTAAAGACAGAGGTTCTGAAACTTTTTGGATTTGGGCTCTCTCTATACTTAAAAAAATCACTGAGGGTGCTAAGGGCTTTTGTTGATGTTTATTTTATCTACCAATATTTATCATATTTGAAATTAAAGCTGAGGAATTTTAAAAATATGAATTTATTTTAGGAGAATAATAATATACCCATCATACACTAAAATAAATAATATTTTTTTAGTAAAAATAACTAGATTTCCAAATGAAACAAAAAAAACAAAGGAGGGGCATTCTATTATATTTTTGGAAACCTCGTTAGTATCTTTACTAAATAGAAGACAGCTATATTCACAAATCTGCATTCCATCTGTTGCGATATCACACTTTACGTAGCCTCTGGAAAAAATTTATTGTGTATCCACAAGAGAGTAAAACTGGTAAAGGCAAATAACATCTTAGTATTACTATAAAAATAGTTTTGACCTCACAGAACCCTGAAAGGGTCTCAGAATACCTCTAGACACTTTAAGAAACGCTGCCTTAAGATAGTTAATGTAATTGCTCAACGGCACTGCAAAATGTACAAAGGTAAAACGCTTGCTGCCCATAATGTCTTCTATTTTGCTTTACTTTTGCTCTGAGAACTTTTATTAGGTCAACTCATTGTGCTCTGATTGAAAAGTATTCAGTGCCCCAATGGGGGATAAACTTGCTGGCTGATTTTTCCAGAAATGATCTGTGAAGAATGTCCCCATTATCTTAGATAATAGTATTGTTTTCTTCTCCTGGTGTGCCTTTTCAACTTTCTTGTTGAATCCATCTGTCATTTTCTGATCAGCAGCTGAATAGGCACATTTGCTTTCACCTCCTCTTAAATCCACTTTCACTCTCCATCAGGACCCTAAATCTCATAGCATGAGGGTCCTTATCCTTAGCATACTCTTTCTTCCTACCTTTGGGGCTTATTTTCTTACCCTTTCTTGAATAGCCCTTTGGTTTAAATCCCTTTATCAATAGGACTCCTGGATTCTCTGAAATGGTATGAAGATACTCCTTTCCATTTTCTTTCTAATTAAAATATTCAAATCAACAAATAACCATTGAATAGCTACCATATACAAAAGACTCTTAGTACATACACAAGATTCTACATTTATTCAAATAAATAGAATTAAACTATAGATTCTTCATAATGATTTAAAAGTCATCATCCCTACTTAGTAGCCATGTGACTTTCACATTTTACTCCACTTCTGGGGCTTCAGTTTCCTCATCTGCAAAATGGGGGTAAATAGTCTCTACTTTCCTAGAACTGTGACCATTCAGTGAGATGATGGTTGACATACAGTAACTATCAAGCATGTTACCTAAGTATTATTATTCCTGTTATTGTTACTATTTGTCCTCCTTACCAGCTCTGTGACCTTGAACAAGTTCCTTAGGCCCTCTGAGCCTCAGCTTCCTCAGAGGGTAAGATGGGGAAAATCAACCCCTCTTCTAGTTTTGCTGCAAAGAAGAAACAGCTACATCAGTGCTCTGTTCTTACCTGTTGGGGTTAATTTAGAGCATGAAACCAGCCATAATACCTGGCTTGCTAAAATGTCACACAGAGGCCACTGGGGGCGAGGGAGGGTTTCAGAGAAGGGCATGGGCCTTTGGAATGCCGGGCCTGCGTGACCACTCTGCTGTTGGAATGCCATGGGGAGTTACCTTCCCCAAAGCTCTCTTAGCCCAAGCAGCCTCCCTGTGAGCTAAGAGATGGATGCATTGTCCTTTAGGCTACGTTTAGTAGAACGCACAGATTAGCATCTTCTCTTTCCTGTAAATCCTCTCAGTTTCAGTAAGACCTCTTGTCACACAACACGTGCTTGAGAAACAGTGATAAGGATATCCCGAAGGACCAATAAAAGTGGGAGCAAAGAAGAGCAAAGGGTCTTCGTCTCTGTGCGTTGACCCCCTTGCCTTCTCTCACGGCAAAGTTTGGAGTCATCTTTCATCCGCTGGTACAGGGATTGCTGGCCATTCCTGGCACTTACCAGCTGTTTCCTGGCTCTTTGACTGCAGGCAAGTCCCTTCCCCTCTCTGTACCTTGGTATCCTCATCTGCCCTGTGAATCCAGCAATCTCCATCTTATCCCAAGCCGTGGGATAAGGAGGAAACACTCTCAACCTGGTGCCTGACTAGGAATGGCATGGATGATGTTGGAGCCGTGGTGACTTCTGTGGCTCACCATCGAGGAGGAACTTGAACCTGTCTGTGTAGAGGTTCAGAATAGTCCTGGACTGGCAGCCCCACCCAGGAGTCTGAGCAGCAACACAAACTGCTTGGCAGGGCAGTGCGGGGGGGGGGGGCAGTGTGGAGGCAGCTTACTCTACAACTGCAGGGGACACCATGTGAGGTCACTTCCAGAGAGCAACCCACACTCAGAACTCACTGGAAGGAAATATATGACCCAATCCTCCTCTAAAAACCCTTTAATAGCCTACTCAGGGGACATCCAGTCCTCAGAGACTACATAGAATAATGGGATGGGAACTCAAGCAGCCAGACTTTAAATCATGGCTCCTTCATTGATCAGCTCTGTGGATGAACAGATTTTTGCCTTGGCTCTACTATCAACTAATTATTCCTTTAGACTTCATTCTCCTCAATTACAAGAAGAATGTGTTACCTTTCACACTCTATCATTCTATGATACAAGTGAGGGTTTGATTAAGCCATCTATGTATTAGCAAAGCTCTTGATGTATGTTCTTTTTCACCATCTCTATCATATACTCTGTGGAAACCCTAAAAATATTAATGATTATTTCACTGTCTACCATCATCTGAAATTCAGAATGAATTCTAGACCAATATTATAACAGGGGTTCCTGAGAGAAAGAGCAAAGTAACCAAGGCATCCCACAAAATAGCTATTCACTTTTACTCCTTACAAGTGGTAAAAGTTATTGGTTAGAAACCTCTTCTGGAACTTCCCAATATAATCTGAAACTGGCCCCCATACATGGAGGATAAGGAAAGACCTAAGAGGCAGATGACTCCAGATTGGTAGATGACCGGTTTAATAATCAAGGGAACTAATGCATGAGGATTGTCCTGGACAGCCTCAAAAAGAGGTAGATTGCACTCACCAGCCAGCTCTTAGAGGTTTATAAAGAGGCCCTAACTGAGTTTAGTCACATACCCAGTCCAGATAGCCTCAACACATTCCTATCTCAAGGCTGAATCCTTGGAGCAGCTTCTGGGAGCAGGGAAAGCAAGCAGAACACACATTCCAAGGCAGATGAGAGGGTGGAGAGCCTCTAATTGCCCAGACCCAGCTCACGGGTCAACTGGCAGTTATATCTTCTTGATGACCTCTCCCAACAGAAGTAAACTGAATAGTTAAATTGTTAGTAAAATATTTACAATATTAATAACCATATACAATATGGTTGATACCTGAGAACCTGAGGTTCTCTCAGTGCTATCTCCAAATACCATGAGAGATATTTGCATAGAATGGGGGAAAAGCTTGAATTTTGAAAAGCATGAATATTGAATCTCTTATCTCAAATTTTAGGTTTCAACCAAACTAGTTCTTTTATTGAATCATTTAAAAAATCTGTTGAAGAGGAGGAAAAATGTTGGCAATGGAAACCTTAAAAATCTACTATTCAGCTTGTATCCCTAGGTTCACTCCCGAGGTCTAAAAGCATTAGAGGTAAGGAAAACAAACATGAAAGAAGCTAATCCAAAAATTCAGTAGATCTCGGTCTTTGTTATCAGAAAGACACAAATTTGACTCACACTTCTGTCATTCAGAAGTCAAGTTATTATATTGACAATAACTAGTCAAGTTATTCAACCTTGGTAAGCATCAGTATCCTCATTGCATGGAGCCATCCCCATCAGTATGGTTGAAATGACAAAGTGCTTGTACCTGGCATACTTTAGGAATTCAAAATAATTGCTTGACATCTTTCTTTTGACTAAATTATAAGGTTGATATGGATTTGACGTCTAAATTACATGAACAAGTAATTTAAAAATATCCAAAATTCCTGGATTATATACTTTGGCATATTCATTTTCATGTGATGCACTGTAATCACTAAGAGAAAGCTGGATCATTCAAATAAGGAGACACCTAAGAAGAGAATCAAAGCTCTGACTTCCACTTTGCTGACTGAACTGGTTTCACGTAAAGGAAAGGGGACCTTGAAACACTCTTTAATTACAGTATTAACCACAAGATTTAGAAACATGATTTTTAAAGGGTAAAGTTAACA
This sequence comes from Phoca vitulina, assembly GCF_004348235.1. Taxonomy (NCBI): domain Eukaryota; kingdom Metazoa; phylum Chordata; class Mammalia; order Carnivora; family Phocidae; genus Phoca; species Phoca vitulina. Next base: position 28,432,312 of record NW_022589709.1, read on the forward strand.
TAAAATGAATATAATTTTTAGCCAGCTTTACAAATAAAGTTCTTGAGAAAAAAGTCACAACTAAATGTCTGTAATATTAATATCAATAGTAATAATAAAATACTTTTGCCTATAATGTCATTTACTATCTCAACAAAATAGTATCTAAGCTCATGTTGGAGAAGAATAGTATCTAAGCTCATATTATACTGCTAATAACACAAGACTGGATTAGGCATGCGAATGAGAACCCAGTGAATTTGAGTCCTTTTGAATGGGAAAATGAATAAGGACTAGACAGCTTTTATCAAAATGATTGAAAATGATTTCAGAAGAACTGAAGAAAAAGGTGCAATGACCTACAGCTTACTACAATAGCTCATATAGGCAGGGGGTAAGTGTGGATAAGGCAAATGTGACCAGAAGTCATGTCTTCAACAGGGTTATCAAAATGCATAAGGTATATTTTTACATTAGGAACAATCTCATATCTAAATAGAAAATAAATCCAAAGGAATGAACTTAGTAAGTGGTTCAAGAAACAAATATGTGAAAACTTGGAGAAGTCTGCACCAGAAGAATAACAGGAAGTTCTCAAATAAAAAATAAAATAGATTTGAATATTCCCCCATACCTAATTAAATACAATAATCAATAAATCTTTACCAACTGCCTGTTACACACACACACAGTTACAATAAAATCCCCACTGTGATAATTCCCCTAAGTAAATATTTCTGTAATGAAAACTCCAACACATCCCTAAGTCTATATTTATAGATACAGAAATTATTCTGGTAATATCTCTATCCGGTATGCTATATAATTTACATGCTATTTTCAAGCTGTCACATACTTGCCTCTAAGCACTTCCATATTCACATTTATAGGAATAGAAATTGTTTTGTTAATATCTGTATCTGATAAATATTCCTATGTCATTTTCCAGTCTTAAATATATCTTACAAATGAGACAATGCCCAGGGAAGCTTTACTGAACTATTACGTTTTGCCCATGAAGGTGGCCCATCCCCCAAAAAAGTCATTTGGGGAGTGGTGACAAGGTGTGACTATGTTCATTGTTTGACTTAAATCAAATCATTTCTGACACAGTTCAAATCCTTAGGAACCTATCTATGGCCAATTCAAACAAATAAACACTCGAATAAGAAAAGTAGAATGAAGTCCTGCTGTCATACATTTCACTTAATAGTTGCTTTCCTGATGTATCTGAGAGAAGTATTTGAAAGGACGGTATGTATTTTCCTGTGATGTCAAAATGTCAATTCAAAATCTATCTGTTTTAGCAGAAAAATAATACTTTGTCATAAATGTGAGCTAACAGCCAGAACTCTACCTGGCACCCAGAGGAGATTGAGAAAATCCTCTATTGTCCTAGCACAATGTTAGTTATTATTTATAAGGCCTTATAGAAAAAAATAGTTGCCTGACATTCATACAGTTTTCTTAGGAGAAATGTTCCCTTTCCTCAACAGTGTTTAAAACATACCTAGGCAGCCAGAGCTATGGTTATTTACCTTGATACTGAATTATTTTTTGAAAGCTTGTCATTTTAAAGAAGAGATGCTAAATATTGACAAGGTTTGGTTAGTTCCACAGCTTCCACACCAAGAAGCATAGAGAGAACCAGGAATAGAATAAAACTTTTCTCCCACTGTGTTGTAAATACATTTCATTCAAACCTGGTGTGAATTCCTCTCAAGTCTAGAGTCCTTAGAATTTTAAGACTGGAAGCATATCAAAGCTAAGATTGCCAAATTAGTACCAATTTAGTGCAATTTAAAATTGTGTAATTTTGTATAAGAGAATACAAGCTGAGACTCTCTTATTTTGTCTAGTGACATGTATGGCTGTCTCCGTGGTCTTTATTGCTTCACTTTTGATGGTATAGCAAATATCTTTCCAAAATATCATGTACCTTTCTGGCTAACATGGGAAAAAAAATACCTATAGAGGCAACTGTCGGTCTGATAGGTATTCATCTTTCAAAAAAATCCCACAAAATTTAAGAAGCTAGCCAAGGAGACCAACTTGCAGTTAATAAATGTGTTATAGTCTAACCATAACACTATATATAAGATATAAGTACGACCAATGATTCTTTTAAGAACAAGTTTCACTAATAAACATAAACATAATATGTATTTAAAAAGGCTGGGACAGTAGGAGATGGGGTAATGATTTCTTAAATGAGGTGATGTTCTTGAATTTCTTTTGAGTATCTTCGAGGATTAGAGAAAATTTTCCTCCCATCTTCTTCCCAAGGTATAATAAAACACCTTTGGTTATAGTTCAGCAATATCTGGAAAACTCAGCCTCATCAGTCCCTACATCTTCATGTGTAAAATTGGATCATACCATTCACTCATTCACTTGCTCACTCCTCAAGTATTGAGTAACCACATCGGGCCTGTGCTATCCACTGGGACTATGTCAGCAAAAAAGATAGGCTCAGTCTCTGAAGCACTAAAGTCCACAGACTGTGAGGGAAGACTCATGTCATCCACAACAACAACAAACACATATTTCAACTGTGATTAAGTACTATAAAGAAGCAACACAGGGTGATATAGAAGCATTTAACAAGGAAACTTGACCTGCGGTTGGAAGGGAGAATCTTCCAAGCAGAGAGAATTACAACTGAAAAGGCCCTGAGGTGGGAAAGTGCAGGTCAAGTTTGAAAAACCAAAAGAATGTGTGGTTGGAACAAAGACAGTGACAGGGCAAACAGAACAAGATGGGGCTACAGGGCTGGCAAGGAGCAAGACCCCGTGGCTCTCACAGGCTTCACGAAGGATTTAGAGCTTTATGCAGAACACGAGGGAAAGTATTCAAAAATTGTAAGAAGAGCGATGACAAAACTTGATTATCCCTGAGGTTGATTCCTACTCTGAATCTCAATAGGAATGTGTTTTTTTTTCTCTCCTAATTAAAATTGAAGCAAGTAGGGCTAGCATTATTATTATCATTCTCTTACTATAGATATTATGAATTGACATAGGCACAGAACTCAGGTTAATAAATTTTAACTTTATTATTACATTGCTAAACTTAATTTAGCTCATTTAGCCTCAATTCCTCAATTCCCAGTGATGAGATGGTAACTCAGTCTGCAATTCAAGTTAAGCACAATCACTTCTAGTTTAAATCTTGATTTCCGTGTAGCATAACTCTGTCAAGTGGGGTCACTCCTTAGGATTCTTCCACCACTTCCACCCCATTCTGACCTTCCCTTCCTTTCTTTCTTGAGGTAATCTATATTCTCAAAGGCCGTTTGTATTGTTGGGCATCTGGCCCAGGACTCTTCACTCTCAGTGTTGTATATAACTCATCTCTTCTAGTCTCCTTTATAAGATGCTGATATTTTCTGCTGATGGCCTCAATCCAGTCCAAGCATGTATCCACTCTGCATTCTGACCTAGGCTTCTTTGTTATAAGATCTCCTTCCCCATCTTAAGAGGACAGGACTTCAAGAGAGTCCACCAGGTATATCACAGGTACTCCTCTCAGCCTTCGCTGCTCTGTCTCTTCAGTAATACACTACACACAGGTCTTCCAAAAGAGGCTTGTAGTTCTCACCAACCTATGTTCTGTGAAGCAGGTCACATGTGTCTTCTATTCTCAGATTCTCTCAAACATATCTGTGTATTTATAAACTGCCCAGCCCCACTCCTCACCCCCACCACCCAGATCATGATTCCAGGCAGCCTCTGAGTTCTAGTCACATTCCCTCTGATCTTCTCTCAACCAGTGATCAAAACTGGCTCCATGTGAGTAGGCACAATGCTTTCATGGCATTCATACAGTCTTGTGGTTTGCTGTGTAAATTCTGTGCCCTGAGTTCTCTAGGTTTTGCTCTTGATATTCAGAGCCCATCTTTTGGAATTCAAACAAAACAAAACTGTTCTCTCTGACTAAAGTCTACCCATTCCAGCCAAAAGAGTTTTGACTTTCAAACTTCTGACTTCGCAATGGATTTATAAAAGTCTACCTACGAGCTGAAAAGTCAAGAATTTGACTATTCCATTTAGATTATTTTACGTGCTTGTTTCAGTGGGTAATATGCCTCAGTCTCCTGAACTAGCTCTACTGGGAGAAAGGTTCCAGGATGCAAAGAAAAAAGAACTATATAAAAGGGAAACTTACCTCTGGTATTCTTTCAAAATTTTAACCCAATAATAAATGAGGGACTAAAATAAAATAATAGGGGCACCTGGGTGGCTCAGATGATTAAGCATCTGTCTTCTGCTCTGGTCATGATCTCCAGGTCCTGGGACCGAGTCCCACATCAGGCTCCCTGCTCAGTGGGGAGTCTGCTTCTCCCTCTCCTTCTGCCTCTCCCCCTGCTTGTGCACTCTCTCCCTCTCTCTCTCAAATGAATAAATAAAATCTTTAAAAAAACTAAAACTAAAGTAAAATAATAGATTGGAAAATCCAAGATTGAAAACACAGCCATCCATGTTAATTTGTAAAGGAATGGAAATAAAACATTTCAGATTTTGTTTCCAAGATGATGCTTACTTTCTGATAAGCTTATCCTCATAAATTTACAACGAAATAAAAAATGTGGCTTCACTATTGACATAGGTCAGGAAATCTGAAAGAAGTCTTACATAAAACAAGGAATATCCTGGAATATAAGATTTGTTCTCTCAGGTTGATAGAATGTCATTAGAAAGCCTTTCCTCATGGTTCTGGAACTGAAAGCAACCACATCCCAGTAAAGACCAAGGCAGACTTTTCCCTAATTTAAGGCATTTCCATTTAAAATAAAGTAACTGTCAATGTGTTGGCTCAGGCTTTCCTTCTCAAAATGTGGTGCATGAACTACAAGCAACAGCATCAACTGAGAGCTTGTCGGAAATGCAAAATTTCAGATCCCTCCCCAAACGTAATGAATCACAATCTGCATTTTAATAGAATGGGTCCCCATGATGTGTCTATACAAAGTTTGAGAAGCCCCAGGTCTAAAAAAAGGGGGGGGGGCATTTTATTAAAGATAGATGTAACCAATGTAGTAATTAAGAGCTTCTTTCTGAAAATAAAAGGTAATCTTAATGTTACTTGCATAGCATTCAATGCTGAGATATGTAGAATTACCTAACAAGGTACATTAATGTTGCTCATGAGCCAAGCACAATATATGAGTGACCCCAAACTGTCCATTCTTACTCCATTCTTTCCATGCTGACATGAATTACACCAAGTCCACTGGCAAAATAGAGTTTAGAGAGTCTCACTTAGTACAATCATTAGTACTCAGTCTTCTATAAGTTATTCTGCTGTAGCCTGAAATAAAGTTGGGATCTTTAAATATTTCTCTGCAAGAATTCCCCATGGTTTCATGTGTGTGTGTGTGTGTGTAGAAATGTTGTTTTCAAGTCTTCTAAAAATTTAATTGAAACAGCTCGTACATTAAATAAAGTCATGTTGATGAAATTGTGAGTGTTCTCTAAATAACTCTATGCTTCATTTTGATTCTTCAACCCTGGCATGTATGTCTATCTTGAATAAGTTCTTCCAAAACACCTTGGAATACCAAATTTTGAAGACTTAGTGTGTTGTTTCTCTTTCAGCCTTCTAATTTTGTCTATTAAAGTGTCTATTAAAGAATATTGATGTACTGTGAAGATTAAATCTCAAAATTCATTCTAAATTATTTCTCAGGCAGAAGGAATGACTTGTTCCAGACCATCTGTAATCTCTTTGCTCTTCTGGCCCATAGCACATAATGGTGAGGCAGCTGGTTGGGTTGGAAATATAATAGATGGCAGTTCTACCACCATCACCACCCCTTTCATGAAGTTTACTGATATAGAAAGAATTACAGCAATATCTACCAGCTATTCAAGATTTACTGTGTTTCATTCAAGCAATGCGCTAGGTGCTTTTCACTTGTTATATCACTTAATCTTAAAAACATCCTATGAGGTAGGTGCTATTGTCATCATTATTCACATTTTATAAGTGAAGAAACTAGGGACTAAAGCCAAGTAGCTAGTAAGTATTATAACCAGGATTCAAGGCCAAGTTGTCCTGCTCCAAAGCCTCCTCTCCTCTGAGATTTTCATTACCATGATGTTTGCCTAATATAGTTCCCTGACAAGCTATCCCATCCAAAGGTGAATAACACTATTCAGGTGAATATAATTAACCTTTAAATTCCTAAAATAGAAACCTACAAACACATGTATACTCACAAATACAGGCTTGAAATAGAGCTGTTTCTGAGTCATAAATGCTATACATGGAGTGACACACACCTGCTACAAACCTATAAAATGTAAATGAGATGAGAATTACTACGCCATTCCTACTGAGTAATATCCAATCTCACAGACATCAATGCAAAGAGCTAAATGTACAGGAGAATGAGAATTTGTATTCTCTAAATACAGCATACGTGTGCATTCCGATTTGCATATACAAATGGACCCACACATATGGACCTCCACTGTTAAGACACACAAATGACAATTTTTACTTAAGAAAATCCCGAGGACTTACTGAATTCAGAAGTCCACTTCAGGAATTTGTTCATTCCATGTGCATGGACATCATTACAGGCTGAAAGCTTATTAACTATAATCAAGAAGGTCCTTTCGGAATTATCTTCCTTAGCCTACTTCCAAGGGAAATCATTTGTAGGTTTCTTCAGGGCAATGGTTATCAACCAAGTGCTCAGGCTCATTTTCAAATGTTCCAGACCAAATTTACTGTAATAATGATAACTGCTCTTTCAGTATCCTGATCTTTTTAACTGCTATACATCTTTTCATCTATTTCCATTTCCCTTAGGTAGAGTACAGACTAAGAAATCATCAGACCCATTTTTCAATACTATACATCATCAGAAACAATTTTGATAATCATATTATTAGTGTGCATAACCCCATCCTTCAGAACTCTACTAAAAGAATCACCTAAATGTCCTGCTCTTGTTCGCATGCTCTATTTATAACTACAAATGTCAAAAATTCTAAATGAAGTGTATGAGCCTTGATTGATAAAGAGAGATGGCTCTCTTTTCTAGCAAGTAAAAAATAGTTAATAAAATCCTAGCACCTGCTTAAAATTGATCTTTAAATTCTTCAAAATTGTTCTTTAGTTAATTCAGGTGACATACATTTGTATCCCTGTTCAGGAATAGTTTTTTAATGCATGATTATTTGGGAGAGATTATTAGATTTATTACCTTTGCTAATGAACACTTAGATAAAAGAGGTATTCTCAAGATAAGTATTCTCATGACATGAACTCTGATTACCATATATTAATTTTCATTTCAAGTTAGAATTATATAAAGAGTGAACCCAGTGGCTTTTACATATAGAAAATGGGACCTCTCCAAAGTACACTCTGCTATAATTCTCAAGTGTCCCCTGTCACATTTGTGATGTGGCATATCAGTAGAACCAGAATTCATCATCATGAAAGCAATTCCAGAGGTTTAAAGAAGCAGCGGATACAACTTAAAGACACAGTGTTTAATCTCAGATCTTTAAAATACTGTGTTAGCCCTGTTTCAGTGGAACTGGGGGGACTGACTTTAAGAATGGTCACTGAATTGGTTGAGATGCCCCTTCCCATATATGCTATACCCAAGAGAGTCTCTTACTTATCTGCCTCTTTTTCACAGAAGGATTTAACACAGAATCAAATGCAACAGAGAATGTAATTCCTTAGTAACTGCAAGGTGCATTTGCACCTCCAATATTTGAGACAATGCCACAACTTCTGAGTACCAAACAGTGTCACCGGGGACATAGAACTCACATCTCTGCAGAATATGTCCTTGTCCTAAGGAATCTTAGGCTGATGGATATATCATGAAGCCAATGTGACTAGAATTTGAAGAAAAAATTGATTTTGTCTTTTCACTGGAAAAAAAAAATTAATGGCCTTCATGAACTCTAAGAACTAGAGGTGCCTTATGAGGCCAGTATCACCCAGATACCAAAACCAGATAAAGATACCACAAAAAAAGAGAACCACAGGCCAATATCTCTCATGAATATAGATACAAAAATCCTCAACAAAATATTAGCAAACTGAATCCAAGAATATATTTAAAAAATCATACACCACAATCAAGTGAGATTTATTCCAGGATGCAAGGGTGATTTAATATTCACAAAACAATCAACATGATACATCACATCAATAAGAGAAAGGACAAAAACCATATGATCATTTCAATAGATGCAGACAAAAGCATTTGACAAAGTATAACATCATTCATGATAAAAATCCTCTGCAGAGTAGGTCTAGAGGGAACATATCTTAACATAATAAAGGCCTTATGTGAAAAACCCACAGGTAACATCATCCTCAATGGGGAAAAAATGAGAGCTTTCCCCCTAAGGTCAGGAACAGGACAAGGATGTCCACTCTCACCACTTTTATTCAACATAGTACTGAAACTCCCAGCCACAGCAATCAGTGACATAAAGATGTGAAAAGTATTCAAATTGGTAAGGAAGAAGTAAAACTCTATTTGCAGATGACATGATAGTGTATTTAGAAAACCCTAAGGATTCCACCAAGAAACAACAAGAATTGATAAATAAATTCGAAAGTCACAGGATACAAAATCAATGTACAGAAATCTGTGGCATTCCTATGCACTAATAATGAAACAGCAAAAAGTGAAATCAAGGGGCACCTGGGTGGCTCAGTCAGCTAAGAGTCCAACTCTTAATCGCAGCTCAGGTCTTGATCTCAGGGTCGTGAGTTCAAGCCCCACATTAGGCCCACTGTGGAGTCTAATAAAAAAAAAAAAAAGTGAAATTAGGAAAACAATCCCATTTACAATTGCACCAAAAGAATAAAATATCCAGGAATAAACTTAACCAAAGAGGTGAAAGACTTATACTCTGCAAACCATAAAACACTGCTGAAAGAAATTCAAGATGATACAAAGAAATGGAAAGTTATTCCATGCTCATGGATTGGAAGAACAAATATTGTTAAAATGTTTATACTACCCAAAGCAATCTACACATTTAATGCAATTCCTGTCAAAATATCAACAGCATTTTTCACAAATCTAGAACAAACAATCCTAAAATTTGTATGGAACCACAAAGGATCACAAATGGTCAAAGCAATCTTGAGAAAGAAAAAACAAAACTGGAGATGTCACAATTCCACATTTCAAGTTATATTACAAAGTGGTACTAATTAAAACAGTATGGTACTGACATAAAAACAGACATATAGATCAATGGAATAGAACAGAAAACCCAGAAAAAATGCCACAGTTACATGGTTAATTAATCTTCAACAAAGGAGAAATGAATACACAATGGGAAAAAGACAAATGGTGTTGGGAAAACTGGACAGTCACATGCAAATGAATGAAATTGGACCACTTTCTTTTACCGTATACAAAAAATAAACTCAAAATGGATTAAAGACCTAAATATGAGACCTGAAACCATAAAAATCCTTGAAGAGAGCACATGTAGTAATCTCTCTGACATTGGCTGTAGCAACATTTTGCTAGATATGTCTCAATAAATATTTGTTTTATAGCTATTTATATATATATACATATAAATATTATTTTTCATTGCAGATTTATTTATAATTGTCCAAAACTAGAAAAAATAATTCCAAATGTCTATCACAAGGGAGAGGATAAATTGTGGTTTCTTCATCCAGTGGAATATTACTCAACCATTAAAATAGCCATAAAACAAATATTTATTGAGAATCTACTATGTGCTACATATTAGGATTTACATATAAAAGGCAGTTTCAACAAATTTTGCATATTTTATCTTGAAGGATTTAGAAGAACTTCAGAAAGATTTTATTTCCATCTCTTCTTCCAAATCCACACTACTCTAACCTCTTAAAGAGAAACAAAAATAATAAAAATTCATCAAACAGAAAACAGTTTATGTCTTTCAATAAATTTGTAATCATTCCAAAAGATTAAGTATTTACAAAATAACAAGAGAAATATGACATAAAACTCTTTTTTCCTAAACCATGTATTTATTTGTTTACATAATAAGATAATTTAATACCTCCAGACTTAGAGAAATAATGTCATGTTTTATCCACACTTTGGAATCTACATAATTAATGGTGTCCATGCAATTTTTTATTCTAATGATAGAAGAAAGAATACTCAAATCTGGACTTTGCCTATAGTTAATTATACTTTATCATGTTTCAACAGAGAGGACCCAATAAGGTACTAGTAAATTATAACATAACAAATAGATGGTGTAAAATAAAACCTTCTTAAAATGCTATCCCACATATATATTCCTGTTTCAAAGGCACAGGACAAGACCCAAAGACTCTCAGTCATGTTTAACATCCGAGCAAATAGGAGAGGCGAGATAGCTTAAATACAAAATGAATGAGTCTACTACTTCTTATATAAAAACAAAAATATCCAGAAAAAAATAATAAATTGACATGACTATGAACTCTAGGACTTCAAGACACTTTATTTAGGCAGACCCTATTTTTGCTCAGTAAATATTACTTCACCAAAAGAAGAAAAAGAATCCATCTTTAACAAAACAGATGATTAATCATTACAAGTAATTTCCCAGATACCTAATTTCTACTCATTAATGGTTCCTATGCACAAGCAAAACTGCTAAAGGCAAGCCCTTCAAACACACATACACACTCATACATGAAAAGAAAAAGAGGAAAAAAAAAGAAAAGAAGGAAAGGAAAGAAAAGAAAAGAGAAAAGAAAAGAAAAACAGCAGGAAAAAGAAGGAATGAATAGCAGAACCCAAAATGGGTAAAATTCAAAAGACTGATAAGACCAAGTTTTGGCAAGAATGTGGAGCAAAAAGAATTCTTACACATTGTCAGTGAATGTAAGGTGGTACAACTTTGAAAGATTGCCTATCAATCTATTTGAAAATAGATTTTTAGTGAAATACAGTAAATGTGTTTATTACTTTTGAGGAACTACCAGAAAGATATAAGACTGAAACAGGACTTATAAGTGGGGAAACAATGAAAGCAGTAAGATATCCAAGGGGCAGATTATGAAGGATCTTTTTTGGAATTTATTCTCAGTGTGATGGAAGGCCATTAGTGTTTCTGAAAAAATCTTAAAATATCACCCTGTTTATAGTGAGTAGAGTAGAATAACGGAGTGAGAATTGAAGTCCCAAGTAAAGTAAGAGGCCATTACAGAAACGAGGTGCTGGTAGCTTTATGAGAGCTGTAGTAGTGGAGGGAGGAGAAGACAGGATACATAATGAATATGGAGCCAAACAGATTTGAAATGTCAAGAAAAGCAAGCACTCAAAGTTAACTTCAAAATGTTTGTGCTCAGCAACTGGGTGAATTTTTACTGACAGGAATGAGTAAAGGTGGAAAATAGTGGACAGGGAATGGAAATCAAGAGTTTGATTTGAGACATGCTAAATTGTAAGGGCCTATTATACATTAAAGTGAAGGTGTTGAGTACACAAACTCAACATAATTATCTATCTATCTATCTATCTATCTATCTATCTATCTATCTATCTATCTAGAGAGGGGGAAGAAGGGGAAGAACTGGTCTAATTGACTGCTTATTATTATATATTATGTAAAATAATATATATAATAGAGTCACTGCTGTTGAATTAAATTTAAAGTATCAGGACCAGGTAAAACTGGCTAGAAATTGAGTATAGCATGCAGATTCCTTTTAGTGAATCACATCTCCTCCATTTGGGGCCAGGCATTTGCGGTGGTATTGAGCCCTAACTGAAATGCCTTGGCTTAAGCAAATCAGAAATTCCACCTGCTTGGCAGTGACTTCAGGTTTGGGTCCAGTCAAATTTTGGCTATGAGAAGAGATGAGCTTCAAGGAAAAAGTTTTTCCTGATCTCCCATGAAAGCTATCAGAAAAGAGGTAGTCTTTAGAGACAAGCTTGAATTAAGATGAAGCTGACCCTGTAGAAGGTGAAGTACAGAAATGGAAAGAAACTAAGTACTTGCGTTGGTCTCTGCTCAACTATCAGTTGAATCCAGTGCATCTCTGAACTTCTAATTTAAGAAAACCAATAAGCATCTTAACTCAAGCAGATGTTTCAGTTGTTTTTATTGATTTTAATAAGCATCTGAGACCAAAAATAGAAATAAAGATAAAAAGGAAGCAAGGAAGGGAGGGAGGGAAGTGGAAAAGATGGAAAAAATGCTTCAGTCTGAGTAGTACAAAAGAAAACTGAACCAGAGAAATGTATCCTTTCACTCCCTAAAGGGAGCTTTTACAGCCATTTTCTTGCAAAATCTACAAATATTACCAGATGGAGAATAAGACTGAATCTTCAGAGATTTGGTCCTCTCAAGGTGGTTAAGGTACCCACCAAAAAGGACCTTACTCCTCTCCGTTTTACGAATGGAAATCGAACCCCAGTTATGGGTGCTTGGTCAATGTTACATTATCTAACTGCTCTTAGGTACCACACTGTTAGAGAATACTCTTGCTCCTGAAATTTGCTTCCTCAAGGCACTCTGAAAAAACTAATCAAGGAATCCTGATGCTTCCGAGAACCCCATGGACCACTTGAGGGAAGATTTGTCATTGTGTTCTTAAATCTCAATGGAAAATATTAGGATATTATTGTGTATGTGTGTTTTTAGAGCAGTATACTCAACTGTTCCTTTCAAGAGATCAATAACAACACCATTTAAAGTATTTTTAAAATCCATTTTCAACCAGAACATAACAACTGACATTTCCTAGTGCCTGAACTTTCAAGAAATACTCTGAACAAAATGAAACCATTTTAATTGGCATGGCATTAATTCTGCTTTAAAGGAATGGGGAAGGGGATGGCAGGGTTCCTTTCCCCTTGATTCTCTCTGCTGCTCACCTGGACTTGGCCTGAGTGCTTGGCAGATACAGGGGGAGTAATTGAGGATTATGTTTATCCTTTCTGTTGACATCTGGAAAAAACCCCAGGCAAAAGTCAGCAGCCATTAATTCAAATAAGTATGGTTCCTTTGACAATGCAATTGAACATCTTTCTTTTTTAAAGATGTAAAGCCTCTTTCTAATCCATCATGTTTTTACCACATCTAAGCTTTGCCACATAACTTACATGTTGGGAGGCTGTTCAAGTAACACTGTAAGTACTTCCTGCATTTCCTGCATTTACTATAAAGATGTAGTTATAAAAGAATAATATTTTTCAACAGCCCAATTTTGGTAGCTTAACACATACGAGAAATACCTGCCAACTACCTCTACAGACACCTTGCTTCCTAACATTGCACAGTTTAAATATTCATATAAATTATTCGTGAAGTATTCCTAATTAATATTTGTCATTCAGATGAACTGCAAAGCTACAGGTCTTCCCATTCTTAGAAAGCATGTAGTCTGGTTTATATGAGATTAGAATAAAATTCAAATATTTATTTATTTATTGGTTTTTAGCTTGTTAGTTTTGGCAAGCAATGTTCATTTGTATTTGTGACCAGCAATTTATGACTCTGTCTCCTCAAAAGGCAAAAAAGATGCTAGCCACTAAGGCTGTGAGAACCATATTCAAAGTGCTTTTGACAAAGTTCTTGTATCACAGTCTGCTGTGTCAAAGAGCAGAGTGTTCACAGGAAAGAGAGAGAGAGAGAAAAAATAAAATATAGATGAAATAATTACCACAGTGGCTACTTAATTGCATTTGAGTGGTTACACTTTACAAGGACTATTCAAAACACTATTCAAAGTCATAATTCCTTTGTCTTAAAAGCTTCTATTCCAGTCATTTTTAATAAAAATATCATGTTTTTAATCTACTTTTTTTTTTTTTTTTTGGTCAAACACAAACTGCTTCCATGGTATGGATAGTATTGCAAAACTTGATCATCTGCCTTCATTGCAATGTTTTAATGTAGAGCAAGTGGTGGCATGCACTCAGCACACTGGTGAATTCTCTGATGGCATAATTAAACATGCCTTGACCAAGATTCCTTGAGAAACTCCAGATCAGTAAACCCAGTCCCATGAAAAAAAATGTTTACTATATAGTACCATCACTAAATCCCAAATCACAGCTGAGAAAGCTATCCATGACTCCCTAGGAGCTTCATTCACTGCACTAGTGTAAATATTCACTCATCGTATATTATATATATGATACACACACACACATTCCTAATTCCTGAATTTTAAGTCATCTTTAAATGTTCCCGAAGAGATACACAGGGGAGTAACTAAATCAACCTGTTTCCTCTTCATTGTCATTTTGTCACAGCTGGGTGTCTTTCTGTTTTAAAGTAGATTTTTAAAAAGGCATCAATACCCAGTAATCTATCACACCACATCAAAGTCATTTTTCCATAATCAGAGAGGAAAATGCTTTGGAAGGTAAAAAAAACAGCACCACCTTAGAATCATGGTTTGACACTGATTCTGTTGAGTTTATAAAATTGCCAAAGCTTCCAGTTAGGATCCCTGAAGGGGCCCTCATTAACTGAATGATGAGACAGACACAGTAGTGGACACTGTAAATTAGCCTTTTGCCATGTTCTCATCATTGCTGAAAGTAACTGCATCCTGACATGGAATAAAAGAAAACAAAATGGAACCTGAATTTCAAGTGAAGAAAAATAATAAAACATTATGATAATAAGGGTCCAGTTATGAAGTTCACATGAACAAAACTAAATGCCCTATATTAATTTAAATGCAAATTCATATTAGAAAAAAATGATAGTTAATTTTAGGGTACATATTGGGGTAATGAAAGATATGTCTTCAGAAGAGGTGTTATGAAAAAAATGTACTTGAAAGACATTGATACTGAAGCACTATGGAGAATTTAGCAAATAAGTTTGACTTATTTTGTCTTATTCCTTCAAAAATACTGACATTATATTTTATGGTATATTTAAAATATCATAATACCTATTTTTAAAACAAAATGATACACCTTCGTTTTCTCTATTCCACAAAGGTTATTATTTTTCTACAGGATCTGAACAACATAACTTTAGGTTTTGAGTTAGATTTGACACATTTAGCTGATGTTATATTTAATTCCTAGAGGGAAGTGCCATGTAATGAACAGGACTAGGAACCTGAAACCTTAAACTTTGGTGTTGCCAAGGCCGGGACTGAATAATGTATTTTCTTTTAGAAGTTTCCTCTCTCTCAGGTAAAATCAGAATAATTTATTTTGACTTTAATACAAAGTTGTTGTTTTTTTTTAATGGGCAAATACTCTTAAGGGATAAGTATATTACACACAAATGTGGCAAATAATGAATCTATATTTAGAGATACTCTCTACATCACCCACCTTCATCCACAAAAAAAAAAAAAAAAAAAAAATGAGACTGTTGTTAATATTAACATATGAAAGACAGATGCAGTAATTTTTAACTATTTACCTCTGAAATCAGACTGCTTAAATTCAAATCCCATCTCTGACAATTAATTTTATGGTGACCTTGGACAAATTACTTAACTTTTCCACACTTTCATTTCCTTACATGAAAATAATCTCCCTCCCTCGTAATTTGTTTTGATGATAACAATTATTATAATGTATGTGAAAGTACTTAGAACAGTGCCCAGCATGTATGAAAAACTAAGTAGAAATTTTAGCTATGATTATCATTGCACTAATGCAAATAGAACAAGGTAGTTAATACCACTAGAATATAAACTTAAGCAATCAGGCAATCAAAATGAAAAACAAAAATTTAAAGAACAAAAGAAGTAAGATTTTATGCTTGTCTTTATTCAAAAAAAAAAAAAACCCTGCAAACGTCTATTATTTTCATTATGCTTATATCTTCTATAAATGCTCTTAAATCCATCAAATCATATCATTTCATGCTTTTCCTACTGTTCTCCTTCAATCCAGCTCCCTCCCCCAGAAAAATTTAAAATAAAATGAATTGCTAAGAACCTTAGTCATTATTATCTAAATGGTTCCTATATCTGAGAAGGGTTGACAAGGGAAGACCAATGACAAACTATCTCATGCTTAGAACTACAAGAGCTAGAGCAGTATCACCTGCTTTATTTTTGAAGAAATATTTTTTACAAACTGTATGAAGTCTTGTACAAAAGATTTCTTATTGGGAGTGCAAAATTGAGCTATATACCAATTGGAGGATAAATATAAATATAGAATCTGATATTCAGATAGGCATATGAGTATCAGAATATGATGTACTCTGAGATAATGTGTCTGAAAAAGTATCAATTTTTAATGTTAAAAATCCAGTCCCAGAAAAAGCATATTTAGATATTTGAAACTTAACTTCAACAGAATGCCTTTCAGAGTTTTGCTTTTTTTTTTTTTTTTTTTTTTTTTCCCAGAGAGGGAGACAGAGAGGGTAAAGGCAGAGGGAGAGGGAGAGAGAGAATCCTAGGCAGGCTCCGTGCCCAGCGCAGAACCCAAGGCAGGGCTCCATCTCACAACCCTGAGATCATGACCTGAGCAGAAATCAAAAGTTGGATGCTTAGCCAACTGAGCCACCCAGACACCCCAGGATTTTGCTTTATATTCTAATTGCAGCGCTACACATGTGCTTATTCATTTATTAGGACTTCTCTGGCCACTCTTCTCAGTATGCTTATGAATTTTATGTGATTATTATTATTTGGGACCAGAGCCTACATCTTCAAGGATGGAAAGATAAAACCAACTTTATTTTTTCTTAAACAAGTTTTTAAAAAGCTTTTTTAAAGACATTTTTCAAACATCTTAGCATTTAGTTTAAATTCAGATTTGATTTTTATGTTAACATATGTATTGGAATTAAAATGTTTAGTTATTTGGATAACTTGAAAAGTCAGAAATTTATTGACCCATTTATTAAGTATTTCCTTGGTTATCAAAATTGTCTTTTTTTTTTCATTTTAGAATGTGTTTACCACATCTAAATAGAGAACAGCTGTTTATTTTTCTTAATTTTTTTATTTATATTCATCACTATGTCTATTTTCACTAATCACTTAGTACAAAGAAAATATATACCCACATCTTTCTACTCCCAGCTAATTTGCTCCAAAGGGATGTATCATGTATTGAAAGTCCACCTGGTGTTGTGGAGATGGAATTTCCCTAAAAGACACAATGCCAGATGTACAACAGTATGACCTCTATAGTATAAACTATCAAGGGATACCAAACTCAAATACACTGAAATCATAAGCAGAAGCCTGACTTCATTGGCAAAACATTCTTCTTAATTATAACATCTATCTCCTCCTTTATGATAGAATTCAGTTTCAACATCTTCTTCTAGTCCAGAGTCACAGTAATAAGTACCCCAAAACTTAAATTAATATCCTGCCTTTCATTTGAGTAGCTCAAAAAAACTTTTACATTTATAATTATTTCATGTCTTTATAAATTTTATCCTGAAGAAACTATTTTCCACAAGGACAATGTAGTAAATAGGTTACTCCTCACAAACTTAAATGTATATTGTTTCCTTTATCGTCTTTGTCATACTTTTTAATCTATTTACCTTAAACTACTCAGATATAAAATATTTCTGATACAAAAAGTAATCATGGAAATAAAAGCATATTTCCACATAAAAAGTTGGACAAGAATGTTCATAGCAGCACTATTCATAATAGCAAAAAAGTAAAAACTACCCAAACGTCTAATAACTGATAAATGAATGAACAAAATGTGGCATATCGGTACAAAAAGGAATAAAGTATTGATACATGCTATGAAATGGGTGAACATTGAAAGTATTTTGCAAGATGAAAGAAACCAGTAATAGAAGACCATTTACTGTAGGAGTCTCTTTATATGAAATGTCCAAAATAAGCAAATCGATAGAAGTACATAATAGTGTTTGCCTAGGGAAGGCCTTGAAAGGAAGGTTACTAAATGGGGAATCATTGTTAATAGGCATGAGGTTTCTTTTTGGAAGATGTTCCAAAATTGAATTTGGGGATGGTTGTCTAAGTCTGTGAATATACTAAAAGACATCAAATTATATAATTTAAATTGGTGAATTGTATTATATATGTATTATATGTCAACAAAAACTTTTTTAAAAAGTAATAGCAAACTTCAGCAGTACTTCTGCTATATTTTCATCCTGTCTTCCCTCCTATTGGAGGCCATTCTTTCAGTATGAAGCTTTCTAACCAAGTATCTGCAGTTAATGATCCTCTTACTCTTTCTCCCTTAAAGATGACTCAAAGGGATGAAGGCACTTGCTCAGGATTATAGTTAAGTAGCAATAACCAGAATACAAATATCCCCTCCCCTCATCAGCCTTTAGCCAATATGAGGAAAGTTTCTTGTTTGCTTCTTTTGAAATGGATTTGCACCTAATGTAAGTATCTCTGACAATCCTTTTGTTACATTATGACCAGCTTCTTTCTAAAATATGTATTACTTATATTTTAAATACTTTGTCTCAATATATAAATTAACTATCTTCTTCCTTGGCCCTTTTCTTTAGAATAAAATAGTCTCATTCTCTATGTGGGAGTTAGGTTTTACACATTCAAAATCCAACCATTTAAAATATTTAGATAACTTTAAAATTTTAATATCTTTATAAAAATTGAAGGATGGGTAGAAATTATTTAATGAATATATATAACGATTTTTTATTTCTTTCTTTGCTTGCTTTGGAGTAGTCAGTCCTTCAGATCATTGGTGCTTAAATACAGGTTTCCAGGTATCAATTTGAAAGTAGTAATTCATGTCATTTTGAGTAAAGCTATGGTTAGTATTTGTAGTTACATTTGGTATTTAGATAAATGAAAACAATTCCTCCAAGGTCATCCTCTTGACTTCATAATCAAAGTTCCAAAACATAATACCTATATGGGAATTCATAGATCTCTCATAGGTGATATCCTGATGAATTGTCCATTGAAAGCTGGGGTTAGTTCTCCACCCCTAAGAAACTTTCTCTTTCCTCTTTAATTCTGGGAACAGCGCTCTCTCTGTCTATTCCATCCTTTTGTTTTAATCACCTTCTCTTATTTCCCTCTTACCTATTTCCTGAACAATCTCCCTTGGTAGACTCTCTTCCCATGTGAACAATTCATGTTAGCTTTTACTTAGAGGGTGTCACAATTTTCTCTCTGAAATATTGAGGACTAACTGTATCCCACATTTAGAAGTAAAATAACTGAGGCATAAAGATCATTAACAAAGTTATCATGATTAGTTCATGTTAAGTCTAAACATAGAGCCCAGTTGTTCTTACTTGAGATCTACTGTAAACCTCCAAGTTACATTGATTAATACACACTTAAGAAACCAGGCTCAGGGCGCCTGGGTGGCTCAGTCGTTAAGCATCTGCCTTCGGCTCGGGTCATGATCCCGGGGTCCTGGGATTGAGCCCCACATCGGGCTCCCTGCTCCGCGGGAAGCCTGCTTCTCCCTCTCCCACTCCCCCCTGCTTGTGTTCCCTCTCTTGCTGTGTGTCTCTCTCTGTCAAATAAATAAATAAAATCTTTAAAAAAAAAAAAAAAAAAAGAAACCAGGCTCAGATATCACTAAATCAGACAGAAACACTGAAAAGCAACTGAATAGACTCTGTAGTCTTTAAAATCTATTACAGTATCGTGTGCCATGTACAATATTTTTTCTGTTAAGTTTACTTGTAGTTAGGGTGCACACACTTTAAATATTTATTGAAAGATGTCCACTAACCCAGGTATATTTTGCAAAATCATCTCAGATAGAAGATATGGCTTCTTCCTTTGACACCATAGTATGTTATCTTTAATGGCACCTAGCATTTTTCTGCTGCATATCCTCATATTCAAATCTACATCTGAATCTTCTTTTTCCAACAAATGATAATAGGCAATTCATTTTCACCCAATAAAGCTCAGTATTTGTTGCAGGAGGATATGTTCCTATCTTCTTTATAGTCCATGGAGTTGTTGCAGAGCTGTGAAGTGGTTTGAAAGTTGTCATTAGTTTCTGAGCTATGAGCACCTGAATTATTTTCCTTCTTAACTAAACTAGATAAGAATAATTGTTATTGTCAGAATTAGGGGAAAAACACTCTCCTTGCAGTCTTTAGATGAAACCTAATTACTATGGAGGGTATATTTAAAAAATTCATAAATTACTACATGCTACCATTTTTCAATTCTTTCCATATCAAACTTGTCCTTTAGAGACCACACTGAACAAAATGGATCCATGCATTTCTCTTAAGTGATAGACAGCAAGCATCACAAGTGAAAAGTGAACAATCTGACCAATAGGAACTCCACTAATTTAAGCGAAATCCAGATCCCTGAAGAACTCAGAAATCCATGAGAAAAAAATAACTTTCTCAACATAATACTAGCCTTTCCTTAAAGACATAATTTTGCTTTAAGAACTTCATGGACCTTTCATACCAAACAGTTCCACTGAAGATGTGCGAAAGATGAGACTGTGTAAGGGCCTGACTACCAGCATAGAAAGAGCAAATACATATTTAAAAGAAATAATTTAACAAAGCTCATTTTAAATAATTTTTCACCAAAGTATATTTAAAGAATATAAAGTGAAGAATTTAAGTGATGAATTATTAGCTATTCTAATTCTTGCAAACAAAGTTGGTTAAAGTAGATGAAGGATGTATTACATTGATTGATGGACTGAACTCTGGTATCCAACTTACATTTTAATTCAAGTCCTACTACCTTGAACTGTGAGACAGTGGATAAGTTGGGGCAACCTCTCTCTGTTATGGTTTTCTCATCTGAAAAATAGAGCAAATAATTGTACCTACTTAATATGGTTATGTGACTTAAAAAGATACTGCTTATAAAGGGTTTAGTAGGATATTGGTACAGCGTTAAAAGTTCTAGATATATTTATAATGGAAATATCATACAGGATCATAGATAATTGGAGTTTTGAAGTTTTCCTTGTTTCAATTTCCTTCTGAAGTTTTGAAACAACAATATATTATTTACAATAGTAATCTCAAGAATTGTTACTAGTTTAGAAAATAATCTCATTACAAGTAACACATTTAAGTTTTAAGTTTTAGGAAACATAATTCACTCAAATAAGAACAAAAGCTTTAATATTATCACAGGAAAGGGGGCTACTTCCATAACCTTGGGCAAAGAACAATTTCCTATATCAAAGGACATTATCTTCATTGATTTTACTCTATTAAATAAGTTAGTGGAGGGAGGTAGAAGTAAGGAGTACTTACAGAAAGGAAAAGGACACTGTTCCAGCTAGCAGATTAGCAGATGAAACCCTTGTATTGGTCTGGTCACCACAGTGAAGCTATATTGTCCTTCCATCTGAACTAACTTTGAGTATATGCACAGAACATGTATTTTAGCCAAGAGAAGCTTCACATGGTTATCAGCAACTGGAAGACAGGCCATTCCTCAGGAGCTAGCAGGAACCCAGTTGTCAAAATCAAGTTGAAAAATAAAACTCCAGTCTTTTGGGGTTGAAGGTAGAAGGGAAAATGGAGACTGCTAAGAGTCCAACCCCTCAGAGACACTGCATGAGGTCCAAAGCAGAAGTGCAGGCATGGAGGAAACACAGAATTTTGGTAAAAACTGGTATAATATCCTACAAGGTCATTTGACAATAAGTCTCAAAAATTGGACCTTCTTAAATTCCTCCTGCCTAAAATAAGGAATAGTCTGAAGATAGTAACCAAACTACTCCTAAAGGTGGGAAGCCAAATGGCTCCAATTTGAGAAGACAGACTTCAATATCTGAGGACTCTCATCCTGGAAGACAAAGTCTTTGCAGAATACTGAGCAATGGAAAGAATACTAGCAGCATCTAGTGGCCTTCCTATGTAAGTGCCCCTAGACCTAGGTCCTAAGGTAGAAAATGAGATCGTAAATAAACATGGTGAACTATTGATGGACTTCAATGGGTTTCTCATTTCTGGGAGAATAACAGGGGAAATAAGGGCAAGTGACTAGACTACCATGTTCAAAGTATCATGGTGTGAACATAAAGAAACATAAGATATCCAAATAGTTTAATATAGCTGTATTCTTCCAGCACAGTTATCCAGTTAAACCAAAATCAGTAACATACTGCTGAATATATAGACCTTTTCATATTTTTGTCAATCAATAAAACAGAGCTTTAAGTAATGAAGAATTAATTTCAAGAGAACATATATTTCCTGCTCTCAAGGTAGATATAGTTACAGAGCCTGCTTAGATTCTACTTCTAGATCTATACCTGGAATTTTTAACCACTTTCTTGCAGGGAAGTTCTATATTGCAACATTAAATAGAAGGAGAACTTTTTTTTTTACTATTTGCTATTTATTGACCTGTCTAAATCATTTATCCTATGTCTATGGTGATCAAAATATGGTTTATTCTAAATATATCTGAAGAGCTATTGAAATAAATCATTTGGAAGAATTATCTATTGAGGAGACAACTTTATTGACAACTTTGCCAAATATCTGTGCATTATAGGACATCACTGTATTTTTTTCAAAGGAATGCACATTTAACAAAATTGTCAAAATGACCTTAAAGAGACGGAAGCAGCTTCTTGAAAAAGGAGTGTCTGATAACTGAAAAAAAATCTATTTACTAAGCTTCCTTTTAAAGGTAGAGAAGAAATGGACATTACCTGAATTCTCATTCACATCACTGCTTTTAAAATATTAAGGAGTTAGTTAAATCTTGCCTCTAACTGCAATATTAGAATTTAGCTTTGATAACTAAGAATCATCCCTTTTTTGAAAGCAGCATAGTTGCAAGTTTCTCTTTAAAGCCTTTTAGAAGGCAGTTCTTTTTATTCACAGCTCCCTTCTCTTCTTTTCTTAATTAGTAGCTTGCATGCGGTTTTCTTTTTTTTAAAAATTGAGCAGGCTGTGTAGCTAAATGGTGTTTTTGACATTCCTGCACTGGGGACAGATTCAAAACTAAGGCAGAAGACAATAGAGATTGACTACATACTTCATGGACACAAATCGAGGGAAATGCTGGTAATTACAGGAATTCGGCAACACTTTGTCTCTTGGCATCTGTACTTGGAAAAACAATGAAATAATCATGGACAAATATGATGTGAAATGTGTTTATGGAGCGGCATGTTTTATTAACACTGAGCACTGCAGAGAGATAAGCACCACTAGCTAATTTTAAAATTTCTATGAATTGTGGCAATTAAGCCTAATAATTATTTAAAGACTACAATAAAGATGAGTCCATTTTGTACTGCATTTTAAAGAAAAAAATAAGCACAGTGCTAAAGTTCAGTTTTATGCTATAGCACCCGTACAATCTCATACTTTTCCTACCTTATATGATTTGAAACTGGAAACATCTCCTGACAGGTTGGTCTCAAACTTAAGGATCTCCTCAGTTCGCATTTTGCTTCTTTGCTAATTTGGGGGATTGTTGTTGTTTTTGTTGTTGTTATTGTTGTTGTTAAAACTATTTGTTGGGGGTCTTTTGTGCTTTAGATGTTAATTTTATGGAGTGTTGCTGAACACCATGGTGGCCATCAAGAAACTGCGGGTCTAATTGAACAAACCACTGAATATATTAACTGTTTCTTCCAGAATAGTCTTTTTTCCCACTACAGATTCTTTTTAAATAACAACAAAAAAGCCGCTGATTGTTTTTAGTCTTTTGATGGAAAACTAGGCAGGCTTGTTAGAGCCTTGGGCAGAATGCAACTTCTCCCACTGCATCAGCCCAATGATAACAGATTCAGACTGGATATCAAACCACTGCAATTTGCATTGAGGCTTAAAAGCATAAACAGACAAGACATTGAATTGAAATCTCTATTGATCATTAATAGAGATTTATGTTAAGGAAAAATTTATTATATTTTAGCTTGATTTCCTATGGGGGAGACAAGACATTTCTATTAATTAGTATATCCTCTATTTTCTCTGCTCCGGATTCTTGTGCTATATTTTGCAATTCATTGTCATTTCCTGAGTAATTTTATTTTTTTCCCTGAGTAATTTTAAAAGATAAACTTGCATATTTTACTTTGTAGCATGAGAATAAAACACAATGAATAGCTATTCTCTGAGTATAAACCAGGGAACGCCAAGCTTCATTCATCTCTGTTCTTTCCTAACATACCAAGTTTATTATGGCATTTATCCTGAAAAAAAAAAAATTATTCATTGTATTTGGTATAGAAAAGAGATGTTGCCAATATTTATTTCTGAGCAAGAGTTCTGTCAGCAGGAATGGAGTATGATTGCCTCCCCCGCCCATAACAAAAAACTCGGATGGGTTGATTTGCAACATTCTGTCTATTGCTTGTGTTCCTCCTGCATTCTCAGCAAGATTATTCCAGAACATTGGTACATATTCCATAGTTGCAAAGAGGCAATTTCTCATTAGAACTGTAACTTGATCGAGAACCATATTACAAAGGAATATGAAAGAGTAGACTGTGCCAGTAGCATATTTTCAATGCCTCTCTTTTTTATTTGCATCCACATAGTTGAAGAGGAACAGAGCTGGCCGTGAGCAAAAAGAAGTTGGAAATCTAAACCAGCTTCTTTCTGTGGTCTCTAATCCTTCTGAGTCATGAATTCTCCCCAGCCTCTGAGACCTTCCCCCACCCCCACAGACACATATACCTCAAACTCCCTCTCCCCTTTGTTTCAGGTCAAAGACTTATAGCAATTTTTGACTCCCAGAACAAATGATTTTAAGTCAAAGAATTGACTTTTCCTGAGATATCTGCATTTTCCAAATTTTTATTTGTGAGACAGAAAAACTATCCCCAATTAGAGAGGGAGAAAGGTAAAATGTATTGTTCAAGGGCAAAAGGTAAGGCTGAAAGTGGAACAAAATAGATTTTTTGGAAGAAAGGCAAATCTTTTTGTTTTGCCAAAAATTGTACCAGCTACCTCTCAGAATCAGTTGTGAAGGCAAGCTTGATTCAGTGCTATCAGAGGAATGGAAGGAAAGTGTGTACAGAAATAATCAACCTGGGAAGGGCTACATACTTATTCTTGGGTTCCACAAATGTGATGCAGCTGTCTCCATTAAAAAAGAAAAGAAAATGAAGTAAGGAATGGAGGGAGAGAGGCAGGAAGGGGAAAAGGCATTCCTGGCTGGGGACAATGGGCATGAGGAAGCCATATGCAAGCATCATCTGTTACTTCCAATCCCAGTGGACCAGGATTCCCACATCTTACTCAGAACTTAGGTTCTAAAGTCTCTTTATATAGAGAGAGTGAAAATCATGTAGAATCAACCATTAACAACTTTGCTTGATGATGATCTTTTCAGTAAGTTCAACAGTGACGCAGGGCTGTTTTTTCCCTCCAGTCTTGGAAGCAGATTACTGTCTCTTAGTTGAGTACTAGATGAAGTGTGGGAGGTATGTTGTATGAAAAATATTTGCTTTGCTCCTTCTCAGGGTTGTGATATGCCTGTACTGTGAGAGGCACACAGCAACTGAATCTGAGAGGAGTGGAATCTCATCTCAGATCATGCTGCGCAACAACATTACTGGATAGAGTGGCCAGCACAGTTGTTCACATTGATAGCCATGAAATCTGGAAGCTTCCCGGCTGAGAACTGGTTGATCAGCCCAATCTGGCATGACTTAACTGTTGCCCCACCAGGAGCACCCATAGGTTCTTGACCCAGACACTCTGCTTCTCTAAGTCAGCTCTAAATCTCAGTCTTCTAAACGGGTACTTCTGGGAAAGGAACCACTGGTTATACTCTTAAAGAATCTCTGAGATGAGACGCAAGGGATAAATGAGCCTGGCAGGAAGAGAGGAGCATGAAGAAGGCTTGGACATTAGGTTTTAGCTAAAGCATTAAAGACAAATGCGTGGGGATCTGGGGTATGGTGACAGTCAAATGTAGGACTTTTTCTTTTAAAATGTGCTCACTCCTCTGTGCGTGAATATATGTGATTAAATAGCAGGTGGCATTAGGAGGAACTGTGAACATTACCATAGTTTTGAGACACTGTGAAATTATAAACAACAACAAAAAAAACTACAAATTTGATTTCATTTTGAAAGAGAAATATTAGTTACAGAAATTCACACAAATTTCATAGTGTGGTGACTTTTTGCTGTGCAGAAAAAAAAGTATTATACTTATTACAAATAATGGTACACGACTATTGTTTTGTTTAACTTCATGCATTCTTGCCTACCTTGTATGTACTATTCTGCATGCTCTGTTCACTATTGTTTTTAGTCCAAATAATTTGAAATGTAATTTGTTTTGTTTGCCATAACAAAATATTATTTGAGAAGAATGTAGATTTATATTTCAGCATTTCTGATAGTATTATATGTCTTATCAAATTAACTACAATTTGATAGTATTATATGAATGCCTTATCAAATTAACTACAAGAAGCCTCTTGAAAATAAACAGTAAGTACTTATGCCAAACTGAATTTTCTTTTTATAAGAAAATATAATACTTATGCACATATGTATTATAGTTCAGACATTGCGAGTTTATAACATTTTTTGTAAAAAATTAGTGTAGATGTTACTTGGAGTATTACTAACAGAGCCCCCAAATGTCATTAGGTTATGATGATGGAAGTTTCTCATCGTCCTCGTAGTTTGATGCAGATATTCCTGTTTAGAAAGTTGTTTTCCTCCATGTAGCAATCCAGGGACCCAAGACATATCTATCTTGTAGGTCTTCTATCCCCTAAGAATTCATGGTTCTCTGCACGCAGCTGGTAGAACATGAAATAATATGAGAAGAGCAAATCTGTTTTCTAAAAGGCTTGCCTTAGAAGTGACACACATTACTTCCACCACAATTCCATTGCATTTTGTTTGACTACTAACACCTAAGGATTGCTGCTATTATCCTTTCTCCCAGGTCTCTTAGTTCATAAAAGTTATTCTTCTGTCCCATTTCCAATCAGGACATCAAGAACAGGCAATGTAGGTCACTTATTAATTCTAGGAATTAAATCACTGGTGATCCAACATCAGTACAATTGTAAAAAAAAAAAAAAAAAAGTGAGTTAAGAGCTGCTTAGTCCTACATTTTTATTCCATTGGCATCTCTGCCCTTGTTGGGTGAACTTAGAAAAATAATTATACTCTTCAGGCCTGTGTGTTTGTAGTTATAAAATAAGGGAGTTGCACTAAGGAAAACCTCATAAAACCATAATTTGAAATTAAATTACCACATAATTAATTGATATAATTAATAACCTATACAGCCTTGCCGCAGGTAAATGCATGGTTTTATTATTCTTGAAATATTAAAAAACCAAAGACTTCATCAGTAGTAGTACTAATACCATTACACCTATGATTACTACAATTTGAATTAAGCTGACCCTTTTCTGATTGCTTACTACATTCCATAACATTCTGCTAAGTGAAATATATTTATATATCAAACTCCAGAAGTTGCACAAATAAGAGACAAACCCTGTGCCAACTCTCCTCAGAACTCCTCATGGCTGTATTATACTAGATTCGCTGACCGTTGTCAGGGAACCACTGGATGAGACGAACTAGTATTAAGTAGTTCTATCACATCTATATATCTGTGAACTCAGACCAAAGAGTGAAAAGGGCCCTTCTTCAATTTGAAAACTCTGTGTCTCCATTTCCTTATTTGAAAAATGAAGTTTATGTAGCTTACCCATAGCTCCCTCAAATGCCTTAAGTATCCATTAAGTCACGGCCCTGAAGCAATAAAAAACCCAACTTCTGAGAATTAACTATATGAACAGAAGGTAATGAAGCCAACTCAATTATCCATGGTAAAAGATGACAAGGAAAAGTAAGACGAAATTAAATACACAGGTGTCCCCAAACTGTATTTTTGCCATTCACCTATGCTCTTAACCAGCACTAATAAGCTGCAAAAGAGATAGATTTGGATATTATCCCTGTCTCTCTCCACCCCCTACTCTTGTCTTGTTCAAGTCCTAACAGGCAGTCAACCACCCTTTAAAAGGCAGGGAAAGCAAAGGCTGGACTGTGCGATCAATAGACTGGATAATTAGCCCCTGAGTAACTGAGAGTTAATGGTCTTATATTAACTTCACCCCATTACTCCCAGAATATGAACAAGCCAGAGCAAGTTGGACACGAATATGAGAGAGCAGAAGAAAAAAGAAGGGTGGTAAAGGAAATGAGTTCTTTACCTTGAGGTTATCATAGGATGTGAACTGCAATGACACAAGACCAGATAACGATGGCAGCCTAGAAGGAGTGGCTCCAAACATGACAAGATGATCCACAAGAGCTGTAAGCGAGTTGTTTCCCCTTAGCACCAAATTATTTTTTCATTTTTCTTCCTACAACAAAAGATTCACTCTAGGCTTTGGCTGTGTTCCCAAAAGATTGGATAATTAAGCAGGTAAGATTTCCAAGGAGAAATAAATATTTTTCAGTTACTAGACACTGTCATTGGGCTTTGATTCAAATGTGCATAATTTTTGAACAGGAAACATAATGAAAGGAATGTTTCACAAATTAATATAAAGCCCAAAGGCATCCCTGGCACTCTCTTACATGAAATCATTGTCTTTCATGAGCCAGGAATGTCGACCAAGTATCTGTCTTGGAAAATGCTTTCTCCTTATAATATTAGCACTGGTTTTACAGAAGGAAAGCTCGACTTGAAGAAAACTGCTTATAAAATATGACCCAAGCCTGTTTTTTTCTAAACTTAATGGCATTTTAAAGTAGAATGACTTCGGTTTCAGCGTTATCGGTGAAAACAGCGCCTCTTCTTCAGAGGTTGAGAAGCTGAAGAGAAGGGTTAAATGACCTGCATGATTTTACAGAATGATTAATTCAGATTAGAGGTTTTGGATAGAGTGCTGGGCTCCAGGCCCAGAACCCCAAACTACTATTTTCTAAAAATAATGTGAAACTCTGAAAGGTAAAATGGCTTAAGAAGATGAAGAAATCCCCCCAAGTATAATTTCAACTATGTAAGTGAGAATGAGTCAAGCACAGGTTGAATGACAATGTTAGAGTGTTGAAAAATAACCAAGTCATCACTGGGATGGATGGAAGATGAAACAACTCTTTCCCTTACAGTGATTAGCTTTAGGATAATCAATCTACACTCTCTTGTCTGTTCTTCCAACAGCAAAGAGTAAGATAATGGTTTAACCATGTGATGGAGGATATCCTTAGTGAAATCACATTTTCTATGAACTTTACTGCAGAAATTTAAAGTAATGATAAAAATATATTTATGAATCTCATTGTATGCAAAATATAAAGTAACACAAATATTGAAAAATTAAACACATCAAGAATTGCCTAATTTCTAAAATGATGGTGACTGAACTATAAATTATAAATTCATTTCATTGGGTGAATATTCCTATTATCTGAGCAACACATTTTTATGTGCTTAAATACGTCTACTAATGATTTGAGTGCATCTCATGCCATTATTTTAATGTACACCTTCAATGTAATATAAAATCTTTTTATAGTCTTTATTTTTCAAGTGATTAAGTGGCCATAATGGTGCTTGGTGGTAGGGGAAAAAAAATCTGGAAATCCATAATTTGGTAGTAAAATTTAGAGGCAATGAAATGTTAAGATAAAGACTGTCCCTGTTATCAACTTACTGTCTGTTCGCTCCAAATACATCTTTCATTGCCTACTCAATGAAAAAATAGAACCCTTTAAGTATTTTTTGTCCTCTGCTTGCTGGCAGAACGTTAAGCTTTGTCAGGAGGGTGCTAGGAGGACATTGCATGAGAAAAGTGTGTTCCTTCCTGATTCTGGCGTGCTCCTGGACAGGGTCCTGCACTGCAGGCAGCTTCCTTAGTACCAGCCACCAGCACCCAGAGCGCAGGAGTTTCCATAGCACCTGGGTCAGGCAGGCCTGTAGTTGAGAACTTTCTGGAGAGACACCTCATGGTGAAGAGGTTTCCCCAGCACTCTCAGAGGTGGATTTCTGGCAAGCTCTAGAAGGCAGGTTTCTAGCAAGTTTTACCAGTGCAGCAGTACAATGATTTTTCTGCCATCCAGTGAGCCCCACCTGTGCCACCTCCTTCAATGTCTGCCTCTCAGTCATCCAGAGGCAACTCTTCCTTGGGTGCTCTATCTCATCCCTAGGGGTAGGAGCTGCTCTTTGTATCAGTAATACTATAATATTTAGAATTCTAACTACCAAACCCTTTAACACAACTTTCCTCGTTCAAATCATTCCATAGATTTTATCTTCTGAATGGACGCTGACTGATACAAATGATGACTGAATGACTATGATTCTCCCTAATGTTACTATCAGAGAAATTACTCTGACTATTTTAGAGAAAATAAAAATAATTTTTAAAATAGGCTACAAACTTGAATATTTATGCATTCAAAGGAGGCCCTCACGGTTTACCTTTATTCTTCTAAGAAAATTTTCTTGAAATATGATAACTTTGAATTGTGCTTGGTTTTCAGGAACTCATCCCTTATATGTGACTGTCTTACATACAAACACACAAGCTTTCTAAAGTGTTGTCAATGATTTATGCCAGCCAATAGCTCACTAAGTGCTGAGTCTGCAATTTATGTGTAAATATAATGCTTTATAACTGCAAATACGAAACCACACACTGACCAAAATTACAGAATGTTTAAAAATATTTTGAAATTGAAATGAGGTATGACTTTGTTCTTCAAGTGACATTCTTTTATGCATTTCCTACCAGTACTTGCATCATGCTGATCCCATCTGCTTAGTCAAGTATCTTTTCCTTTGTACTGAAAAGCAGGCACAGGGTGAATAAACTACTGGGCCTAATGGATCAGCATCCAGTTTGCAAACCATTGTGAATATTTATAAAGCAGTTGAGTGTTATTAGCTGAATCTTTCTCTCAAAGTACTGCTTTCTTTATTATGCGACCAGAATGATATGTGAGAAAAGCAAACTCTGTGTGTATGTGGTATGTGTGTGTATGGGCACATATGGACATGTGCTCACATTTGTGTAGCACTGGCATTTCCCCCATGGTATTTTCATTCTCTACCTCAAACCCAATTCTGTCTTGCAACTCTCATTTTAGGTATCTTGCAAAGTCTAGGCCTAGACCCTCTTTCTCTTGAAGCAATGAGAAATGGAAGCAGAGTTTACTTTATGAAAGCAATGCAGGCTCATTCAAGAGAAATCAATATATGAAAATTTATAATACCCATAATTATTCTTTTTTTTTTTTTTAAAGATTTTTATTTATTTGAGAGAGAGAGAATGAGAGAGAGCAAGCACATGAGAGGGGGGAGGGTCAGAGGGAGAAGCAGACTCCCTGCCGAGCAGGGAGCCCGATGCGGGACTCGATCCAGGGACTCCAGGATCATGACCTGAGCCGAAGGCAGTCGCTTAACCAACTGAGCCACCCAGGCGCCCATATAATACCCATAATTCTTCTAACTTATCCAGAGTCAACTTCTGTTACTGGCTTGGTCCACAGACATATGTATGGACATTCACATACACAAGTCACATTCTTCAGGGTAGTTTTCTAATATGCAACATATGTATTTATTGTTTTTCTAATAGATTTTTTCGATTAGTATACTTACATGTTATATTTCCATACTACAACATTTTAGTACTGAAAGAGCACAAGGTAAAATTAAATTACTAAAAGAGGAATATGAAACAACGAAGAATTTAAAAAAGCCTTAAAAAAAGAAAAACCCTGGAACTAGGAATATGTATTTTCTAACAAAATATTGTGTTGAGCAAACTGCTTTTGGCTAAGTCCCCTTCAATTTGAAGGAAAACAACATAATTAGATGCTTGTTTTAAGAGACAGCATTCAATAATTAGAATTATTGAAATGCGACCAAAAATGCAGGAAGTATGCCCAGATATAACAGAAATAGTAGTCAAGTTAAAAGTTTAAGGTTCAAAAGACTGAGATCTACTGTAGGAAACATCAAAGCAGATACGGCCGGTTGGCTCTCACTTAATTTTATATCTTACTTGGATGCCATAAAAGAAAGAGTTGATATAGCTATCTCAAAGTCAGGAAACATCACTTTCTCTCTTTCACATGGTCATAATGAACTTTACCAAAAAAGTAACTTAATGAATTAAAAGTTTGTCATAAGACCAACATATTTTTTCTAAGGCTGTGCATGTGTGCGTGCGTGTGCGTGCGCGTGTGTGTGTGTGTGCATGTCTAACTTTTAGGAAAAAGGCACTGTCTCAAATATCTCAAGTAAAGGCTGTTCTTTATTATATAAGCTTATCTCAGAAAAGTAACTTCACTAATGTGCAAATTCTCGCCTAGTTTTTTTTCCTTCTGACAAGAAAACTAAAAGGATCAGATTTGTGTCACCACTATCTAGGAATGAGGTGACATTCTACATTATTCCAACTTCAGAGGATAAAGAATTTCTTAGTATGTAATGATCTTTTTTGGTGTTGAACAAGTCACTTGTGGAAATATGTAACTCAATTTAATAAATGTTTTCAAAACATTATGTTGCTATTGGTAAATAGGATCCTCTATCGAAATTAAATTATGGACTTCACAGTGGTAAATAAACCTACTTTGCGAAAAAAAGAATTTACTTTACTAAAAATTTAACCAGAAATAAAAAAAACATGTTTTAGATTTTTCACTCACAAGTAATTTCCAAAATGACTCCTAAAGGATTTCAATATAAAAGAATTTTCATTCTATCTTTTAGTACTAATGTACTGCTACTGGTCACATTTCCAATGTAAGAAGATAACCTAAAGAATCACATATTGGGAAGTTCAGTTCTTTAAAGATGACTCAGGAAAGCTTCCCAGATGATGAATCTTCAGAGTAAAGTATACATAACTCAGGGGTTTAGAATGATCAAAGAGGCAAGGAAGAATTGATAATTAAACTTATTCGCCATCGATGGGTTGTTCACCCAGGGAAACGTCTACATAGGTTACTATTGCCTGGTTACTTTAGAAGGCATGAGGCCATTACATTTAATCTTACAATATCCTGACATTTATACTCAGCAATTCCATATGCCCTACCGAAATACCCATATCACAATTTAGTAAATCTTCAGAGTCGATAGAAAAATGGAGTTTTACTTTGGGAACTGAATACTTACATATATATATATATATATATATTCAACATGCACAAATAAGACCTCTACACTTTAGGAATTAAAATTTAATCAGTAGAAGACATAAATATGAAAATTACAAATAGATGTTTGTTTTAAGAGACAGCATTCAAACAGTAAAACCCCTAACTATGTATATTTATTAAACTATGGTTTGAA
Source organism: Phoca vitulina (assembly GCF_004348235.1). Classification (NCBI taxonomy): domain Eukaryota; kingdom Metazoa; phylum Chordata; class Mammalia; order Carnivora; family Phocidae; genus Phoca; species Phoca vitulina. Next base: position 28,465,489 of record NW_022589709.1, read on the forward strand.
CCCTAGCCATTAATGTATTCTTGAGTTGTCAGATCCCAAATTCTTCTTATGCATTGAACCTCATCAGTAACCTGGTTTAAGTAGAAAAAGTTCATCAGTAATCTCAGATTGTTCTCCTACTATAGAACAAAATGTTGATGGCGAGGAAACCAAAACCTCAGCTATAGTATCTCCTCCATCTATCTTATAAACTACTGTTGAGATGAAAGTATTAAACAAAATCAACACTACACATCATCACATACTCAATTATGAATAACTGAAATTGTGAATCCTGTGAACAAATGTGGAATCTTGAGCAATGAAGTTAAATCTCTGATGTAAAACTCAAGAGGACAATCTCAGTAAATAATTGCAGAGTATATTCAGATTATAAAGTATACAAAATAGGGGACTTACAAGTCTTCCAGGGATATTTTAGATGGTGGGGAGATACAGCTTCATTTTTGTACTTCACAAACACACACAAAAGTCACAATGATCTCAAAAGCCTCACTGATAGTAAAAATACAGCTGACTGAGGGTGAAATATTAATAGATATTCATCTTTTTCTCTAATATGCAGTCAATCTTTTCTCAGGGTAGACAACAATTGAAGAAGTTGCACACCATATTGGCTCTAAAAGGTGGAGACAATAGTTTATAAGTACCCTTAAAGTCTGCTTTGTAATTATGAAAAGTTGGATTCCAAACTTCCCTGAGTTTGGGAAATTTCTATTTGATTCTGAAGTGTCCTGTGAGTTTACCTTCACTGCTTCTCAAAGAAAAGTACCAGATTTTTCCCACTTCAGAAGTCTGACTTCCCCATGATACATTTTGAATTGAACCATGGTTGACAGTTTTATTACAAATATGTTGCAGTTGTAATTGTTATACCAAAGGAAGTGATTGAAAAAATTTGCAAAGTTATAAAATTGGACTTTAGTTCTGTGGAGAATGAAGAAATAAATGTTAGGTTTAAAAATAATATCCTCAGAGATGTATATATCAAGACAAAAAGATTCAAATTTGATTTATTATTCACTTTGGGTATAGCACTTTCTGATCTGGAGGAAAAAAAAAAGACTGTCTGAAATTATTCCACTTTACATAAGTGGTGACAAATCACTACTTATAGATTTCTTTCCAAAAGCCTCACTGCCCATGGCATAAAAATTGCTTGAAAGGGTTCCATGTGTTGCTATTTTAACATCTCCTACCACACTATACAAATGCCAGTCTGACCAGTATGCCTTTAGGGCTTTCAGAAAGCAGCTTTCTTTAAAGGTTACAGGGGATGTTATGTCTTCTAAGAATGTCAGCTCTCCTGACAGTTCTCCATGATATCAACATGGTTGATACTAAAATTTAGGTAAAGGGGTTTAATTTAAGAGGGGATTCTATTCATGAGTCTATTTTTATATTTGCTAATTGTTTCACATATTGGTTTTATTTTTAACAAAAGCCATCCTGTTTCATTTACATAGCTTTTAGCTTTGATTCTTTTATTTTTACATTTCATTAGGTAAACCCATACCCGTAGACCTTTTCAGACCTTTAGACCCTTAGACCCTGGAGGGGAGACATTTTGTTTTAGAAACAGTACTGTTCCCAGAGAAATGGACACTTTGTCACACTCTTCATTAGAAATCCTCATGTACAAAAGAGCAAAACTATACAATTTCTATGATAACACACTTGTAGGTAGAAAGGATTTGATTTTATAACATCAAAAATTATTTTGAAAAAAATAAACAATAAAAATTTTGGTATTATTTCAATTTTAAAAAGCTAAAAAATATACCATAGGCTTGAGAGTATTTTTACACAACTCAAAAATTAATTCACTTAAGAAAAATTAGTGTGACCAACGTCTAGATCATCAGCTGAGCTAATTACTATGCCTTTTTGAATTAAAAGAAAAGTTGCATAGAAATTCAGTTTGGAAAAAAAAAAACAATTCTAATGCAAATATGCAACATTCTATTTTATCCTAGTGTTTGGAAAAGTTTACTTTCAATACCTGAGTAACAGCTCACAGACTAAGCTAATCAATGTTCTAAATTACATCCAATTTGCATTAATATTTTCTCCCTCCTGACCTCCTCAATTTGGAGATCACTCTATTACAAATTAGGTATTTTTTTTCGGTTTTGTTGTTCAGTTTGTTAAGAAAACAAACTGAATTGTTTTACCTTGTACATTTTGAATAAGAATTGGGATGGCGGTGTGATAATGCATTTGACAATGATACAATGCCAACCAAAAATATACCTTAAAAACTCAAAATGTATCCTGCAAAGATGCAGAGAAAATACATCATATAAAAGCTCACAATGTTGCTAAAAATAAATATCTAGCAGTAGTAGTATTAACATTACAAAAAAATCAAATGAACCTATGCCAAGGTTTACTCCAGGGAAAACTGACAGCAAAATAATAAAATAGCAAGGTTTCAAAGTACTATAAACCAAAATTGAAATAAGAGCATCACTTAAGTTTATTAATTCCATCACATGAGCTCTGTGTCAAATTATCAATATGGTTCATAAGAATCGGGAAATAAAATTGGATTGCTCCTGCCCAACACTACTATAGGATCTTCGCTTCACTGCCTCCTCCCCTACCACACACACACACACACACACACACACACACACACACACACACACACACACATTCTGAGCTTACCGCAGACCCTCATGCTGGAAATTCTTAAAACGTTTTTGAAGCATTCCAGGAATGAATTCCTGAGAACTATAAAGTCATTCATCTCTGCTACTGGGCAAAGTTTAAGAACCAACATGGATTCCTTTTTTTTTTTTTTTTTTTTTTTTTTGGTGACCATTGTTTTTATTTTTTTAATTATGTTCAGTTAGCCAACACATAGTACATCTTTAATTTTTGATGTAGTGTTCAACGATTCATTAGTTGCATAAAACACCTGGTGCTCACCACAACCAACATGGATTCTAAGTTGCTTTTTACCTAATAGTCTATGTTAATAAAAGACTACATTTCCAGTAGCTATGCCCTTCCATCCTTCCATTTGTGCAGATGGCTCTGCTAACCTCCCTCAAATGTGAGGTGTGCTAATCGTGGCACATTGCAATCTCACATGCTACATCACTGTATGCTTACCATCAATATATTATGTTCTCCCAATTGTACATTTCTAATTAGGGATCCATTTTATCTTCCACTGCTGAGTATCAGGATTCCATCTGAGTTTATTTGGCACCCATCCTTCCTGCAGGTGTACAGTCATCTGGCTGGCAGCTGTAGAGTGACTCTTTCCCACCCTCAGATCCCCACTTCTGGCTGTCTGTGATCAAGCTCCAAATTATGTTGTTATTTTTATGGGTTTGCCAAACTTGCAGCAGTTTCTTTAAGAGTTCATTAACTTAGGTGCTCAGATTTTAACGTTAAAGGTAGCATATACCCTTGTTCCAAGTATATGCCATCCCAACATACCCTATGTATGGAAAGAAAGAAAGAAGACTGGAGTAAGGGAGAGAAATAGGAGGAAGGAAGGAAGGAAGGAAGGAAGGAAGGAAGGAAGGAAGGAAGGAAGGAAGGAAGGAAGGAAGGAAAATGAAGGAAAAGTTCTGCTTTTCATTAACTGGTTGATTATGGGGAAAAACTTCACCAGCCTGGGTATTAATTATTTTTTAGCTGTAACATATGAATGAGTTTTGTACAATTTATATTTTGCAAGCATGCATTCAATTAAATTGTCGAAGTCTAAAATACTAAACAAAGGCTTGGCTCTTCAGTCCTCTGCTCTCTAGACCCAACAGAACACAGTACCATAATTTCTGGAATAAGAAAATAACTTTATTTAATGACAGCTTACCACATGTCAGGCATTCTGCTATGACAGTCAAATAAACTATCTTTTTCTAGCAAACTAGCTATGAGTATCAACAGGGAATAGTATGGAATGTTGCTTAAGTGGCTAGGATACAAAGTCCAGTTGCAGGGGTTAGAATGTCAAGTCTAACACTTGCTTAACTATATTATTGGGACAAGTTACTTAATTTGTGCCTCAGTTTCTTTATCTGTAAAGCAGAAATAATTACTTTCCTTACGGGCTTGGTGATATAGGCTTTAAATAAGTATTAAAGCACATAGTAAGCCCTCAATGCACATCAACCATTCTTAGTATCTCCGATTTATATATTAGGAAAGTGGGGCTCAGAGAATTTAAGTAATGATCTGAAATTACATAGCAATCAAAGGTCATAGCTAAAAATCAACCCTGTCTATAGTCCCCAAATCACATTCCTTTCCGCTACACTATGTAGAGGTCAAGGGCAGGCTGCCCCAAAATATGCCACCTGGGCATATTATTTTAAATAAAAGTTACTTAAGAGACAGCCTGTGAAGAAGGTCACTCAGACACTCCTCTGTCCTCCTGGAGGCAAGAAATAAATCTCCCATGTGAAAGGTACACTCCCTGTGCCAGAAGGTAAAGAGACATCCTTATCACCAACAAGAAGAAATTTAGAGCCAAGAATGGTGCATTAAAAAAAAAAAAAAAACCCTTATAACTTTTTACTAATTTACTACCCCAAACCAAAGTCTGTTCAGAATTCCTTACTAACTGAAGCTCCCAAAGTTAAATTTTCTTTGTCCTGTCAATTCCTCACAGATTTATTGTCTCCTGGTCTAAAGAGTATTAAAACTGTCTGCTTTGGTCATTTCTTCAGGACTCAGTTTCATTATTGGGCCTCCATGCCCACATAATAAAACTTTGTTTTTTTCCTCCTGTTAATCTTTCTCATGTAAATTTAATTCTTTGTCCAGCTGGAAGAACCTTGGGCTGAGGAAAATTTCTTCCTCTCCTTCAACTAAATGATTTCTTAGAACCTCACCTGGAGAATATCCATGATTCTGTGATACATTCACCAAAAGTTAAGTCACTACACTGTTCTTTTTACTTGGTTTATGTTTCTGACAAACTGGCTCTCAATCTTAAAATACAAAATCTAACTACTTTGGTAATTCCACTAGTATTTGTTAAATTACTGTTATGTATATATGAAAATAAAAACCTTTTAAAAGCAAAATTATACTACCTCGGGGTGCCTGGGTGGCTCAGTCTGTTAAGCATCTGCCTTCAGCTCAGGTCATGATCCCAGGGTCCTGGGATCGAGCCCCGCATCGGGCTCCTTGCTCAGCGGGGAGTCTGCTTCTCCCTCGCCCTCTGCTGCTCCCCCCTGCTTGTGCTCTCTCTCTGTCAAATAAATAAATAAAATCTTAAAAAAAAAAAAAGATTATACTACCTCATTATTCTGCAACTTGTTTATTTTGTGTCTTGGGCACCTTTTCATGTCAAAACTTGCGGAACTACTTCTTTTCCTTTTTATTTTTAAACTGATTCATAATCTTACATCAGATCATACCCCATAATAATTTTCAATGATTCCTGGTCATTAGATTTTCTTCCAGATTTGGCTGGTGGAGGGGAGGGGTTGATTTTGTTCTGTTTTGTTATTAAACTATACTTCTAAAAAAAAATTATTTATTTATTTGACAGAGAGAGACACAGCGAGAGAGGGAACGCAAGCAGGGGGAGTAGGAGAGGGAGAAGCTGGCTTCCCGCCGAGCAGGGAGCCCTACGCGGGGCTCGATCCCAGGACCCTGGGATCATGACCTGAGCTGAAGGCAGATGCTCAACGACTGAGCCACCCAGCACCCCTATTAAAACTATACTTAACTGATGAATCATTGAACACTGCATCAAGGATTAATTATGTACTATACGGTGGCTAACTGAACATAATAAAATAAATAAAACTATGCTGAAATAAATATTCATTTACAAAAATCTTTGTGCACTGGCATGACTATATTTATAAACATTTCTTTTTTTTTTTTTAAAGATTTTATTTATTTATTTGAGAGAGAGAGAATGAGAGAGACAGCACATGAGAGGGGGGAGGGTCAGAGGGAGAAGCAGACTCCCTGCCGAGCAGGGAGCCCGATGTGGGCCTCGATCCAGGGACTCCAGGATCATGACCTGAGCCGAAGGCAGTCGCTCAACCAACTGAGCCACCCAGGCCCCCTATTTATAAACATTTCTAACACTGATAATGTGATATCACTATGTCAAAAGGTGTGTGCTTTTTATATTATGCTAGATACTGCCAAATTGCCTTTCATAAAGTTATACCAATTCATATATTCAACAACAGTACATGAGAGTATCTATTTCCCTTTTCTCTTGACATATTTTTAATATAACAACATAATTTAAGAAAATTCAGGCCATTTCTGTAAGTACATTATGCTGGTTGGTTTCTTAATTATTATTCATTTGTACTCTAATATATTTTAAAAAGATTTGAGATAGCTTATAATATTAACATACATATAGATGAGACTATTCAACTTAAAATGTAAATGTTAATCCACGCCAATAAAAAGAAGGGCAAATATATCAGAAAGTTTGGAACGATTTACTCCTGAATGCCTGGCACTATTCTAGACAACAGAGATATGATAGAGAGTAAGACAGACAAGTCCTAGTCTGATATAGCTTATATTTTCATAGAATAAATACCAATCAATAAATTAAAATATAAAATACGATTTCAGCTAGTGAGAAAGGCTATTATTAAATAAAACAGTATAGCATGGATAGGTTTACTTTAAAAAAGATCAGTCTTAAGTAGAGCCTATGCTTCTATACTACAGAATGATTCAAGTAAAAGCAATCAGTAGGTTTTTAATCACCAATTGGAAGAAAAATTCTATTCCATGCCCCAATAGAGAGATGAGCTGCTTGGCAGATCCATGTCTTTGTAAAAGGGAAAACAGAGAGATGTAGGTGGCTCATGGCAAATCAATCATTACACATACAAAAAAAAAATGTTCGCATTTTCAGATGATGTTTGTCCTGTCACTTTCCACAATTGATGGGAATCACTGGTTCCTAATCATTTACCATATGTTGTGAGGAGTCTGAGGGAATTAAATCTCATATCCAATGAAGGTCAATAGAAAGCTGAAAGAGTAGAAAACAACCATATATACTTTACTTCCATACCTGGCTAATACAAAGAATTCCTCCATCTTTCAATGAAATTGTTTTCAAGCTTCTCAGAAGGCCTCCAAGTTTTCATTTCAAAGGAAAGATATGAAAGTTAAGTATGATTTCCTGAAAGTCAGTGATGAGGCAAGACAACCAGGGTATTTATGAGTGTCTTATATTGTCATGCTTGAAACTGTAGAATGTTAAGCAGACTATTCATTCACTAGAGAAATACTCCCAGTCATCTCAGGTTTGTTTACAACAACAGACAAAGGAGAGACATAGCTCATAGATCAGCATGTCATAAAATAGAGACAGCTCACTGCCAAGGGCAAATTTAGAACTCTGAATGAAGAAAAGACACTGTGCCCATAGAGCACCCAGACACAGAAATCCAAGTGACATGATAAGAGTGTCAAAGTTACAACTGCCATATATAGTAAAGAAAGCTTATAAAAAGAAATTTAATTCTACTGTTGTAATTAGAAATTAATGGAAAAATCTCAGCAAAACCTTCAGAGTGAACTATAGCTCAGGGGGATCCACCTGAAATAGTTTACCAAATTAATGATTAATCATCAAAGGACCTATACAAGCAACAACAGAGAAGATTTTTAAATTATGTATGTACAATTCTGCAATAATAAATTAAAAAGCGTCAATGAGATGTACTCCTTTCTGGGAACACAGTTACAAAATCTAGTTCGAGTAGAAGTAGAAAATCTGAAAAAAAAAAGCCATAATAAAAAGTGGAATTGTGGAAAAAATTACAAAATGTCTCAAAAGAAAGTGACTTCAGTAGCTTTCAGTAACTTCTTTCAGTTCAGTAACTTCTTTCACATTCCCAAGGAACAGATAATTGCAATACACACTGTTAAAGAAAGAAGCTAGGAAAAAGGGACTTTGGATGGAAGTATCTGAAGAAAGTTTATTGATGGTCTGATGCATGTAAGTCCCGCATCAGAATCAATGTGAAGGAATGCCTTTTCCTAAGACTTTGTTAGCAGCAATATTGCCTTTTTCCTGGTTCCTTCTTGATTCCTTTCTAGTCAGAATGGACATTTTAACCAAAGGAGTGGTGGGAGGAGGGATTTTTGATGTTATGTTTCTTCAGAGTCTCTGGTCTTGCCCTTTGATGTTCTAGGACGTATACCAGCAGTATCAAGTCCCTGATTCTAATTTTGAAGAGCCTTATGTACCTAATGTTTCCTGTGGGAAGAATTTGGGAAATAACTTTCTAAAGCAATTAGTTCGATAGAACTCAAAGAACAAAGGAACAACAGCAAAGACATTATGCAAATGTGTGGCTTTTCAAAACTATGCTGCCTTAAGAAAAGCATGGTCAGGTGCCTTGCAGAGAATGGCATAAAAAGTTTGAAAATGTCCTGCTACTCTATATTCACTTAAATTCTGTTATAATATTAAACTTCAATTTGACTAATATTATTACATTTGACACATAGAACTAACCTTAAAGAAAATTCATTTATGAATATAGATATGAATATTTCTAAATAAGATACAAGCAAATTAAATTCAACAGTGCATCTACCATGACCAAGCCCGTTTTAATTCAGGAATACAAATCATAGAAAATCTTTTTAACAGCAGTATTCACATAAGAGAATACTTTTAATAATCTCAGTAGACTCCAAAAAGACATGTGATAATATTCAATACTTACTATTAATACATATTTTAAGAAATGAACAATTCACCATTAATGTATCTTAAAATCAGACCAAAACCATTTTTGGTGATCAAATTCTAAAGGTTTCAGGAATGAGATTAACATATTGAATTTCCTAATATTATTTAACATTTTTCTAAATGTTCTAACAAATACACAAAGAAACAACATTCTCATTAGTATAATTCTATACTGAGAAAACCCCATATGATCTATAAAATTTTATAGTTAACAATGGAATTAATTAGTGTAGCCTTTTATAAGAAAAAAATAATAAAAGCAAATAATTTAAATTAGCTACTATAAACTATAATAAAAAATTCCTTTCAGATAGCAAGCAAAATTTCAGTAAGGTCTTCATAAAAAACATATAAAATATTAAAATTTGAGTAAATCATAAACTATTCCATTACTATAAATCAGAAAGTTGATTTACTGGGGCACCTGGGTGTCTACCTTTGGCTCAGGTCATGATCTCGGGGTCCTGGGATCGAGCCCTACATCGAGCTTCTCCCTCTCCCTCTGCCTGCCGCTCCCCTTGCTTGTGCTCTCTCTCACTGTCAAATAAATAAATAAAATCTTTAAAAAGAAAATTGATTTATTTATGAATACACATTCTTCCAAACTAATATATAGATTTAATGCCACTGCCTATAAAATTCAGATGAACTGTTTTTGAAATTATCACAGTGATTCCCTGTATATAAACTGGAATTGACACGTCCAACAGTTAATATATTTTTGACAAAGAAAAATAATGGAGGTAAATTTATTGTGCTAAATATAAAAGTGTGCTTAAAATCTATAATAATAAGATAGTGTGATAGTGGCGAGAAAATTTACAGACATAATGAAAACCACAAAGATACCCTGAAATAGACCTCTGTGTACAAAAGAATTTAATATGTGATATAAAGGATCATGGATACCAATAACAAAGGGGTAAATTATTCAGTAGGTGGTATGAAACAATTACTTTTTTAAAAAAGCAGATTTACACTTCATAGCATACTTTGATACAAATCTCAGACAATTTAATTTAAAGAAAAAAAAGTGTATCAGAAAACTGAAGACATTATTATAGAACTGGTTCAGAAACAGCAAGAACTTAAAAAATAGTAAATAACTCAAAGGAAAAGAAACATATTTATGTGTATGTGCATGTGTGTGTGTGCACATATGTAAAATCTTGAACAGCATCATGTAAAAAAAGTGAAAATGAATTAAAAAGCAAAATAAAATTTGGAAAAATGTGTTACACTTAGTAACTTTTATGTGATTTAAAGACATCAAACCAATGTCATTGCAACAGGGCTTTTCATGTATAGGAAACAGAGCAAAGACAAGTCAGGTTTTCTGCCATTATGCTTAGAAGCATAAGAAACAGTGGGATGCCTAGGTGGCTCAGTCAGTTAAGCGGCTGCCTTTGGCCCAGGTCATGATCCCCGGGTCCTGGGATCGAGTCCCACATCGGGCTCCTTGCTCAGCAGGGAACCTGCTTCTCCCTCTCTCTCCCTCTGCTTGTGCTCTCTCTGTCAAATAAATAAAATCTTAAAAAAAAAAAAAAAAAAAAAAGAAGCATAAGAAACAGGCCAGAAATCAGAAACTCATGATCCCTAGACTCAACTGTATGACCCCTGATGCGGCCCGTTTCATATTTACCTACCTCCTGTATGCAAACCTTTTTTCAGAAGAACACCAAAAGACGCAATAAAAATAACCAAAATGAAAGGAATTTAAAAATGCAAAGAGAAGAATTATTATTTTTGTTGATGATGTTATTTTGGTTATTGTGTTTCCAGATTAAGAAAAGCAAAACAATGGGGTGACTCACCAAAAAGAGAGAGGGAGAAAGAGAAAGGTGGTGGACTTTGAATTTCCAATGCAATGAATGAAAAATATATTAGAGGAAGGAAAAATAATTTTTTCTTCTACCCTTCTAGGTTCTTGACTGAGACTCCTCTGTAATACAAGACAGATTAACAGGAGAAAAGCAAGCTACCACCTTAAATACCATCTCCAGCTAAAGAGGAAAGATATTGTGTGTGAGGGAAACCAGGTATAGGAGATATCAGGCAAAGCACAGTAAATAAAGGTCTGGCTGTTTGCAGATTTAAGTTAGTTGCCTGTCCCACCGATGAGGGTAGATTTTGTCATCCTCCTCCTCCTGGGACAGAGAGGGAAACACTCTTACAAATGGAGATTTTTTTTCCTTATAAATCTAAATGTCTCTTACAAAAGGATAACTTCTACTCAGTCTTCAGAGCTTCTCCTGTGTCTGCTGTTTCCTAAAAATAAGCAGCTCAAGATCTTCATGCCAAAGAGATATTTTGGAGTGGCAAATTCTGCTCCCCTTCAATATTAAGTATAGATGACTAACAGCAAGAGATCATTTAAAGCTACATATAATTGTCAAGAGTTGGGCTTCCCAAATTCCATTCCCACCTCCCATGATGTTATCTCTCAGGTCATATAAGCACTACCCCCAAGTAAGACACATTCCTTACCATCCTTTTCTCTCCTTTCTTTCTTCAACGTATCATCCTCTGCCTCTTGTTCACTCACATCCTTGCTCATAACTGGCTATCTTGTGTAATAAACTCATTTCCCCCAAAGTGCAAATAGACACAATAGGGCTACCTACCCGACTTCACAGGATAAAACATGACTGCATCTTTTGCTACATGTATGGCCTGAAAACGTGGTCACCAAAAACACTTTCATAAATAAACACCCTTTTAAACATATGTGTGTGGATGTAAACATGTGTGGACATGTGCATTTTTGTTTTGCGCAGAAGCACAACATGTGAAATAATTCACTTTGGGGATAATGCATGCTACAATCATAGGCAACTTTAAATTTCTGTGCTTAAATGAAATTTCAAAAATCCTGTCCAAGTTTGATGTAGAGGGCTTACTGATCTAGGCCCTTTGAGAAGTAAAACTTTTCAAAAATACAAAGCAGGAAATTGTGATCACTAAGCTGAGTTACCACTGTGATGTTCCCTGTGTATGGCTTATTCAGAGCCCGACAAAAAAGAACACAAGGTAAGCTGGGGCTTCTGAAGCTCCAGCCCCATGCTTCTTCAAGGCTGCAATCCTGTGAGCTATTCTTGCAATGGCGTTTGATGTAAAATAGTGAAAACATTAGATTATCCTAAGAATACCATTTTAAAAGGAGGAACTTCTGGGATTGCTTTTTTTCTACTGTGACCCAAAAAGACCCACCAATCCATGGGCAAGCAAATTGAGAGTGTGACAGAACCATCACAAATTGCTCAGGTATAATGAAGGACGTGGAGCCACCTGTTCCACAGCAGGGATAAATCACAGTCCCTGTTTCTATAAGGCAGGGATCCGCTAGGGACGGGAAACTGAACATGGGGAAAATTCTAGAGCCAATTCACTATTCCAGGACTCCTGGGTTGCTTTTTCACTCAAGAGGGCAAGAATTCTTTTCTACCACTAATTACTCATAACTACCCATCAAATACATAATTTTCCATAAATACCATTTTCGAAATATAGATGTTCTGATCCAGGTTCTGGCCTACATGAGCTCAATTAATTTACATGCGTGTTGTCTTCTAGTGCTGTGAGCAATATAATGCCTTCGTCATGGCCCCTGAAAGTTTTCCAATTTAATCTCACTCAATTACAATCACTGCCTTGGGTTATTCATTCTAATGTACTTTGCATTCAGTCCACAATGCTCCCAGTCACCTGGTATCCACTCACCCATAATACGCTGGTTTCATTACTCCAACAGCCATCTCCTGGACTTTTCTTTAATAGTCACGGCAAACAAAGTGAAAACAGTATCGCTTCCTGTCCACCCTTGGGATGTGACCGCAGAATGCCCCTCCACATCTCTGGGAGGCAACCAAGCTGCTTGAACTGATTTTCTAAGTCAGCCTTTTGCCCCATGTGGTCTATTTTTATTCTATCAGCTTATGCCGAGGACAGAGGATACATGCCCTTGAGTGAACACCCAATGCCAGTTTGAGTCCATTCTCTTCCCCTGTTTTAGCCAAGCGTGGCTCCTGTCTCTAAACTCTCATTGCCTTTCCTTCTGCCACCACAGCTGGTTGCTGTCCTAGAGTTTTATCTCCCCCACTGACTAAAGTACAGGATTGATTTCTGCACTGGGAGGAAAGAATTTAATTGGTGAATAACAGTCACTTTTATTCCCTTGCATTCAGCGAATTTACAAGCTATCTCAGTATTTCAAAAAATAGGGCCTTCAGGCAGGAGTAGCATTTGAATCCGAGCATCAGCCATCTATCTACCTCAAGCACTCAGAGCCCAGTGAAGTTCAGTTGTTACTTTGAAAGCCTTAATAGGCACCATGGGACCCTAACACATTCTCTCTTTCACACGTAAGCAGTCTGGCAACTTTCTCAAGAACAAAGACCCGGTACAGCCGCTCAGCTCTCCACTTACATTTCAAGCTCTGTTCCTGCTCATCTAATTTTTGTAAATCCCAAATTAAATTACTTAAGGCATTTTCCCCACTAAAATTACAACTAAACTAATGTTATAGAAAAGAGAAATATTTGTTGGCCTTTCTCAGAAATATAGGAATTGAATGAAATATCAACACTTCTTTTTAAAAGAATAACTACATTGCAGCCCATTATAGCCCAAGATTTAAATAGGAAGTCCAGCTCTGCACTAAGACGAACAGAGGGAGCCCCTAAAGAACGTACCTTCCTGAATAAATATCCACAAGTTACCACCAGGTCATTCTAGTTAGCCACAGGGCCACTTCCCTTCTGTGCTAGAGAACCAAACAATGTCAAACTGCCCTGATTGCTGGTACTGAACAAAGGCAGCTGCGAATACTAACATATGGAATAAATACAATGGCATAGGACATTGATCTATTGAATGAAGTAATAGAAGGATTTATTTTGTTCATAAGATATAGGATGGAGAAAACCCACATTGGAAATCAAGCAGGAGAGAAGTGAGTAGTACGAACTGTGATCTAAACTGAATGGAAATCTGTGAACCTACGAATGGGAATCAAGGAGGAATTAATATCTTTATAAACCTAAAGGTGTCATTCCTAGCCCTCATTTCCAGCCTCATCCCCTCCATATGTAATTCATGAATAATACTAAATTATACACTTGGTATAAAAATTATCCAGAGATAGATTCCCCCCATAATGACTACTTATATTAGATTTTGAAATTTCAATTAATAATTCTTCTCCAATATGTTCTTCTGCTGGTGTGCTAGGCAAATGCTAAAAATGCCAACAGGCTATTTGCTATTTTCACATCAACAGAAACATAGTTAAGAGTATGTGAGGATAAAAGGAAGTCACAGAAAGATGGTAACGTTTATTTTGGTTAACCTACATTTTTTTTGAGATGTTATCAAGGATGAAACAGTAAGATGAATTTTTTGGGAGGACACTAGGGCTACTCTTAAAAGACAGAAAAGAGACTTTTGTAAATAACTAATAATTAATCAACCATGAAGGGGTTCAGGACAGCTCCCCCAGAATATGGATTATTTTGAGCTGAAGGCATTTGAAACCCTGGAGGCCCAAGAGAAACTTCTGTCCCTCTCTTAATCACACACAAGAATCTGAATTGGGGGTCTTTCCCAGAATAAGGGTTATTAGCAGAGATAAACTTTATCTGGATGACCTACCTATATGGCAGGGCAAACATCTAATTACCAAATACTACTTTTCTTATGGCCCAAGAATTGCATTCCTTTCATCTGAAATCCCAGACTCCTACCCCTCAGAATCACATTTATACCTCATTTTGCCTGTCTTTGGAATTTCCATATTTATGTGGATTCCCCATACGTACACCTATTAAATTTGATTTTCTCCTGTTAATCTGTCTCATGTCGGTGTGATTCTTAGTCCAGCTAGAAGGGCCACTGAGGGGACAGGAATTCTTGCTCAACAATGTTAGTTTAGAACCGTGCTGTAAGAGCCAAGCAACATGCTACAGGAAAACAGAAACTAGATTCTTGCTTTATTTGGGGAAGGAAGAAAGGTATTAAGGAAAGCTCTGGAAACAGGCTGCATTTGAACTAGGTCTTTTTGAAAACTGAGTGGTAAGAGAAGGAGGATAGGACCAAGATTAAATTCTAGTGTGATTAGTAAAAGCAGAAAAATAGAGAACGCAGAAGCATAGAGACTATATCTGTTTGCTATCAATGTTATTAAGGCAACAACTAAATTCCCTTTTTTCTGATCTTTTTGCTTATAATATAAACCTCTGATCTATATTCATTCTTCTAAAAGGACCTTTTAACTGTAGATTAGCTGGTAAAAGATAAAGATTACATTTTTTTTTTTAAGATGACATAACTGAACCAAAAAAAAAAAAAAAAAAAAACCATAATATCAATGGGCAACTTCAAATATCCTGACACAAGTTTAAGCCTTTTCCCACTTACAGTGGAACTTCCTTTTAAAATCTGACCAGAGTTATAAATAATTGCATCTGGTAAGCAGAAGCTACATTAAGAACTATCATTCTAAATTTTATGACTTACTTGTGACCAACAGATATGACAGAACAGTAGGGAAAGAACAGACTTTTTATGAAGATGTAGTTTGGGGCCTGCCAATTAAAAAATATGTACTTCTGGGCAAACATTCTGAATCTCAGTTTTGCCATATGTATAATGAAATCAAAATGATCTATGTGGCGGAGGAAAAATAATTTTCCCTCTATCCTTCAAGTTTCTTGACTGAGACCCCCCTGTAAAATAAGATAGATTAACAGAAGAAAAACAAACAGAAGATTAATAGCATGTGTACCTCCAGTATACATGAGAGACACCCTGGAAAGCTGAGTAACTACCCCAAATGGCCCAAGCTACCACCTTAAATACCATCTCCAGCTAAAGACAAAAGAACATGTTGGGGTAGTGGGGGGCCAGTTATGGGAGGTTACCAAGAAAAGCACAGTGAACAAGGGTAAGGTTTCTATGCAGATTTAAGTCATTGCCTTCTTCATTAATAGCAGTCTCTAGGGATTTGGGGTCATCCTTCACTTCATGGTACAGAGAGGGATTTCCCCTATATATATAAATGTCTCTTACAAAAGGGTAAGTTTTACTGTTTTCAGAGCTTTTCCTGTCTTCTGTTTCCTAAAAATAATCAGCCTAAAATAACCCATATGCCAAAAAGGAATATTTTGAGGTAGTAAATTCTGCACACCTTCACCTACTCTTAAGGGGTGTGTGTGTGTGTGTGTGTGTGTGTGTGTGTGTGTGTGTGTGTTCAATTTCTGGTTCAGAGTAGATATTTAATATATTGTTGGCATTATTATTATTGAATATAGAAAGTTACTAAGCAACCTAAAGTTCATAATAAACAACTAAAATTTTGGTATAGCCCAGACTTCAGAAAAACATTTCAAAACATGGAGAGAAAAGATGCGTATGTCTTTATAGCCATAGATTCTGAACAGAAATAAACATTTAGAGAAACAGAAGATGGCAAAAAAAAATTAAATTCTAATTTTATAATCTTGACTCAATTTGGTCCATATGCCCATGCTATTTCCTTTGGTTCAATTTTCCTTTTTCATTTTTTCAAATTATATTATTCAACAAATCAGACAGGAATTGCTTCCGTATGGCTAACCTAATCTTTGCTTTCTTGCCTACACATAGATGTATTTTCCTTTATTCATTTTTGCATTGTCCCTCTTTCCTTTTTTCTTTTCCTATTTTATTACTAGAAACACCATTGGTTCACTGAACCATTGGAGAAATCACAGAATGCTGGTAACTAATATTGCACCCTGACCCTGAGAGACACCTCATTACAGATGTCACTGGGCCACACAAACATGGGGGTGGGTAAGAAAAGTGCATCACAAATACCTCATTTGAGTTTCTCCACTCCAAGTAATGCTAACACCAAGACTTGCACGTCATGAAGCTACATCATCAGCACTTTCACCTCCCTGAGGACAAGGACTAAAATATTCATTATTGAAGCAAGAAGTCCATTTTCATTTTGCACTTCAGCTATCTAAATCCATGTAAAAAATACATTAACAATCATCCAGGATATACTCTGCTTTTCTGAATGGCACATTTTGCATGAATTATTTCAGGGCAAAAATATAATGAGTTAAATCAAAATGCATAAAAACTAGTGAATAAAAAAATGGCACTTGAAGTATAGACTTAAGCTGTCAACATATCAACTTACTACTTTACTATCAACCTAGTAAAGTCTATAAAAAAAAAAGTGGTCTACCACTATGCCTTAAAAGTTAGTTAGATCATGACATATACTAAAATCTTGACTACTCTAGAAGCATAAAGTTGCACGCCAAAGTATGTATTCTCTGCCTTCAGTTCTATAAAGTGTATATTTAGAGTGGGCTAACAGAAATATACCAACTGATTGCAATATTCATAACAACACAAAAGAACCGTTTTCTAAAATAAGGCCCATATCATGGAAATACTGATTTTAATCTTTCTTAGAATTAATGTGTGTGTGTGTGTGTGTGTGCACAAACGCATGTGTGTGTCTAAGGGGTATTACTGTGACAGAGAAAATGAATATACAGATGTGAATAAAGCAAAACAACAATAAGAAAATGTTAAAGTTTGTAGAATAGATCTGTATTTGAAAAGAGAAAAAGGTAAAGAGAAAAAGGCTCTGTTCTTAGAACATCATTGACCCCCTTACCCTCCTCACATATGCTCTGATTAGCTCAATAGCAGTCTATCTCATCCAAAGGCTTCAACCTTGAAAAAGCACTCATACCTATGCAAAGCAATTAGGAAAAAAGTGTGCCCTGCACAAAGTAGTTTCTCAATAATGATGCTTTGGCCATCCAGAACAACATGGAAAGGAGACAGGCATTAATGACTCAGGCCTGCTGAAAACAGCACACATTCTAGAAATAAAAGGCTTTGCTAGAAAGGGCATAATTCCATCTCTGAAGGTCACAGAGTTCTTCACGTTCATTTCTGGATATTGTATGATGAAATTACAAGCTTGTATTAGCATCTCCTAAGCTTGATTAGCATCTGCTGAACCAAGTCAGCAAAAGGAAGCCAACTTTAACACAGTTGAAGTTCTAATTACTTCTACACAGTCATTATTTCTGGGGAAATCATTGTAGGAGTATATATTTGTTTAAATATGGCCATTTAATTTTTATTTTTTGCTGTCAAGCATATGACCATTGCTGAAGCAACTTACCAAGAAAAACTAAAAAATTCTAAAACCCTCCAAAAAAATAAATAAATAAATAAAGCTAGAATAGTAGTCTGAAATAGACCTACACTCCCAAACCAAGGCCTAGTAATTCATGTTAAATTTTGTAATCCTATACCATAGTTTAAGTTGAAAGTTCAACACATGCATCATAGTCTTCCAAAAATGGTCAGTGTGAGATTTCTGGTCCCACATGCTTTTCTGGAACTTTGCTGCTCTCTCACCAAAGGTGTGGTCTATTTCTCCTCCCCTTGAAATTGAGTAGGACTCTGTGACTGCCTTGACAAAGAGGATACAGGAAGAGATGCTGTGTGACTTCTGAGAGTAGGTCAAAAAAGACAATTTGGCTTCTCCTGGCTTTCCCTCTCTTTCTCTGGGCATGAGCCTTGGGAGTCTTCTGCCAATTTGCAAGAAGTCCAACTACCTTAAACCCACCAAGTTAGCAAGGTCACATAGAGAGACTAGAGACAGAGATGCCCAGAGAAACCTTCAAATAATTCCAGCCTCCAGTCTTCATATCTTCCAGGTGAGGCCCTACATATTATGGAGCAGAGACAAAGCAGCCCATCATGTCCTGAAAAGATCTCTGACCCACAGAATCTCTGAAAATAATAAATGATGTTTTGTATTACTAAAGTTTTAGGAAGTTTTACTATGCCATTATAGTGACTAGAACACCCACATAAAAGAAATATAGAGTAAACTTGGGACAAATGTTCCACTTAGTGAATCTAACTCTTCCCTTCATTTTTTACTGCCTTTTAGGAATGGTGTAACATTTCCAAATAGGTATTCAGTTCCTTAATGAAATAGGAGAAGTGCATGTCCCATCAATTATACAAATACAAATGACATAATGCCTATTAAATACTTTGAACTATCATTAAGATCAAATGAAATGTAAAATCTTCCCAAATGAGCCTCAAAGTTCTGTCATTTGCCCACATTTCCTGGGACAACCCCAACACATCCCTTCCCATACACACACACACTATCCCTAATATGGCCAAGAGATAAATAACAAGATAGATACATGTCCCTTTTATTCCTCATTCTTATTTCCAAATGTAGGAGTCAGGGGTAGGCTACCCGCAATTGGGCCACTTTGGCATATCGATTATTTCAAATAAAAGTTACTTAAGAGACAGTCGAGGCAAGAAGGACACTTGGACCCTGCTATGTCCCCCTGGAAGCAGGAAATAAATCTCTCACGTGAAAGATACTCTCCAGGTACTGGAAAATAAAGAGACATCCTTATTGTCAGAGATGGGAAATTTAGAGCTGAGAAGGCTGTATAAACAACCCTTATTACTTCTTACTAATTTACACAACACAAATTCTGTTTAGAATTATTTACTAATTGAAGATCCCAAAGTTAAGTTTTCTTTGTCCTGTCAACTCCTCCTCACAGATTTATTGTTACTTTGTCTAAAAAGTACAAAAACTGCCTGCCTTGGTCATTTCTTTAGGACTCAATTTCATTATTGGGCCTCTGTGCACATGTAATAAAACTGTTGTTCTTTCTCCTGTTAATCTGTCTCTCTGGAAGACGTTGAGGGTACAGAAAAAATTTTTCCTTGCCTTCACAATATTCCAGCATTTTGTCCCTGCGAGTAAAGTCTAAGCAAGAGATATTACTAACTTGAGGGGATTGTCAGAAGAAATTGATAACCTTCAATGACAAATCTCTACACAGAAAAGTAGTTTTTAATGAAAAATTTGCTCATTATCTAACTTTCAATTAAAAAATGAGGGTTGACATATTTTTGCAATCTGTACATACTTGTAATCATCATCATAGTAACATTTTTTTTTCTTTAGGATCCATTAAGCACAGAAACTTCTTGAAAGGAGTTCAGGGAATAAGAAAAATGATAGTCTTAATTTCTCTGAAACTATGTTTTATTAATCCTTCAAGTCTGAAAAAATCTTCATCTGAAAACAATCTCATTTACAATAGCATTAAAAAAGAATAAAATACTTAGGAATAAATTTAACCAAGGAAGTAAAAGATCTATTCATTGAAAACTATAAGACATTGATGAAAGAAATTGAAGAAGAAACAAAAAATTAGTGTTGTTAAAATGTCCACACTATCCGAAGCGATCTACAGATTCAATGCAATTCCTATCAAAATTCTAATGGCATTTTTCACAGAAATAGAAAAAACAATTCTAAAATTTGTAAGTAACCACAAAAGACCCTGAGGAGCCAAAGGATTCTTGAGAAAGAAGAGCAAAGCTGGAGGCATCACACTTCTGACTTTATATTACAAAGCCATCAAAATCAAAACAGTATGTTAGTAGCATAAAAATACACATATAGAACAATAGAACAGAATCAGAACCTAGAAATAAATCCACACATATATGGTTAGTTAATTTATGAAAAATGAGCCAAGAATATTCAGTAGGGAAAGGATAGTGTCTTTAATAAATGGTGTTGGGGAAACTAGAGTGCCACATGCAAAAGAATGAAACTGGACCCCTATTTTATACCATACATAAAAATCTATTCAAAATGGTTACAGACTTAAATGTAAGATCTGAAACTGTAAAACTCCTAGAAGAGAACATAGGGGTAAGTTCCACAGACATTGGTCTGGGCAATGATTTTTCAAATTTGACATCAAAAGCAACAAAAGCAAAATAAACAAGTGAGACTACATCAAACTTAGGAGCTTCTGCTCAGCAAAGGAAACCATCAACAAAATGAAAAGGCAACTTATGGAATGGGAAATGAAGAAAATATTTGCAAACTACACATTCAATAAGAGGCTATTACCCAAAATATATAAGGAACACATACAACTCAATAGCAAAAAAAACCAAAATCAAATAACCAAATTAATAAATGGACAAAGGACCTGAATAGATGATATTTTCCAAAAAAGACGTACAAATGGCCAACAGGCACATGAAAAGGTGCTCAACATCACTAATCAGAGAAACACGAATCAAAATCGCTATGAAGTTATCCTAAACCAGTATGTTAGGATGGGTATGAACAAGATGAGAGACAATAAATACTGGCAAGAATGTGGAGAAAAGGGAACCCTGATACACTTTGGCAGGAATGTAAACTGGTATATCATATAGAAACTAGCATGGAGTTTCCTCAAAAAATTAATAACAGAACTGCCATATGATCCAGCAATCTCACTTCTGATATATATCCAAAGGAAACAAAACCATCTTGAGGAGTTATCTGTACTCCCACATTCATTGCAGTATTATTCACAATAGTCAAGGTATGGAAACAGCCTAAGAGTTCGTCAATGGATGATGGATCAAGAATATCTATATCTTGATATATCTATCTATCTATATATTATATATCTATGTATATACACACACGCACAAATATACATTTAATGGAATATTATTTAGCCTTTAAAAAAAGGAAATCATGTTATTTGCAACAGTATGGTTGCAAATGGAGAGTATTATGCTAAGTAAAATAAGGCAGACAAAGAAAGACTAATACTGCATGGTATCATTCGTAAGTGAAATCTAAAAAAAAAATAGTCGAATTCATAGAAACAGAGTAGAAAAGTAATTGCCAGGTGCTAGGGGGAGGGGGAATAGAAAGAGGTTAATAAAAGGGTACAAACTTTCAAATATAAGATGTATAAGGTCTGAGGATCTAATGTGTGACTATAGTTGATAATATTATATTGTATAATTGAAATTTGTTAAGAGAGTAGAACTTAAATATTCTTACACACACAAAAATGGTAAATATGTTAAATGATGGATATGTTAATGAACTCAATGAGGGGAATCCCATTACGATGTATATGTATATCAAATCACCACACTGTACATGTTAAGTATCTTACTACTTTGTCAATTATACGTCAAAAGCTTAAACAAATTTTTAAAGAGAGAAAAAAAAGAAAAACAATAAGCTCTTTTATATTTATTCATCAAATATTATAGAGCAACTAAAATGTGCAGTGGGAAATTCTAGGTACTTTGGGGTACAAAGAACCCTTCAAGAAACTAAAGTACAGGAGATAAGGTCTGACCATAAATAACATAGAAAGTGATGAAATAAAGAAAAACAGATTTGGTTTTTCAGATAATAGAAAGATTGCTTCCATATGTAGGAGCACAGTCATGAAAAACCTCCTGAATGCACAACAATTTGAATATTTGGGCCAGAAAATTCTATGTAGAAAAACTAACATGTACAAAAGCTCAGAATTTGGAAAACATCACTGAAATCAATAGTGCATGAGAGGGAATGGAAGAGGATTGGAAAAGTAAAGAAGGAGTAATATTAAGGGGCAATATTAAGGTAGGAGATTGGAGTCCTTGAATGATAGGAAAAGTTTGAATTGATTACTTAAGAAACAGAAAACAGTTGAAGATTTCTGAGCAAGGGAATGACATAAATAAGGGTGGGATGCCTCTTACTTATATGGCACTTTAACATTAAAAAGCGTCCCAATGTATTTTATCTCATGTCTTTAATCACAAAACTCTGTGAGGCATGAAGAGATTATTATCAAATGATCCTCCCCAAATCATAGTGTTATTTGGTGGCATAAACCAGACTCAGAGCCAAGCCTTTACTAAAGTACAGCAGGCTTTCTACTAAAATACAAAATGAGCTAGCCGGTGGTGTGTGAGAATGAAGAGGAAATGACAAGTCGGGGAGGTTGTGAATTAATCCCTGTGAAAGATGATCAAAGTGGAGACAAGATGAGACATGTCTTAGTGATAGAGGAAGCAAAATTATCCAGGTAAAAGAAGTTAAACCACATTTTTCACTGAAAAGCAGCGATTGTAAAACCTTTAGATTTTGTTCCACATGCATTGCCTTTAGTAAATCATCCTTTATAATTCTCTAGTTTATAGAAAGAGAATCTAGGAAGCTCTTAGTAACTAAATTAGCAGCCTAGAAAATTAAGTGGAAAATATACACATTCCTTCTAAAACAAAATAAAGCCTTAACAATTTCTTATTTTATGAAGTTTAACACTGGATTATGAAAATGTCACGCTCTAACACAGTGGAATGATATGAAAGACCAGTATTATAAAAGTTTTTTTTTTTTTTTAAAGATTTTATTTATTTATTTGACAGAGGGAGACACAGCGAGAGAGGGAACACAAGCAGGGGGAGTGGGAGAGGGAGAAGCAGGCTTCCCGCGGAGCAGGGAGCCCGATGTGGGACTCGATCCCAGGACCCTGGGATCATGACCTGAGCTGAAGGCAGATGCTTAACGACTGAGCCACCCAGGTGCCCCATAAAAGTTTTAAAATATTCAAAATATTCTAACAAGAGTAAAATTCTCCATTGTATTCACTTCAATCACCATAAGGAAAATCACCACTAAGTAAAAGGATAAAATGCTTCTTTCTTTTTCTTTCTCCTAAACCTTAAAACAATTCATAAAGTTTCCATCAACAGTTTGGGATTATATATACAGATCTAATTAAAAAGCCTAGAAGCACATACTAAGCTAAGTCTCAAACTTTTGAAATTGCTAAAAATCAATATGAAATTAACACAGAAACCTATGGTTAGTCTTAAAGATCTTTGCAAATTCACAAAATGCTTCCAAATCATGGTAGTTCATCCCAAACGCTCCAAGGAAGCAAGACAGTTTTGCCATATTTCTATTTCCCCATGAATGGTAATAGTAATTATTCCCTCTTCCTCCCTAGTATCTTGTCCTGTGCCTTATTACAAAAGGGAAAAACAATAATTTATAAACATGAAATCATACCAAAGAGAAACAGGGCCAAATGGATATACCCGAGCACCAAGAACCCCCAGGGCAGAATAAATGTCCAGGATTTCCAGGCGCAATGGGCAAACTTTCAAGAGCTCTCTGGACAGAAAATGAACGAAAACAATTAAAATGTTGATGCATTTTAACTGACACAAAATCTCCTTCTCTCCTTCTTAACAACTCTGCCAAAGTTATCTTCACAAGCAAATGTCAGGAGGCACAGTTCACAGTTAAGTCGACAATCAAACAAGAACAGCTGCATGGGTCTGGCACACTGGAGATTCGGAGAGCATTTACTAAACAGACGACCCAGAATCCAGATTTGTTAAGTAAGGACAGTACCCACCTAGAAGTTCATAAGAAGATATTCTACCAAAGTCCAAGGAGAAAGGGAAAAGAATGTTTACTCCCAGGAATAAATGTATTCACACTGGCACTCACGTGAGCTTCATCCTGTGACACTCAGAGCTCTCAGGGCATTCATCTTCAATCTCTCCCAGATGCAACGTTAGAAGTTGGAAATACCTAACACTGGATATGCTGAGTGGGCTCTTCTGTCTGTAACAAGACCACCAACTGCACTGAAGGAAGTGCTGCAAATAAGGAGGAAGAGAAGTGCCATCAGTGTTTCTCCCTATATTGTAATAGTATCAGTCACTTCATCACTCAGATATCATTTTTTAAAAAGAACTCATTGAACACTGCTGAAAATACTCTTCTGCCTACTGAGAAGTATGCTGATTGGAACTCAATTGGCTTAATCTTTTTAGTGTTTTGATTTTAAGGGTTTTTATTCATCTCAGCCTTTTCTATTAAGAAAGATATTCTTGTACGATCCCTGTTCATCAACTAATTTGCTTGACTTGAAAGTCACTAAATCTCTGTGTAAGTTCTTCCATTTTCAGGATGTTAAAGGATTATAAAATCTATAATACAAACTGCTGAAAAAATTTTAACTTCATTTTTAAGACTGCAGTTTATATACCTTTTATTTTTTTATTCCCATTAACTTTCAATACATCCATCATATTCTTTCCCAAGTATTTATCAAGTATCAACCTAAGCTCCATGTACTCAGAATCAAGAACGAATTGCAACTTTCCTCCTGAATCTCCTGTGTAAGATATTGGTTATTTTCATTTATACTTTAACCTTGATAAACTGTCTCAACATAGTAATAATAAACACAGTCTCTTCAAAGAGGCATAAATCTGCAGATCAACATGCCAACTACTTTGAATAACCAGAGATAAATGTGCTTGTTGAAAAAATATCCAGAATGATGCTACTAGTGATAAGGAGTTGCAGTAAGTGTATTAAAATGGCTGGCTGGCTCAGTCAGTGGAGCATGCAGCTCTTGACCTCAGCGTCCTGAGTTTGAGCCCCATGTTGGACATAGAGATTTCTTAAATAAATAAAAAACTTAAAAAAAAAAAAACAAGTAAAATGAAATAACCACTATAATGTTTATACCCCAAAGCTCTCCCATGTTGACAAGACACAGATATCTGTCAATATCAATACTGTAACACATGCCCCAGTGTTTTGCTGGAGGGTTTCCACACAATAAGGTATGGTCTAGCTTCAGCCCCACCTCTCTCCAACCAACCCTTTTACTCTTTCCCCTCACCTATTTTCTAAGGTAGAGGGCTTATAATAGTTGGCCTCAGGAGTAGTTCCTGAATATAAATAGCAAACATTAGAGAGAAGGAATACCTATTTTTTTTTTTTTTTAAGATTTACTTATTTATTTGAGAGAGAAAGAGAGTGAGAGAGAGAGAATGCATGGAGAGGAAGGGCAGAGGGAGAGAGAAACTCAAGTAGACTGTGCTGAGTGCAAAGCCCAGTGCAGAGCCTGACACGAGGCTTCATCTCATGACCCTGAGATCATGACCTGAGCCAAAACCAAGAGTCAGACGCTTAACTGATGCACCACCCAGGCACCCTGGAGTCTATAAACAAATGTTTGATGTGATGTAGGTAAGTCAGACCTCATGACTTCCCTGCTGAAAACACTCTAGTTTATTTCATAGTTTGTACAATAAAACCCCAGGTCCTTCCAATGGCTCACAGCCCTGAGCAGTCTGACTCTTATGTCCCTCTTTGACCTCAGCTTTATCTATACTCCTACCTTCCCATTATGCACCAGCCACACCAGCCTTCCTCCAGTACCTCTAGTGGCCATTTATAACTTTGGAGTAAAAAAAAAAAAATAGCTACCTCAAAGGATACTTTGAGCGTTAGAGAAGTTCATATTCATAAAGGGCTGGGAAGTATGTCTGGCACATAATAAGTATTTTGCTGATTGCTTCCCCCTCTAGACTTGTATAGTTACTGTCCCCTCTCTTAGGAATGTTATCATGCTAGTTCTCAGCTCAAATGTCCACTCCTCAGAGAAGCCTTCCCAAACATCTCATTCAAAGAAGCAAAACTAGCCTCCTTGACAGGATACCCTTGCTCTCAATGCCCTCATTGGTTTCTGTCATAATCTCCTTCTCATATTTCTTTCCTTTCATTCTGTCTTTTCATCTTCTCATTAGGATGCAAGCTCCACGAGGGCAGAAACATTGCTTCCTTTTGAATCTCTAGCTCTTGACATAGAACTTGAACACATATTGGGTATTTGTCTAAATATCTGCTTAATTCATTAGTTAATGGGATCATGAGATCTGGATTCCAATTCCATTATTTGGAAAGTCTCCTAATTCCTCAGAGTTTCAATTACCTCATTTATAATTAAAGGTAATTATTGCTTCTCTACCTGTGCTTCAGTGTGAAATGCAAATTGGATAATCTACATGAAAGTGCTATAGAAACTGTAAATATTACCCAAATATTAGTTGTTATTTTAAAGAAATAAGCTAACACAGTAGAATAAGTACTAGTGAAAAGTCTAAATGCAACTTCCTTCAAGTCTTTATTGTGAGACTCTGACTAAGCACGTACTTCCCTGAGCATCTGACTCATCTAGACAATCATAAATGTCATGTGAATATGTACAAAAGGTGACTTACAAAATAGTGGTATCATGCCAAGAGAGCCTTACCATTCCCCTTACCTTGATAATACTTTAGACAGGTGTCTTCCTGAATATAAGCCCCAATCTCCCTTTTTATTGAAAACTTGCAATTGTAAATTCTTTCTCTGCTTCTCAGATATAAATCTTCTCTGAGACTCTTGTAACCCAAAGATATTTTCCTCTAAGACCTGGGAACCATCCCCTTGAGAAGTAATCAAGAAAGATAGTACTGCTATCTCTGAGTCTTTGTGGGAAGGTAGGAGCCTAACTTTGATAAGCAACAATTAGCAAACACAGATGATCTAATCACATTGACCAGTGTGTCCTCCTGTAGTTTTCCAATATTTTACCCCAGTGTTTAAAAACTCTTCTACCTTTTGTTTCAACAGAATTGAGTTAACTGTCTCCCTTATTTCAATAACCTCAATCCCTATTACAATAGTCTTGAATAAAGTCTTCCTTGCCAGTTTAACCTGTTTGGTGCAATTTATCTTTAACAAATTATAGGAGTGAAAACAATGGCTCCTTTGGATTAGACTGAGCTCATCACAAACTCCACCAAGACAATCTGGGATCAGGCTAACCCATTACTATCTCTCTCAAACTTTTCTATCCTCAGGTCTATGTCTTTAGAGCAATTTGAGGTTCACAGTAAAATGGAGAGACAGATACAGAGACTTCTCATATATGTCCTGCCCCCACACATGCATTGCATCCTGTTATCAATATCCTCTACCAGAGTGGTACATTTGTTACAACTGATGAACCTACATGGACACAACATAATCACCGAAAGTCCATATAGTCTACCTCAGGATTCACTCTTGGTGTTGTACATTCTGTAGGTTTGGACAAACGTATAATGACATGTATACATTATTATAGTATCATACAGAGTATTTTCACTGTCCTAAAAATTCTCTGTGCTCTGCCTATTAATCCCTTCTTCCTCTACTCCCCACCCCAACCCCTAGCAACTTGGGTCTTACTGTGTCCACAGTTTTGCCTTTTCCAGATGTCATATAATTGGAATCATACAGTATGTACCTTTTTCATATTGGCTTCTTTCACTTAGTAATATGCATTTAGGTTCTTCCATGTCCTTTCATGGCTTGATAGCTCATTTCTTTTTAGTGTTGAATAATATCCTATTGTGTAGATACACCAGTTTATATACTATTCATCTACTGAAGGACTTGTGATTGCTTCCATGTTCTGACAATTATGAATAAAGCTGCTATAAACATTCATGTGCACATTTTCATATGGACATAAATTTTTAACTCCTTAGGGGAAATACCAGGAGTGCAATTGCTAATCACATGGTAAGTGTATGATTAGTAGATTAGAAACTGTCAAACTCTTTTCCAAAGTGGCTGTAGCATTTTTCATTCCCATCAGCAATAAGAGTCCCCCTTCGTTGCTCCATATCCTTGCCAGCATTTGGTGGTGTTAGTGTTCTGAATTTTGGGCATTCCAATAGGTGTATAGTGATATCTCACTGGTGTTTTAATTTGCATTTTTCTGATGACACACAATGTGAAGCATTTTTTACATGTTTATTTGTCATATTTGGTGGTCCTTTCATCTTCTCTTCTCTTTTCTATGTCAAGTATTATCGGAAAGACCATCACCTTCAAGTTTCTCCTTATAATTGATGTTCACATGCAAATAATGTGATTACAGTGATTGCCTGTTTAGTTGGATTGTAAAATCTTCCTAAACCTTGTTATTGTTATCATTCAACATAAGTCAATTCAGTGCCTCAGTCTCTGCTCCTGTGAAATGAGTATGTTGGATCAAACAAGTCCTTTCCAGTTGTGTTATTTGGGGGATCTAAAATGCTTTTTGGACCTTTCTTTAAATCTTGATACTGCATCTATAATTCCCTTGGATGTTTAAGGGAAGACACAGGGATGGTAAGGGCTCTATCTGGAATATGTAATATAACTGTGCTACAAAATTTTTTAAAGTTTGAAATGTATGGATTTTTTATAATTTTCTTCCCATTATCACTACTGTACTGACACTAACCAGCAACTTACTTAAACGTCCCTGGGATAAAGTCAACTCTGAATGACACATGGTGAAACCAATTTTAAATACTGAATGTCAAAATTAAATCAATACTTATTTAGTAGGAAATTATGAAACTGCTTTCAATTTCCAAGGATGATTTTAGTTTTGTTGCTCTTTTTAGAAGTTATTAGTTCTGTGAAAAATATCACATTATTAAGAAAATTTGTCCTGGACTTGTCCTGAATTTAGACTTATTTATCTCATGCCTTTGCCTATGGGTCTCCCAGTTCCTGAACTTCTCTGTTCAGAGTATCCCTAAGTTTATAACCATTAAAGTATCTGCTTTTAGTAGATACATTTGGAATTTCCAGACAGAGATACCCATGAAAATCCAACCAAAGGTGAGTATCAGAGTGAATCAGATTTATATATGACTTAGTGACTGATTTTCATTTGATCAACTGCCTGATTTCTTTATCATTCTCTTGCAGGTGAGTCACTGTTAAATGTCATGGTTGCTTTATGTCAAAACAAAGTGAAAATCTGTTACTATCAATCTGTGAACATAAATTCAAATTTAGTAAGAACTTCCTTGAGAACCTATGATAAAATCTTTGTTTTTCAAAGAACTAATCAGTACAAATAGGACACAAAGAATGCCCTCCATGTTTCATTTGATTTTCCATTTTGCTACCATTTGATAGTGACTGCCTTGTTGATATCATAAACAGGTAGCAGATGACTATAGAAGAAACAGATATTTTTTTAGATATAAAAATTATGGGTTAAGCTCTCTGTAAATCAATGTAATACAAGAATCTTAAAGAAACAAGTTACAAAGAGTTCCAACAGAAGCAGACACTTTATCTTGAATTATATAATATAAAGTAACATTTAAACAGATTCAAAATGATTAATTCCTTTTTTAAAAATAATTCTAATCTTTCACATTTCCAGGATATATTCCAAAAACTCTTAATTACCTCCACTTATTCTTTAGGAGTCAGAAAAAAGGATAAGATGTCTAGCATTTACTGAACACATATATGGACTCATTTATCCTTCACAACAGCCTTACAAGGAAAGAACTGTTATTTTCATTTTACAGATGAGAAAACTGAGGCTTGGAGTGCCTAAGTAGAACTTATCCAAGGACATAAAATAGAAATGTTAGAGCCACATCTGAAATTAGTTCTGTTTCAATCAAAACCCATTTTTTTCTTTATACTGGAAAGAATGTTCTACTATCACGAGAATAGAGGTAATGTTAAAAAGAAAATAGCCAATCTTGGTAATACAGATGATCTGTCCTTCAGTTTCAGCAAAATGGGAGGACTGAAGAGAAGCCCAAGTTTGATTTAGAGCCTTTGCTGTAGTGTTTCATTAGACAGGGGAACTACAAAGCAGTACGTTATATGGATTCTAAGAAAAAAAGCATTAGAGGACTTAATAATGGAAGTAATTTTGCTCTAAAACATTTTGCAATAGATTAAAGAGAAAATAGTGAGAAATCAAACATCTCCACGCAAACATAATGGGCAGCACATAGTCCTGGCACAGATATTTCTTAGGAGTTTGCAAATATATAACTACAATTCAGGGCCAGAGATAACTCTTCAGTTACAGATGCCATAGAGAAATTTGTTTCTGTAGCCACATTTATGAAATGTAATTGCTGCTTTGTCCATATCTCTGGAAGAAAGACCTTCTGCATTATCTGGTTGTTTTCCTAAAGCAATGTTCTCCATTTATTGCTCTCACATTAATGACCTTAAAAAGAAACTCTCAGTGCTACCTGCAATTAGTGAAGATTGGAATTAGATGCTGTTACTTTAAACCTCATCCTGTAGTTCCAGACTCACTGCCTACGACTCTCTCAAATGGACTCTGGTCCAGCAAATGGAGGTTAATAACTATCCCTAAACCCAACCCATCCTTGAACTTGTCCATGCTGCTCTCTCTGCTTGAAATGTTCATTTCCCACTCCAACACTACCACCAGTACTGCCTAAGGAATCCCTAGATTATCTCTATTACTTGCAAATAATAGGAAATCCACTTAACCATGAGTTAAACAATAAAGACCTTAAATATTCCTAAATTCTATAAATGCAGAGGAACTCAGTTGCATGTTTTGGTTAATTTTCTGACCCAACAGTTTTCAAGGAGCCAGTGTTTTCCTTCTTTCAATCTGCTGGGATTCATTACATAGCTAATAGTCAAGACCACAGCTGCTGGAATTAGACAACTTGAGTTAAAAATAAAATCTACTGCTTTATAACCTTCAGAATACATATAAGTTCTCCGAGCTTTATTTTTTTCATCTATAATAGAGATAAAAATAGTTTCTAGGATCTAATGGCTTAATATATGTAAAGTGAGGATTTAATATTCTAATATGAAAAACTGTAAAAATTGTAAAATGGCATGTGGCACATAGTATTACAGAAATGTTTTCTATATTTTTGTGCTCATGGGAAAATGTCTGTCTGTCTCTCTCTCCTTTCTCTCTGATAATCAGAGATAAAAGATCTCCTCGAAGCTACCCAACAGCCATAACTTACAAATCATGTCTATGCCTAGCTGCATGGAAAGCTGGGAAAGAAAGCTTCTGGTCTGTTGTGGAGTCAGGGCTCTACCAGCAAGGACATAGGGAAAGGCTAGGTTAGGGAGAGAGTGACTATTGTATATTCGACCAAAGGTGGCTGTCAACATCACTCTTTAGCCTTTAAACACCACTATTCAAGGGTGTCTCAAAAACACTCCACCTTCCATGAGACCCTTCCTGATTTCCAAACCAGGCATCATTTTTTTCCCTTTTCAAGATACTCTAAACAGTTGTGCGAATTGTCAGAATCAATCATGTATTAGACTTTAAAAATATTTAAGAAAATTTAAGGCTGAATGAAACTATAAACATCACCTAGTTCAATCAAACTTGTGATGATCAAATTATATCTACAATATATAAATCAATTAAAATAACCAAAAATAGTTACCATTTGAGTGTTTACCCTATGTCATGTGTGATAGTAGGTGATTTATCTAAGTATTTTATTTACTCTGCACAACGGTCTTACAACATTGGAGTTGCAGTTAGACTTGCTTTAGAACATATTCCCAGTAAATCTTCTCTCCCTCGACTCCTTAAAAAATGTAGCTATTTCACTATTCAATTTACTTCTCACAATGAAATCAAATCTATAAGCACACATACATAATTAAAAAGATTTATTATGGAGAAAATGCTTTAAGAAAGCAGAAACAAATAATTCCCTACCTAACTCCCCATTTTTTCCCTGGGGATTGATAGCCATTTTGAAAGAAAAATGGTTGAATGCTCAGACACTTACTTACAGACTATCCTTTTATTCTTTCATAAGTCCAATTTAGAAATTGCCAAATTTTACTACATAAGAGGTACTGTGTAGCTCTGTATATATGAAACTGTGGATGCAGTATTTCATAAGTGATGAGATATTTTCAAGCAGAATATTGATTAGATGGGATTATCATTTTATCTTTTACTTTAGAAAGTAACTCAAGTATAACATGTGAATCCACTGTATTATTACCATTTTACAATGGTCTCAAAGAGAATATATTAGTTGCCAAGGACATACAGCTTGTAGTTAGTTTAAGTATGGAATTATAACCCCTACTGGTCTGACCCAAAAGCCAAAGTGGCCAATATATACACTGCCTGCTTATTGACCTCCACCTACAGTGTTAATTCCTTCAGTGCAGAAATTATGTCTTTGTGTTGCCCTGAGTATACAGCCCGTGTTTTACAAATAGAAGATGACTAATGTATATTTGTTGTAATGAGAACTCTGAAAATTAATCACAAAAACTCTGATAGTGGTCTTTCTTATTCTTTGCCTCCTGAAGTGCTCCAAGTCTCAGAGGGGAAACAGGAACCAAAGTTGACTAGAATTAGCAGTAAAAGAGACATCCTACCCCAATACTAGCAGCACAAATAATAGAGGTTTTACCTGTGCCTTTTTAATTCTTAAATTGGTGTTTTCTCATAAAATTAAAACCTAACTTACGAACTACTCTCAACCTCCTTGGCATTCTACATCATGTTTATATTTTTATTTTCTTTGAATCAACTTAAATCCAGTTCTAAGCCTTCATCTCTTTGAACAGCTGATAAATCTAATCTTAATTATTATTTCCAAGGTTCTAGTCATACCTCAACAATAGTTATGACAAGACTTGTACAGCCCCAAAGTCAAGGTGTGTCCCTCTCGTCATTAAGCATCTGACTCCACCTACTACTCCTGAGATTCCTATGCTTTGGCCTACATGGTCTCTTCAGGGCTGTGGTATCTACAGTCCAACTTCCCTAGGTATGTTTAATTTTATGTGTCAACTTGGCTAGGCCATGGTACACAGATATTTGATCAAATACATCTGGATGTTGCTGTGAAGTTATTTTTTTAAGATTAGTATTTAAATCAGTAGAGTGAGTAAAGCAGATTACTCTCTATAACACAAGTGGGCTTCATCCAATCAGTTGAAGACCTTAAGACAAAGACTGATCGCTCCTGAGGAAGAGGGAATTCTACCTGCTGTTTACCTTTGGACTTAAGCTGCAACATCAGCTCTTCCCTGCTTGCCTACAGATCTCAAACTTTCCATCCTCCACAATTGTGTAAACCAATTCTTTAAATCAACTCTGCACCCTCTCTCCCTCTCTTTCTCTTTCTTACACACACACATATGTATATATGTGTGCACATACACACATATACATATATATGTATATACACATATACATACATGTATATATGTTCTGTTTCTCTGAAGAACCCTACCACTACACCACACTAGATGTATCACATACCTGACTATTCTGGAAGTAACCCTTAATATTTAATGATAACATGAACCTTCCTTTCCTTCCAGTTTCCCAGGATACTCAGCCTTCAACTGATCAAATAACCAAGGAGCTAAGACTCCATTATTCACGTTCTTGCTCCCATGGAGAACTTTTGAAATAATTAACCACTTCTAATGTTCCCCTTTCTTTATTAACTTAATGTGAACTTTTAATTAATTCAGTTTGAGAATACATAGGCAGACATCATCATCTCTTGTCCAGATTATCACAAGAATGACTTTACTAATTTCTTTAACTTTTCCATTCTCCATTAAGTAGTCAACATGATCTTCTAAAAACATAAGTCAGTTCATGTTATTCCTCTACTTAAAATCTTCCTATGACTTTTCTTCATTTATGGTAAAATCTAAACTCATTGCCATCACAGCCTATAAGGCTCCAGCTGATCTGGCCTCTGCTACCTCTTCAAATTCATCTCATATACCACCCACTGCATACCAGCCACAATGGCCACATATCTGTTGCTCAAACAAGTTAAGCTTTACAAGCAAATGGCATTTTAGGCCTTTGGTAATTGCTATTAAAAGGGTTTGTGATGCTATTCCCCAGGATATTCTCTTGCTGGCTCCATATTTCCAGGGGCACAGTGAAACAGCTTCCTCCTCAGACAGAACACCACTACCTGCCTAGTTAAGGCCAGCCGCCCATACCACCTCTCGCTGGTTTATTTTCTTCACACACTGGTTTATTTTCTTCACAACACTTTCTTATTTTCTGAAATTATCTTGTTTATTTATTTGCTTACTTGAATGTTGTCTGTTTATCCTGCAAGAATTTAAGTTATATGAGAGTGAAAACTATCTGCCTTGTTGATCCTGAATTTCTAGGGTCTGACATAACAGTAATTTAATAAGTACTTATTGAATGAAGAAATCCAAACAAGGTACTATCCTGTTTCAAAAACAAATATTCTTGAGGCAGCCAAATAGCAATCACCTATTAGAAATGGGATACAATTTAAAGGCTTGTCCTCAGAAATAAAGCAAAAGATGAGTTTCCACACCAACAATACAAGGTAAGCTCTAGAATAGACCTGAAGTAAAGTTAACAGCAGAGCACTAATCAAGAGAGCCAAAGGGCATTACATTCTCAGCCTGAAAACAATATCAGGTGGTAAGTATGGGGCAGGACTGAGCCACCAAGAAAATGTTAAAGACTGGCAAAAAAAGACAGCTGCTGAAGCAGAGATGAGGGAAGTTCATCAAATAGATCAGGGCTCAGCAAACATTTTCTATAAGAACACAGATAGTAAATATTTTAGACTCTATAGGCCATAAGTCTCTGTCACAATTAAACAATTCTGCTGTTTCAGCACAAAAGCACATATAGACAATATATAGACAAATGAATGTGATTGAGTACCAATAAAAAATTAATTATGGACACTGAAATTTGAATTTTCTATAATTTTGATTATTTTGAGATAATTGTAGATTAACTTAAGTTGTAAACAATACTGCAGAGAGATCCCATACACCCTTCACCCTATTTCCCCAATGGTAACATCTTATAAAACCATAGTACAATATAACAACCAGCATATTGATATTGATATAGTCAAGATACAGAATATCTACAGCACCACAAAGAACCCTCATGTTGTCCTTTTATAGCCACACTCATTTTCCCCCAACCCCCATTCTTAATTCCTAGCAACCATTAATCTATTCCCCATCCAGTAATTTTGTCATTTCAAGAATGCTATAATACACCTTTTGCAATTGGCTCTTTTTATATAGCATAATTTTCTGGAGAGTCATCCAATTGTTGCATGCGTCACATTTGTACCTCTTTCCTGCTCAGTAGTATGCCATTGTATGGATATAATTCTATAGTTTTTCTATCTTTCTAACTGCTTTTGGTTTTGGTATCTAGGTAATAAGAGCTTCATAAATTGAATTAGGAAATGTTCTCCCTCTTCTATTTTCTGAAGAAGATTGTATAGAAATGGCATTAATTCTTTAAACTTCTAGTAGAACTCTCCAGTGAAAGCATCTGGGCTTAGATATGTTGTTTCAGAAGTTTTTAAATTACAAATTTAGTTTCTTTAATATTTATAGGGATATACAAATGTCCCATTTCATATTAGGTGAGTTGTGGAAATTTGTACTTTTTGAGGAATTCAGAAATCATTTAAGTTGTCAAATACATGTGTATATAATTGTATTAGTCCTGCATGACCTTCTTGATATTTGAAGTGTCTGTAGTGACAGGTCCCATTTCATTCTTGGTAGTGGTAATATTTTGTCTTTTCTCTCTTTCTTTTGTCAATATTGCTAGAGGTCTGTCGATTTTATTTTTTCCTAAGAGCCAGTTTTGGTTTCATTGATCTTCTCCATTGTTTTTCTGTTTTCAATTTCCTTGATTTCTGCTCTTATCTTTATTATTTCCTTTCTTCTTCTTCCTTTGGGTTTAATTATGGTCTTCTTACATAATAGGCTCTTTACATAGGGTCTTAGATTACTCATTTGAGACATTTCTGCTTATTTAATTTAAACAGTGTTATAAATGTCCTTCCCAAAACTGCTTTACCTGTGTCCCACAAATTTGTTTTATTTTAATATTCATTTAATTAAATGTTTCCTTTTGTCATTTCTCTTGAGTCTTTCTCCTTGACCCATAAATTATCTAGAAATGTGTTGTTTAGAACTCTGTGTTTCCAAGTGTTTGGAGATTTTCCTGTTTTCTTTCTGTTATTTATGTCTAGTTTAGTTTTATAGTGATAAAAGAACAAATTCTGTATGATTTCAATCCTTTTAAATTTTTTGAGGTTTGTTTTATACCCAGAAAGTGATCTATCTTGGTATATGTTCTGCCGACACTTAAAAAGAGTGTGTACTCTTCTGTTTGGTATAATGTTCTATAAATGTTGATTATATCTTACTGGTTGATAGCAGTGTTATCATTTTATCCTTGCCAATTTCCTGTCTATTTTCTCTGTCAGTTGCTGATATAGGAGTTGTAATAGATTAATTTGTGGCCTCAGAAAAGACATTTTCACTCAGAAGTTGTGAGGGTGAACTTATTTTGAAAAAGGGGCTCTTTGCAGGTGTAATTAAGTTAAGGATCTTGGGATGAGATCATACTGAAGAGAGGATGTGCCCTAAATTCAACAACAAGGGTCCTTAATAGAGAAAGGGAGGGATAGATATGAGACACAGAGACACACACTAGAGGATCATGGGAATATGGAAACAGAAATTGAATTGGTGTGTCTGTAATGCCAAGAATTTTGGGCAACTACCAGAAGCTAGAAGAGAGGTATAAAACAGATTCTCCTTAGAACATCCAGAAAAAAAAAAAAAAAAAAAAAATGCCAACACCTTGATTTGAGGCTTCTGGCTTCCAGAATTCAAAGAGATTAAGTTTCTATTGTTTTAAGCTACCATTTTTATGATGACTCTGGGTTCTGGGCTCGAAAAACAACATGCTGACTTTTAACATATTTAGGAGGATTTTAGCCATTATTTCTTTGAATACTTTTTTAGTCCCACCCTCTTTGTTATGGACATTTTAGGAAATTAAATAAGTGTGTTGAAGTCTGCAACTATCATTATGTATTTGTCTATTTCTTCCTCATGTTCAATCAGTTTTTGCTTCACATACTTTGTAGCTCTGTTGTTTGGTGCATACATATTTAGGATTATATATGCTATTCATATACTTCATATACTAATAGTCACATGATCTATAAATATCAACCTAACTGTTTTGTTATATTTAATGTGAGATTTTATAGAAAACATACAAGCAAGGTCAAGTTTGTGTGTGTGTGTGTGTTTTAATCCACTATGCAATCTGCCTTTTAACTGATATATTTAGACCATTTACATTCAGTGTAATTATTGATATGCTATGGCTTAAGTCTGCCATTTTATTTTTTGGTTTCTGTTCATTTTTTGTTTTTCCTGTTTTACTATGGGTTACTTGAACATTCTTTTAGAATTCTATTTTGATTTTCCAACAGTTTTTCAGGATGCTCTTTGCATTGCTTATGTAGTAGTAGTGCTATGTATTACATTATATATAAGTAACTCATTACAGTCTACTGGTGTTAACATTTTACCAATTATAATATAATTTATAATTTATAGATATAATTGCCTATATTGTAATGTAATTACATTAAATATTCCCTATACATATTTGTAAAACCATATCAGACAGTACTATAATTTTAGCTTTAACCATCAAGCATACTTTAGAAACCTCAAGAGGAGAAGAAAATTTTATAGTACTCACCCATATTTTTGATCTTATGTTGTTTATTTCTTCCTGATATTCCAAGATCCTTCTTTTATCATTTCTTTTCTGTTTAGAGAGTTTTCTTCAGTCATTCTTTTAGAGTAAATCTGCTGGTGAAAAATTATGCTAATTTTCTTTCATCTAGCAATGTCTTGATTTCCTTACCATTTCTGAAGGATATTTTCACCAGATAAAGAATTCTATGTTAATACCCCATTCCTT
The DNA here is from genome assembly GCF_004348235.1 of Phoca vitulina. Classification (NCBI taxonomy): domain Eukaryota; kingdom Metazoa; phylum Chordata; class Mammalia; order Carnivora; family Phocidae; genus Phoca; species Phoca vitulina. Next base: position 28,503,586 of record NW_022589709.1, read on the forward strand.
TTAGGATTTGGAAAATGTGTGCTATTTTCTTTTGGCTTCCATGGTTTCTAATGAAAAACACACTGCCATTTGAATTGTTTGTCCCTATTAATAAACACTCATTTCTCTCCCATGGCTTTTAAGAGTTTTTTTTGTTTTTTGTTTTTTTTGCCTTTAATTTTCAGAAGTTTGACTATAATGTGTCAGTGTGGATTTCTCTGGGTTCTGGGCTTGAACAACAACTTGCTGACTTTTAACATATTTAGGAAGATTTTAGCCATTATTTCTTTGAATACTTTTTTAGACCCACCCTCTTTCTCCTCTCCTCTGGAGAGTCCAGTGATGTCTTAGATCTTTTGTTACAGTCCTACATGTCCTTAAGCTTTGTTTATTTATTTTTTCAAGCAATTTTACCTTTGTTGTTCAGAGTGGGTAAATTTTATTGTTGTATCTTCAAGTTCACTGACTTTCGTCTGATCTTTCTATTCTGATGTTGAGTCCTCCCATTGAGTTTTTATGTCAGTTATTGTATTTTTTAATCCTAAAATTACCATTTAGTTCTTCTTTATATCTTCTATTTCTTTGATGAGAATTCCTATTTCATTGTTAAGACTTTCTGTTTTTTCATTTATTTCAACTGTGTAACTGCTCATCAAAGCATTTTTATGACGACTGCTTTAAAATCTTTGTCAGATATTCTAAGGTTTTGTCATATTGATATTGATACTGATTTTTTTCATTCAAATTGAGATTTTCAAATGGAAATAGGACATTTTCAGTATTATGCTATGAGATTCTAGGTATTCTTTAAATCCTCTATTTTTAGACACTGCTCCAAAGGAAAAATGTGGAGTTTTACCATCTCATTACTTCAAAGTGAGGGTAGAAATCCCAATTCTCCACCTGACATCCACTGACTCTCAAGGGCAGAAAGGCCTCCTTGATACTACTGGCAGGGTGGGAGTTCTAGCTCCCCTCTAGGCCTCCACTAATACTATCATGGCTGGGAGGAACAGGAGTGCCTCCACTGACACCATGGGTTGGTAAGGGGTGGACTCATTACAACTGGGCACTGGTGAAAATCCTGAATCACCACTAAGCTTCCTCTGACACCACCACAGTGGGAAGGAGGAGACGCATCTCATTACTACTAGATAAGAGTCTAGGCTCCCCACATTGTTTCCACAGATGCTAGGGAGATGGAAGTAGGGACCCACCACATGGACCCTGGTAGAAAAACCATTGAGGTTGGGATGCCTCATTACAGCCTTGCAAGGGTTTCATACTCAGCCTTTGCCAGAAAAGTTGGGAGTTGGACTAATCTTTATGTGGTGTTTGGCTGAAGTATAGCAGCTATTGTCAGAAAATTTTCTTCCTAGGCTGTCCCTTTCCTAGCGTTTGACTAGAAAGATGAAGCTTTTGTTGTTGTGTGACCAATGACATTTCCAGGCTTCTGGTTCTTTCAGCTCCAAGTGTAGGCTACATGAGCCAAAAAGAAAAATAAAGAAACTCATCACAACATCACAGTGTTATTGTTTGGGTCCTGGGGACCCTAATTTGTTTGTCTTTTCCTCTCTATTTTTCAGGGTCTTTTTGTTTGTTTCATATGTAATGTTTTTAGATATACTTAGCAGGAGGAGTACTCCTTCTTCCTGGAAGTAAAGGTCTCCCAATTCCATATAATTTTAATTTATCACGAAATACTATTCATCTTTTCATTTTCTTCCTACCATTAAAAGGTGTAAAACCCTGCTTAGCAGGTAGGCCATACAGACATGGTGGCAAACTGGATTTGGCTCATGTGCCATCATTGCCAACCCCTAAAATAGATCAAGCTTTTAGAACTATGATCATTTTTGCTCTGTAGACACAATAACCTGCCCATAAAAAGAATGAGGTAGACAAATGAAAAGAAAAATAGCTTTTCTCTTTTCTAATATCTGGGAACTTGGGAAGAAGAGAAAATAATTGTTGGGAGAATGCATGAGTAGGATCAGATTAAAATTATTAAAGATCCTAAGGATCTCAAGAGACTTCATGGTCTCCTGGATATAATTCCAAATAAAACAACACTAAGTCACAAAATAAGAATAAATAATTCCACCAAAATCCTGATTTTTTTCTAATTATGACTACTTTTATGTTTATTGTGAAATAAACATATGACTTCAAATAAAATTTTGAATGATTTTCCCTCTCTGTTTTTGCCCTAATCATATATCTAATATGCTTGTTGAGTAATCCAACTTGACAAATTAAATACATAAATGCAGTAATTTCCCTTTATATACAGACATTAATTGTATTAAGGAGGTAGCAAAACACATCCAAGCATGTGATAGTCCAGATTGTAAAATATGTAAAACAAAGTCATAGATAGGAAAGATAGCTTGAAAGTAGCTAATAGCAATAAGACAAAAATGAAAAGAAGATTAAATAATTGGCAGGCTGAAAACTATCTAGCAAAGTAAAAGTTCCAAGAACTATCTTGGCTTTACAAGAGAAATTCAGACAGAGTCTTACAATGTGAAAGTCACACAGCTGCAAAATATTTCCAGTGAGGGCTGGGCAGGGGGTGGGGTAGGGGAAGACAATGTTGAACTCATTTGGCAAATGAATTCACTGCCACATCTTAATTGTTCAGCTGAGCCAGCCTGAAAATTCATGCAAAGTGCAGAGTTAGTATACATAATTTTATACTAACACTTTCTTCCTTGGATTGCTATTAAATTTTAAATAAACTGAGACATGAGCATTTACTAAAGTCATTATGATTCCATTACCCATGGCATGGAGATCTGTACCCATCATGCCAGAAGCTCTTTGCACTGAATTCTGTTCAAACTTTCTCTTCTGAGTTTTTATTTATTTAGTTTGCAGGTCTTCAGTAAGAAACACCCAGTGTCATCTGAAAGGACACATATTGCAAGAAACTAATTTCCTCCCTTACTGGAGCTATGTGATGTGTGACTTCCCATTGAGTACAACTGCCAACAAGGCACAGGTGTGCACTGCATGAGGAGGTGAAAATGTGATTATAGGAAGAGAGATGTTATGATTTTGTCCCTGTATCCATAATGTAATCAGCCTCAAATGAGTGCCTGCTTTTCTTTCTCATAGTAAACACCAAGTCTGGGAAGCAAGAAAACCAAAAACTTTGCCATATCCAGATTCAAATTCATACTGTAATTGGCTTTAGAAATAAGAAGAAAAGCAGTTTTATCCCCCTTCATTGATTCTTTGGCTTACTACAGAAGAGCATCCTAGAAATCCTTTTACTTCTAATATTTTCATGCTATACTAGTTGAATAAGACAGATCCAACACTGAAAGCGTTGTCCTTTTTCTTAAATTTAATTAAATCAACCATTTCATACTTCATTCTTTAAAAGGTAATTTTTAAAAAAGGTATAGCATCCTTCTATTTTCAGTGACAAAATGTTTTAATTGGAAATGCTTATAAATTTAACTCAATAAAAGGAAAGTAGTAAACTTCCATAAACTAAGGCAAGGCACCAAATATTATTAAATCAGGATCAAATATTATTAATTCAACTAATTCAAATATAATTCAACTCAGATGGGTACAAATAACTTATGTACAGGGTTATTCAATGTAGGATTGTTTGAACTAGAGTAAGTTTGGGAAAAAACTAAATATCCATTAATAGGGGTCTAGTTAAATAAACTGTGGTACATCTATATATTGCATCCATAGTAAAAGGATAACCTACATCTTTATGTACTAATACGAAATAATGATATCTGATATGTATGATTATAATATTCAACCATTTGGTTTAAAAAAGATAAATAAGGATGTGTGTGAATTTATGTACTTTCTTACATATACATACAATATTTTCATAAGGATATAAATGAAAGGATAACTGTGGTTGTCTATATGAAGAAAAATCAGGTGGTTGAGAGACATTGGTTTTAGGGAAATTTTTACTATCATTTTACAGTTTTTGAATGTTTAAGCCATGTAAATGATTACCTATTCAAAAACGTTAAATTTTAAAATTTTAGAAATATTACATTGCTAGTATATTAAAATGTGATAAATGCAATCAATAACGATACTGTACTACATAGATAGATTATCACTAATTTGGGGCTAAATGCATAATGCATCATACTTGTATCAAACCAATTAAAATCTCATGAGATAAACATGATCAGGTTCAGTTAACCCAGATGAGGCCCTAACACTGAAGTCTACTCAACAGAACTGATTTTACTTGTGGGAAAAATAGGCAGATAAAAAAGCCTTATGATGTGGGAGATGCAATATATATCAACATGGCAAAATTTACCTCTTCTGTTAAATTGAACTTTCTGAAATTCTCTCTGTTGATAAGATAGAGGAAAAACTATTTGGGGAGAAGTTTACAACATATTGGCTAGTTTACAACATATTGGCTAGTTTACACATTAACATAAATTAGACCATATAATTTAACACAATCTATTATAGCTAGGCTCAGGGAATCAAAGAAATGTAACACAGGAAAGTTTTATTCTTGCTGAAAGGAAACTTTTGGAACCATCTTGAGTCTTTGCCAGATCTACTGGATACAAGAAATAAACACCGCTAGTACCTGGTTACTAAGTTGTTAAACATTCAAAAGAAATGATTTAAATAGAGGTTAGGAGCCTTAAAGAAAAGTAGGTTTAATTTTAAATTTTGAATAAGACTAGCCTGGAGCAGTAAAATTAGAAGCTTTATTAAATATAGTCGAGTATTCACTATGTTGTACACCTGAAACTAATGTAACATTGTGTGTCAACTATACCCAAATTATTTAAAAAACTTAAATATATAGTCAAGTGCCAATTTACATCAAGGAATTCAGAAATTCAAAGTAATCTCTGATTATAAATCTGTCTGAATAGTTGTTTGTATTATTAAAGATCACAATATCTTACAAGTGCCTTACTTCTTAGAAAAAATTTCTTTAAATTGGTATCAAAAGAAGCCAAATGAAAAAAATTATTAATAATGGCAAGTACAAATAATAATTAGAATCCCTATGCAGCAATTAAAATGATAAATATATTCATAGAGTGAGACTAACATTAGTTACCATATTTATATTTAAATCATTCCTAGGTATGCTCCCCTCCCAGATATTTTCTTTTCCAGTAGAGCTTGTTGGAATGGCAAACAACCCCAAAGTACTTTAAGTTAAAATTTTACAACCACTCCTTAGTGAATACATTAAGGTTGAGGAAGGGATGCCAGTTTTAGATGGCAACACGTATATTTTTTTTAAGTGCCAGTAAGAAAGTAATAAAAAGGAGCTGCTTTAGGCAAAATTATTCCAAATGGTTAGTAAAAAAAAAAAAAAAAATGACTGTAGGTGCAACTAAAACTTTAATGCTGGAAATATTTTTTTAAATTTAGTCTGATCCTTAGGTATTTTGAAAATGCATCTTTTTTCTCAGACAAAAAGAAAAAAAAAATGGCCCAGAGAGAAAAATTAGGTCACAAGATCAATAGTAAACACAGATCTATTTATATGAATATGGGAAAAGTTTAGAAATAAATATTATCATCAAAGTTACAAAAAGTTCAGTAATTAGAAATACCGTTTCTAAATTATACAAGGTTATTTTAGGGTCCCAAAAGTATAGAGATTTCTTTCTTATGCCAAAGTAGTTATTACAAAAATCAACCAAATAAATTTTTCTCAAGAAAGATGTTACTAAACATATTGCTCAAAAGTGAAATAAAGCAAAAAACAGGCTAATCCTGTCCATATTTTCTAGTGCACAAAACTTTTCCATTCTGGAATGAGCAAATAAAAGGCAAGATAAAAATTGAAAAGATACTAAGAAATAAAAGTACAAAGAAACAACACTGGTTCATCATAAGAGAAAAGTGCAATTTCTTCACATTTTAATTTTAGTTAAAAAATATACATATAAATATATATAAAGAGAGAGAGAGAGTAAATGAAGTACCAGAGACATAATGCATTCCAGTTCTGGTAACATTTTGTGTATCATAAAATTTTATTCAAAAATTTTAAATGGCCTCCATAAAAATATTATAATAGAGAATAAAAACTATTTTAAGGGCTAAAAGTAAAGGTAAATAATAATGAAAATAGAGCCCACTAAGGAATTGATGAGAGGACAGAAAATTAATCTGTCTCATTTAACATGATCAGTAATGGTTTGGAAGAAAGATTAGGAAATGAAATGTTCAGTTCATGATAAATCAGATGGTGTTGCAAATTTCAGTAAGGACAGAAAAGCTAGACAAATGGACCTGAGTAAAAAGAAATGTGGACAAGAAATAAAATTAGATTAAGTTTAGGAAAACTGATGTTAATTTTATATATCATATGAAATGTAAATCATCTGTGGGAAATGTAGGAAAGAAATGTCAAGTTTAACCACCAGAATTAGATAAGAATTTGAAATGATAGCAAGATGTGCCTAATCAGAGTCATGTATAGTTTCAAATTCACAATTGTGAGCTTCTGGAGAATATCTTCGTCAATGGAAAGAATGTATTATGTGTATACTGCTTCTGTTTGTCAAACTAAGGAAGGATTGAAGTAATGAAATACCATTTTTTTCCTGAGCTGTTATAAAATGAATTATATTCCTATACCCACTTTATAAGCCACTATATTAAAGTTTTTAAATTGCTTTTTATCTCTGGATATAGGTGTTAGGCTTTTGGGGGAAAAAAGCAGGCAGGAAGGAAGGGAAGGAGGAAGAGAGGAAGAAAAGTCAGAAAACTGAAATGAAAGAACAATATTTATACCCCCAAAATGATCATTTACTTGACTAAATAATTCTTTTTATCTTCCACTTTACCAAGCACCTCTAGGTAGCACCACAGTGATCAGGCAGAGTATCTTCATTTAGAATTGCCATACAAGTTTTCATGACTCAAACAAAAAATTAGGATCATCACAAAGTCAAATGAGGATAATAAAGATGAGAAGAGATAGGACATGATCGAGTACATTCTGTATGTCAAACAGGTTCCATACATTATCGAGTTTAATTTCACAATGACATTAACAGGTATATCATTTTAAAGTGGTCACTTAAAAATAAAGGGAAGAAACTAGCCAAAGGTCAAAGAACCTACTAGATCTTTGGCAGAGTATTAATTAAATGCCACACCTGTGTGACTCCAAACCCTTCAACTGTACTACACGTTCCCCAAACTGTATCAAGCACCTTGAAATAGAAAACATATTCACCTCTATCAATGGGCCAGCAGTCAAATGAAATAAAAAAGAGCAGAAAGAGGAGAAGGAGAAAAAGGATGAGGAAGCAAAACCACTGTGCTCCTTGACCCCTGGTTACTGAAAATCCTATTGAAGAATCAAAGAACTAAAGTTTAGAAATATTATATATAAATATAAAGTCTCCCAGATTTTATAAAAGAAGAGATTTCTCAGCGTAAATTATGACAGGGTAGGTTTCCTGGAGAAGGAAGCCCTCATTATGGGTAAGATTTGGATAATAAAATCAGGGAGAGAAGAATTCCAAGAAGGGAAGCAGCACAATTTCTAGAAGGAAATGATGAACAGCATAAAGAAAAGATCATCAATTCTAGATATTTTCCGGAACTTCACATCTGCTCATATCCTCAAGCGAACTTTCATTTGTTAACATCTTTTTATACTCCAACCAGCTTAGTTTTCCTTTTTTTTTTTTTTTTTTTGGTTTATTTACTAGACTTTAAAATTCACAGGGGTTTGCAATACTTAACTTTTGAGATGAAGTCATGACTCATAATCTAAAATCATTCAAGTGAGGCTGAATGTTCCATTTGACCAATTATTCCTAAACAGCTGACATTTTTTATTGCATTTTAAATTTCCATCCTTAAATTCACCCTGATTGAGCAATGATCTCTCTTTTATGGTGATAGTTCTTTCTCATAAGTGGTCATGTTATTTATTTCCACAGCAGAAAGGTTGCACAGAACCCACCACCAGGAGCTAGTTTCTCCTGGGATTTATGGTGAAAGAACTGTTAAGTTTTCCAAACATTACATTATCAAGGTCATAATCCATTTATATTTGCATTCAAACAGTAGTTACACTTTTGAACAATAAAAGTGAATAGCTTAATTCAGCACCAGGAATAAAGCAAAAGCTATTACACAGAAACTTCTTACCTATGTTACCTAATATTACTCTCCAAAAGGGCAACATCATTCTTAGATAGAAATCAGTTTTTAACCTTCCACTTTTTCTTGTTTCTTTGGAACATAGATAATATCAATTTATGCGGATCTAAATTATCAGAAGGTGCCAATCAGTAAAACATGAAACTATTAAGCTAAAATAATTATAACATTTTTATAAATATCAGGAATGCAATTTGATCTCTCAGTTTTATCCTCCTCAAAGACCCATGAATCTCATGTCAATGAATGTTCCTAATAGCAGAGATGAGACTGCGATTAGGCTCTTAACCCTCAAAACTCAGCCCTTCATGCATATAATCAATCACTCAACTAATATTTACTTAGCATTTATATCTAGGAACAGGAGAAACCACAGTAAACAAAGTCTCTGCCCTAAAGGGGCTCAGATGGAAGGAAACCAACAATAAATAAATATATAATTAGATGTATAGTATGTCAGATGAGAAGTGCTATAGAGGAAAGCAAAGCAGAGTAACACAACAGGGAATGCTGGAGTGGAGAGAGGGTGTCACTTTATATAGGACAGTCAGTGGGGTGCTAAAGGTCCTATTATGGATACCCCAGAAAAAAGTGAAGCTCACTCTGAATGTAAAGAAATAGTATGGATACAGAGACAACATGTAAACACTAAGACCACGCCTGGATAGTAAGGTCACTAATGTGGCATCAAGGAACTCTAAGCTCATAGCTACCCCAGCCCAGAGCCCGAGGGACTTAACTCAATAGTGAAGTCTCTGAGTTCCCAAAGAGTTACAATAGTTCAAGTAGACATAGAAGTCAGAGTCACACCAGAATGAAGATAACCTGGCAATAACATGAACTTTAGAGAGACAGAAGATGTGGAACTAAATGTGCTTCTGTAAGTTTAACTAGCTATATTACATGCGATAAGAAAAGAAAGGAAAGAAAGAAATGCGAAAAGAGAAAAGAAAAGAAAAAAGTAAAGAAAGGGGAAAAGAAAAGAAAATTCACACCTTGTGACTGACCTTATGGTCCTGACACTTTATCAGAAGAGCTTTTTGAACTTGGCCCCAATTTCTCAGAGGAAATGAAGAGATTACATGATCTTTCTACCAATAACAAATTCTCAATGCATAAAGGTATATAATGGGAAGTCCTGGTAGACAGAGAGTTATAAGATACCTGAATGAGGGCTTTGGACCCCCAAATTTTTATCATAACCTAGGCCCTGGATCTCTCAGAGAAAGATATGAAACATATACGAATACCAAGTCCTCATGTATCAACAAATGAATTAAGAACTGGAAATTATTAGACAGATTGTAATGTGTAAATATAGGTTAAGTCATAGAATAATAAAATATAAGCAGGAAAAGAGTAACAAGGCACTTAAGGCCTTTTATCCCCGATGGTCAAGAATTACTATGTGAATAATACATAACCCTTGGAAAAATGTTACTATGTCCGCATTATACCTCTTCCTACCCTCTTATGATCATCTAATATAGATGCCTCCATTAATATCTTGGGACACTGTTTTAAAGTGATTGCCTATATGCTTTCTCTGCCATAAAAAAAAAGCAAAAAACAAAAGGAAAAAATTCCCCTTAGCTTATAAAATCAGGGAGGACAATTACTTTGTTTTTCAAAAGAGTGCCTTGTATAGTATAGATTACAAAACATGCTTTATTTTCACAGCAAGAAAACAGGTTTTTGTATTCATCAGCATTCTGATATTGACTAAAATTAAACTCTAATCTCTTGCATCAGTAGCTGGTAAATTGCTATACAAAATATCAGATATCTGATTAAAAATATATATTGCTTAATAAAGATTCCTTAAAACTAGTTGTCATTATGATATAATGCTTTGATCATATTTCAGTCTTGGTCATAGGCACAAAATTTGGGGTTTGCTTAGCTAAATTCTAGACATTGAAGCAGTCATCTATGTACATTCTTCAGGTCGACTTCCACCAGGGAAAGCAAGCCACTGAATGTCCATGGCAATGCTCCAAACCATGATGAACCGAGGCAATTTCATTTTCGTTGACCATTGCTTCAGGTCATTGTAATTTAATGAGTAGTAATCCTATTTAAAAATATGTTGCAGGCAGCAAGGTGCCTGCTGGGAGAAAGTGGCTACGCATGAACAGATCAATATGCAGTGTGTGCTTTCAACCATTCAATAATCGATTCACCCTTGTTATAAGAAAATAAATGTCAAAGTCCCCAAAGTTGATTTCTGAAGAAAGCATTTACAAGGCTATCAGATTATTAAAAGTTTCCATGGGTTATCTTCTGTTTATTTATTTGTTATTGAAATCTCTGTGCTGCATCTCACAATATCCCATTCAAAAACTGTAAATGAATCCTAAAAGTAAACTGCTGCAGGAAGATTGGCTGCATTTTCTTACTATCACCAAAGTGTTAAAGGCTTATTTGGACTAAAGCATTTTACAGACTCAACTCTTTTTTCCCCCTCTAGTCTTACTTTTAAATATACCAGCTGCATTTAATAAGCTATCAAATAAGGCTTTCAGCAGGCTTAACTATAAGATGTCAGATCTTCTGCTTCATGTGTTATTCAATAATTTTCAATTTCTCAAAATTTGTGCATTAAAAGAAGATAACGTATTCCTTTAGATTAGTCAGAATTTTCACAAAAGTCTTAGTTATATGCCATGGGCTTTCAGCATTTCTCTGTTGCCATAGAAATGGGTTTATGAAGGACTGAATCTGTGCAGCATAATCACAAACATTAAATTGGCATATAAAAGCATTCCAGCCGAGCATCTCTACTGTCTATGCTAATGGTTTCGCCGCTTTTATAGCAGTATCTTACCAGGCTGTAATTCATTCAGGAAGCCCTAAACACTATCTTTCATTGAACTGGATTTCAGAGGAGTCTCTTATACATTGTGTACCATTTTTCTGTTAGCTGGCTGAGCTCTCAGCATACCAAATTGCCACATCAATGAATTCTTTGGATTAGAAATCAAACCAGAAAACTATACACATCAGAGCACCAAAGGCAGTGCTTAAGTCTGACTCATTTGACTTCAATTAGTTGGATAATGGGAGTGGTAAATGAGATTCATTTCCTTGGATCCCAACTGCATTGTCATTTAAAACAAACTGATTAAAAGTTCACTTCAGTGAGTAAATATACGTGGTCATCCAAGTTATCAAACTTGATTTCCTCGAATCTTTTTCTAAGAAAGTTACTCATAATTTTAAATGATGTGGTACTTATATATGACGTTGAACATGTTTAGGGTTTCACTCAATTAATAATAAACCTATCCTGCCATTAAACCAGTCCAAAAAAACTCGAGCTAGTCATCTACGTAGCTTTAGGAAAGTTATATTCCTATACTTGTTCATCTGCTATAAAGTTCAATCAGGATTCCCAACCCTTCTATTTCAATGGCTCAAAACTGATTTTAACTCCCTCTAGATCAAGAAGGCAGATGTTCTCTTCTGCTATCTACCTAAACTGAAGTTAATTAAATTCTTTCTTGTAACTAAAACTAGCAAGAATCTAAAATTAACAGCTACTTTAATTCTTCTGTGTGTCATCTTTCATTGTAATCTGCTTTTAGAATAGGCACTGTTCAGCAACTTTTCACTTGACTATGGAGAACTAGTTTCATTTGAGCTGATGTCAGTGGTGTTACTTTTATTCTTACAAAGGTCAAGTCACTTCCAGGATCCTCAAAGGAAACACTAAACTCAACTCATCCTAACCAGGCAAAGAGAATGCACAGTACCATTTGTCAAAACAATCAAGGATGACTGTTTTCCTCACACTTTGGTTGTAAAGCAGGGTCTAGAAAAATAAGACCTCGTGATTATTCATTGGTTTCGCAACCTAGCATCCATCCCCGCTTCTTACGATAATGATGCCACTAGTCTCATACTATTTGGATCTGTTGAGGCTGAATCCGTCCCCACAAATGAAATACATAACTTCTGCTTAGCTACTTAGGATTTTCCACTGCTCAACCACAGGGCTGGTTCAGGGAGGGCACAAGATTTACATTAAACCAGTTATATCAACAGATCTCAAACCTAGAAAGCAAGCTCTCTTTCCCCTGAAACTGATTTTGTGATGATAGGAATTTGATGCCCCCACGGGATTACAGCCAAAACAGTGGAAAACAGAGCTAACAGATGGGAGAAAGTCAATTCTAATGATGACGTTTCAGCCCATGAAGACAGCTGTACACTAGGACTTTTCAGTAAGCTGAGTCTCTGCTTCAGCCAGATGGGGTCAGAGTTTCTTTCATAGAAATAGTAGGAATGCATTTGGGCACACAATTGGAAAACAAAAAGTTCTTGAAATCTACTCCACTAAAGATAGAGACATCACCCATCAGATGCAAAACATTACTTTTGACACAAGAAAGCGAAGTAAAGTATCACAATATTCAATTAATAAAAAGAAAAGGAAAAAAAAAGATGTCTATCAAAGCAATTTAACTGCTTTCTTAGTTTTCAGTCAATTCCTCCCCCCCCCCAGAGTCTGAACACTTTCTGAAATACCAGTTATAAGTAATATAAACTTTATCTAAATACTGCATACACTTATTTATCATTAACTGTGGTCCACTAAGTTCTCATCTGGGAAAAAGAGTTGATGAGATAAACCCCAGCAGTGAACGGGATTTTGCCTTCAGGCAGGAAATAAGGCAAAGAATAAAACAGAAGACATTCTATTCATGGTTCCTGATTGTTTTAAAATAAAGTCAAATGGAATAAAACGAAGTAGAAAAGTAGTATCAGAGAATTTTAGAATTAACTGATAAAGCAGATTCTCCCCCATCTTTTGTTCCATTAGCAAGCCCTGATATATAGTTAAGGTTGGGCAAATTAAGTTTTGTTTCATTTAGGCCAATATGATGCTATTCCTGTGAACTGCTTAGATCATTCAATTTCTCTTCTAGCCATCTTACATCCAGTGTCATGTTCACAACTCATATTTTTATCAGGACCAAAAGTACAACCAATATTAGTTAAGGTCACAACTTGAATTAATATCAGAATTTCCTTTTAAATGTATAACAAAATGCCAACATTAGCATGAAGCAAGAAAAGTCACAACTTTCAACCCATGTAAAATATATCTCTTTCAGTACTAGCACACCAGAAAACACGCATAGTGTCTCTTTAGAAATGTCTACCCAGGGGCACCTGAGTGGCTCAGTTGGTTAAGCATCTGCCTCCGGCTCAGGTCATGATCCAAGGGTCCTGGGATCGAGCCCCGTGTCGGGCTCCTTGCTTAGCAGGAGCCTGTTTCTCCCTCTCCCCCTGCCACTCCCCCTGCTTGTGCTCTCTCTCTCTGTCAAATAAATAAGTAAAATCTTGAAAAAAAATTTTAGAAATGTCTACCCAGATTATATTATAAACAATACACGCAAACTTTTCTTAACCCAAAGTTCTTCCAAAATCTTCCTTAATCTTTCTGCCCTTGAGAACAGTGTATCCTTTCCCCCAAAAAATTTATTTGTTTTAACAATGGGCATATCACACATTAGCTATTTCCACTAATGAAGATGAAATATAATACTTAGGAGCTTTTAAATTCAGATAGATCTATTTTGCTTTTCAAAGATGGGCACATGAATTCATTTCTCTGAGGCTCAGCCTCTTTATCCATGAAGAGAGCACAATAATAACCAACCTAATTGGTTGGGGAAAAAATGAAGTAAAATATGTAAAGTGCATTAGCAAAGTACTCACATATAGTGAGCCCAATAAATGATGGCTAAAAAGTAAATATACCAACTTAATGCACTATCTTAGAAGAGAGAAACTTTAGCCTAGAATTGAAAATCTTTTGTGTTATATAAATTATATATTTGTATTGGTTTCCTATTGCTGCTGTGGAAAATTAGCAGAAATGTAATGGCTTAAACCAACACAAATTTATTAACTTTAAGTTCTGAAGGTCAGAAGTCCAAAAAGGGTCTCACTGGACTAACACCAAGATATTAACAGGGCTCCATTCTTCTGGAGGCTTTAGGGGAGAATCTGTTTCCTTTCCTTTTCTAGCTTCAACAGTCTGCCTATGCTCCTTGACTTATCTCTAAAACAAGCAGAATAGAACCTTCAAATATTTCTCTGACTATGATTCCTCTTCTGCTTCCCTCTTATAGTTTCTCCATCTCTAAAACAAGCAGAATAGAATCTTCAAATATTTCTCTGACTCTGATTTCTCTTCTGCTTCCCTCTTGTAGTTTGAACCCCTGTGATCATAGCCCACTGGATAATCCAAAGTAACCTCTTTATTTTAAGGTGAACGGATTATCAACCTTAATTTCATCTGTACCCTTAATTCCTCCTTGCATGTAAAATAACATATTTATAGGTTCTGTGTATTAGAACACAAGCATCTTTGAGGAGCCATTATTCTGCCCCCACAACATCTATCCTTAAAGTTATTCTTTGAATTGCAAAATGACAGTTTCTACAATTCACCTTAAATCATCGTATTATTCATGTTTCTTACAGTCCCAGAAAACACACCCACCCTGGACTCCTACAGTAATTAAGTTCAAATATGTAATTATTCATCATTCATAAATTTACCTTCCTGGATGATTTGAAAATATAAAATCATGCTACAGAACACCAAGATTGCCAAAAGAATTTAATCACATAAAGTATAATTTGAGTCAATATTTTAAAACGTTATGGATCAGAGAGCATAGATTTAAAAGGAACCTTAAATTTCTTGTACTCAAAAGGTATTGTACAGTTAAATTCTTCAATTTTGACTAGGTTTTTCTAAGTCTTGCTTTTATGTATTAGTTCCCTGATTTCCTGCATAACACACACCAAAAATGTATTTGGAATGTAGAACTTGAAAGTCAAACAACAGACTTGGAGATAATAACAGTGTGTATGTGTGGGGACATGATGGGTAATGATGAGAGAAGAAACATTCTCAAAGAGAATCTGTAAATTTAGGATTCTTGGTGTTTTAGAAACTTGACTCAAATTACAGTTTTAAATGATTTGAATACTTTTGGTAATCCTGGTGAACTAAATCATGGTTTTTTGTTTTGTTTTGTTTTGGTTTTTTGTTTTTTAATCACCTAGGAAGATAGACTTAATGAATGATGAATGGTTTTGGTCTTCCGCAATAAATTTAATGTAGGAGTCCAGGGCTGAATCATTTTCTGGGTCAGAGAGCAATATTCATAAAATCCCTATTTATGTTGCAAAGAATGGACACCTTGGTCTTACCCAAGTTACTTAGGAGTGGGCAATGATAAGGATCTTCACAACATAGAAAGGTAGGGTTGCTAAATGTATCATACCACTTAAATTTGAATTTCACATAAGCCACACATTTTTAGAAGTATGTTCAAAATATTTCATAGGATATACTTATAGAATATAAATATTTTTAATATTTATATTTTATAAAATATACTTATAAAAAGTATTCATTGTTTTTTAATTTCATAAGAAATTTGAATTTAACACTCAAGCTATCAGGTACAGCTGTCAGATACATCTGCTCCTAATTTCTAATTCTCAGAGGGAATGACCTCACCATAGTTCTATTGCAAAACTGAGGGAAAAGGATGTCTTTCCTAGACTATCATTAACAGGTACACCTTTAAAAAGTCAATCAAATTCTTCCTAAAAAGGAGAGTGGTATACATGTACTGAGTCTAAAAGCCAAGGACCAGTGGAAGAGCAAAGACAAGTGCCAAAAATGTTAGAATTTGAGGAAGAAATAGATTAAAGAGCACTCTCCTGTTCTCCTGAGTATACATGAATACGTGTATAGTTTAGTACAGATCGCCTAAAATAGTGATTCTTATAATTAATTTTGGGGGTCATACACCCATTTTACAGACTGATAAAATGCCTGTGACATAATTTTGCAATTCTGTATAATTTTCAAAGGATTCAGGGGCCCATGAAAATGCATAAAATTTTAATTGTAATCTTTTTTCATTTATGTTGAAATATATTCTCAGAATATTAAAACTATGAAATAGACATACCTATAAATTTTCCATTTTTGTTTGATATTTTTAATGTCTGGTTTAATAAATACTTTCCTACAAAAAAGTATAAGATCCACCCATAATCTCCTCGAATTGTTTTAAAATTTTATGTTTTACATTAGTTCTATAATTTAAATAATTCCTTTTTGTACACAGTGTAGTAATGTTTCTTTTTTCACATGAAAATCAATAGAATTAACACCATTTATTGAATAATCTACCTCTCTTCCTTTATTTCATATCAAATACATCAAATTTCCATGAGATCCACGAGTTGTTTCTGAGTTCCTAGTATATTTTATCAGCAAATCTCCATATTCTTACCTTTTCTTATTGAACTATTATTGGGCCATCACTCTTCCACAGAAATTTTTCAATCAGTTTGTAAATTTACACAAAAAATTACTTTTGGACTGTAATTGATACTGCATTTAATGTATAGAATGATTTGAAGGAAAACTGTCACCTTTATAAAATATGTATTCTCATTAATAATCATAATATATTTCTCCAGTTTTCAAGCTTTCTTTTATCCCTTTTTACAATATTCTTCTATTTTTTTCAATATTCAATATTTATACTATATCTGGCAACTTTATGGAACTCTCTTAATGTTTCTAACTTCTTACCTATTTTTCTTGATTTTGCATCTGTTACCTTTGTGTCTTTCATTTCCTTAAACCATTTATTTTTGATGACTTAGTCTATTGTCCTGGTTCTCTAGTACAATATCAAATAGTGGATATAATGTAGGAATCACCACCTTGTTCCTGGCTTCAATAAAATCTATTAAGGTATAACTTTATTACTCATTCCTCACATTTCCATAGACTTCCAAGTTTACAATACCATGTGACTATGGCTACTACTTCATCAAACTGATAAGTTTAGGATAAGGAACTAAGCATGCTCTAATCACCCCCTTCTGGGGTACTTTTCTTCAAAACCACTTACCATTTGGAATCCTGGATTCTTTGGTCATCTATGCAGTACTCACCTTGAGACAGGCAGAGGAAGGTTTCCATTTGGGAAACAAGTTCAAAACAGGAGAAAAGAATTAGAAAGCCAATGTGGCTGCATGTACAAATCAAGTTCTCTAAGAATCCTTGTCAATAATAAAGCTGTTATATTTTATTTTTACCTTTCTTCTTCTTATATCAGCTTATCATTTTCAAAAGTAGAAGACATAAAAGTTGTCCCAAAAGTAACATTGTACTATTTATTCACCATTAGTTATACTTTTTTTAAATTTTATTTTGTTATGTTAGTAGCCATGCATTACATCATTAGTTTTTGATGTAGTGTTCCATGATTCATTGTTTGCTTATGTATAACACCCACTGCTCCTTTCAATATGTGCCCTCCTTAATACCCATCACCGGGCTAACCCATACCCCCAGCCCCCTCCCCTCTAAAACCCTCAGTTTGTTTCTCAGAGTCCATAGTCTCTCATGGTTTGTCGCCCCCTCTGACTTCTCCCCCTTCATTTTTCCCTTCCTACTATCTTCTTTTTTTTTTTTAATATATAATTATATATAATATAATGTATTATTAGTTTCAGAGATACAGGTCTGTGATTCATCAGTCTTACACAATTCACAGCGCTCACCATAGCACATACCCTCCCCAGTGTCTATCACCCAGCCACCCCATCCCTCCCACCCCCACCACTCCAGCAACCCTCAGTTTGTTTCCTGAGATTAAGAATTCCTCGTAGCAGTGAGATCATATGATACTTGTCTTTCTCTGATTGACCATTAGTTATATCTTTCAAATGATTTTAATGCATAATTTTATCAGATTAAGACTGTTCCCTTCTATTCCTAATCTGTTAGATTTTTATCATGAACAAATGTTGAATTTTATCAAATTGTTTCCTGTATCAATTGAAATGCTCACTTGTTTGTTCTATATTACTCTGTATAGAAAATTACCTTGATCTGTTGAATTATTCTTGCATCCCTGGTATTAATACCTACATAAAAGGAGCCAGCCAATAACAGGAACATTTTGTTCAAGATAAGATTTATTGTTTTTAGAGCTTTTGAATAAAAGTATTTGTAAAACCCTTCAGTCCTGATACCCCTTTCAGATGGTTGGTTCCTACTATTAATTCATTATACAGTGGGACCATTAATTATACATTTACATCTAGAAAACCTTACATTTCATGTAAATTTTTGGCTTTGTTGTTTCTTTTTAAAAGTGCTACCTTATATCTATATTCTATTTAAAACAGACTTTATTTAAATTTTTTTTTCTTCATCTGTCTTGGCACAGTTAAAGTTATTTTGCTAGTCTTTCAAGGAATATACTCTTACTTTGTTAGCTCATTTTTCATTCGGTTAATTGTTTCCTATTTTATTAAATCTTGAATACTAATAATTCTTTGCCAGAAGACTCCAAAATGATGTTCTGTAGAATAAAATCTAAATATAAAATTTATGGTAGAATAATAAAATGACATGAATACCAAGAAGGTTCATGTTAGAAGGGATTAAGATTCAGTCAAGTGATGATCTAAACAATAGTCTGTTCCTCAATTAAGATAAATAATGAGTAGGATAAGTAGGAGATTAATAAGTGATAAGTAATGAATAGTAAAAGTAGAGGGTTAAAATTGACATTTCACATTCATAGTGAGTCAATAAAACAGGAAATAATGAACTAATTATTTAGAATAACAGACATACAGAACTTGACCTGAAGCCAATCATTTCCTGGATCTCCATCAAAGAAATATGCAGTCTATCAATATGGTTGAAGCATGCATCGGATTTCACTATTGTGTTCATGGATTGATATTCCTCTTTAAAAGACAAAGATTTGGAAATATAAACACCAAATTTTAATAGTGATTGTCAATGGGCCTTAGAATTTTAA
This sequence comes from Phoca vitulina, assembly GCF_004348235.1. Classification (NCBI taxonomy): domain Eukaryota; kingdom Metazoa; phylum Chordata; class Mammalia; order Carnivora; family Phocidae; genus Phoca; species Phoca vitulina. The sequence goes on from NW_022589709.1 coordinate 28,522,629, forward strand.
GTTAATTTTTACTTCATGTTATATATATATATATATATATATTATATGTATATGTGTGTGTGTGTAAAGAGACAATATATATGTATATGTATATATACATATATAATAAAAGTGAAGAAACTATATATATACAGTATACATATACATAAACTGTTTGTTTATATATATGTGTGTGTGTGTGTGTGTGTAAAGAAACAATATATATGTATATGTATATATCCATATATAATAAAAGTGAAGAAACTATATATATACAGTATACATATATATAAACTGTTTCTTTACTAGTTGGATGAGCCATAATGAACACAGGATTATTTCATAATAAAATATTTCAACTATGAATTATAAACCCTTATTTATTTGTCAGTTTGTTTGTTTTTGGTCCTCTTCTTCTTGAGTTAAAATTATATTCTTCTGATCCAAATTACATTTGTATGCAATATTTTCAATTCATGTGGGGTTGACAGAATAATGTCTCCACCAATGATATCCACATCCTAATCCCCAAAACCTATGATTATGTTAACTTACATTATAACCAGGACTTTCAAGATGTGATCCTGAGTTAGGGATTATTCTGGATTATCCAGGTGGACCCAGGGTAATTACAGAGGTTCATCAGGACAGGACAATCAGAGAAGGAGATGTGACAATGGAAGTTTAGAGAAAAAGACAGAGGAAAAAGAGATTTCAAGATACTACCCTGCTGGCTTTGAAAATGGAGGACGGGACTAAGAAGCAAGGAGTGCAGGCTGCCTCTAGAAGCTAAAAAGACAAAGACACAGATTCTCCTGTAAAGCCTCCAAAAGGAATGTAACCCTGTTGACACCTTGATTTTAGGACTGCTGACCTCACAATTGTAACATACTAAATTTGTGTTAAGCCACCAAGTTTCTGGTAATCTGTTAGAGCAGCAATAGGGCATGAACAGCACCCATAATACCAGATATATAAAGATTATCAATTTTTTCACATTCTTTAAATCAAAGTAATTTTGACTATGAATCTGTCTCTCAGCTAAATGGGCATGAAATTCAACATCTGTCATTCTTGCTCCCCAGCATCCCACCTCACAGGACAGTTCATGGACCCTATGAGAACAATGACAGACCAAATGCTGGTGAAGATGTGAAGCAACAGGAACTCTCATACACCACTGGTAGGAATATAACACGGTACAGCTACTTTCAAGGACAATTTGGAAGTTTCTTACAAAACTAATCATATGTTTGGTATTTCCCCAAAGGAGTTGCAAACTTATGTCCACACAAAAACATGCTCATGAATATTTATAGCAGTTTTCTTCACAATTGTCAAAACTTGGAAGCATCCAAAATGTCCTTCATTAGGTGAGTGGATAAAAATACTGAGATACATATAGACAATGGAAAATTATTCAGTGCTTAAAGGAAATGAACTATTAAGCCATGAAAAGACATTGAGGAAACTTAAATGCATATTATTAAGTGAAAGAAGCCAATCTGAAAAAGCTATAAACTGGATGATTCCAACTGATTCCAAAATCAGTAATTGCCAAGGCTTTGGGGGGAGGGGATGAATAGATAGAGCACAGAGGATTTTTAGCATAGTGAAAATACTCTGTATATAAACACACAGATATTTTCAATATGGCAATTTCTTTGATAAATACAATTCTATTAAGAGAATTTCCTGTACGACATGGCAGATTTTACACATGTATTTATGTTTACTCCCTTCTGAGCCCCTACCAAAATGATAACAAGATAATAAAGAGTTTTAAACCACAAGGAAAATAAAATGAGGAAACAGTAGACATTATATGTCCACAAATGTTGGGATGTGTAAAGGAAGTGAATGAGTTGTAACATACGTGAGTGCAGACAACTAAAACGTCAGCATATGTGGTGGGGCACACCAATGAGATAAAGCCAGTTTATGCTGCAGAATTCTGGAGAGCCTTAGGAAGCCTCTGCCAGTGTAGAATTTGGTGAGTAGGAGGCAAAAAGCCAGAAGTGTATATAGTACAATGCTTCCCCTCAGACAACCCCTCTCCTCAAGCTCAGACTCCTACCCTAGACAACCAGGCAACTATTCCCTTTATAAAGAGATGGAGAGCTTCAGCCTTTAAAGAAATTGACCAGAGAAGCTAAAAACTTGGTGAAGGCAGAGGTGAGGAGAATAAAGTTAAATTCTATTACTAAAATAGAGAATAAATTCTATGTACTGAACAATGAGTTCCCAGCCCTCTGTCCCACCTAAACCCTCATCATGCTAGCAGCCATACACTCTAGCAATAGAATGAATTAATCTCTGGAGAAAATGATCAGAAAAGAGGCCAACAAGACATTCAGGGGCCCCACAACAAATCTCTGGATCTGTGTTAGATCTACTTTCTATAAATAACACTTACTCCACACACACATACCATAAAGTTTCCCATTAGGTTTTTCAGTCCTCACTACTACATTTGAATGGTTGCCAAAACCCAGAGAGATTTGAAAAAAAAAGCCTCGAACATGAAAAAGAGACAGCAGATAAAAGGAACCTGGCAAAAACAGAGACAATGTAATGAGATTTAAAAAAACAAACAAACAAACATTATTTGAGAGATAAAAGAAGCTATTTCATCCTCAAAATAAAAAAAAAAAAGGTGTAGTTTTTTAAAATGGGGTATAAAAAACAAAGAGCATATGGAAATGTGAGAACAAAATAGATGAAATACAAGTTTGGTGGGTTTTTTTAAAGATTTTATTTATTTATTTGTGAGAGAGGGAGCACAAGCAGTGGGGAGCAGCATGCAGACAGAGAAGCAGGCTCCCCACTGAGCAAGGACTCATGGGATCATGACCTGAGCCAAAGGCAGACACTTAACCACTGAGTTACCCAGGTGTCCCGAAATACAAGTTTTGATAGAAACTTTGAAAGATTTAATCAAGCCTACTTTGCAAAAAGAGGACAAAAAAAAAAAAAAGCAAGTTGGCAAATAAGAAGAAAGAATAAGAAAATTAGAAGGTTGGAGCAAGAAGTCAAACATTTACCTAGCAAGAGATCTAAGTTAAAAAAAAAAAAAAAAAAAAAGGAGGAGGAAGGGAATTAAATAAGAAATAGTATTTCCCACAACTGAAGGTTAGTTGCCACATTGAAAGGGACTCTAAATACCAAGCACAATGGATTGAAAAAGTACCATGCTATGGCACATTATCATAAAATTCTAAAACATTTGGTTTAAAGTGTTTCCATAGAAAAAATGAAAAGATTATACACAAAGGATTGAGATACAACATAACACAGCAATTCTCAACATCAACAGAGGGAAATGCCTTAAAATTCTGAGGAAAACATTTCAAACTATGATTTTATAACCAACCAAACTATCAAACAAGTGGGAGAGTAGAATGAAAATATTGTTAAACTGTAAGCTTTACATCCTTTGCATGCCTTCTGGAACCTAGAAAAGAGCTCCTCTAAAATGATGTAGAGAACCTAGAGCAATGAAAATCTAAAATCCAGGAAAACACAGAGAGAGAGATGAAAGGAATATCGCAATAATGGTAAAAAGAAGACTCAAGGCAACAGTGATGCATCAGGCCTGGGGAACAACTAGTGTTGGAATAGAGATAGAAACTGCCATTCACATCATAGTCTGTGAAAATGCACACCCAGGGGTTGTGTAGCACAAGCCGCCTTATGCCTGTAAGTGAGCATGGGAGGGCTCCAAGTCAGATGTCTCCTGGTTAAAAAAAAAAGAAATTGACAGATTATCTGATATATTTTACTGTGTGGATAAAGGTACTAAGAGGTGTTTCACAGTTCCACTGAAGAGTTTGAAAGAAATTAGATAGAAAATATAAAAAGGCAATTTTCAAAAAAATGTATAATGCCAGAAAGGTAGTGGGTTATGCCCCCGACCTACCAGTTAAAAGTATATATGTAATCCTTAATGCAAAAACTGAATATTTATTTAATCAAATATTATGATGTACCAGTATTGGGGCAATTGTAGAAGAAAAAGAACATACACATACATAAACCACTTACTATAGAAATATGGGGTGGATATCAGGAATAAAACAGCTGAAAGTATTGAGTGTAGTTCCTCCAGGAAAAGCCTGGGGTGTGGTGCAAAAGAAAACTCATCCTAAGCCTTATTTTATAAATCCATCTTACTTTTTTTAGTAAGTGGATATTACTATTACTTCAATTTTAAAAATACACTTGGAAAACATGAGTGTCAGACATCAAATGCCAACTGTTTCTGTTTTGATTGCAGATTGTACGAGTATTATTTTAATCTGTTGATATTGCTTTCATGATGTGATCTGTGACATGGTACAAATTAGATCTAGTAGAGATTCATGATGAGGAAGCTATTTTTCTCGAATCCTAAATGCATCTTTTATTTTGTCTTTGTCAATTTCTTTTAGAAAAAAATCAAAAATAGATAGGGCTGATTACAGTCTATTAAGAACAGATGGATAATGTTCCCATTAGGAAGTGGATCAAATGGACATAATTTTTTCCTCCTTTTTTATGTCCATCATCTGCAATGGACACTAGAACAGGCAAATATGCATATTCATAATATATAGATTGAAAAAAGCAAACATTCCTAGACTACAGATTCAAAATCAAAAAGAAGGAATTTTATTTTCCTTCCAGGGACAATAGACAAATGACAAAGCAATCTTCACAATTCTTAATGAGATCCCAAGGTAATCATGATAGTCTCAAAAGTAAAACAGTTGAATAACTGAATTTAAACTAAATGCTTTTCCTAGACCCTTCTAGCTGTTTTTTTTTTTTTTTTTTTTTTTCTTCTAGCTGTTTTTAACTAAGACTGTGGCATACAGAATACTGGACAACAGAAGAATAATGCATTTTCGCATTCTCGGGAACATCACGATTTATTATCAGGAGTACAGCACTGATTAATGATATCACAATGAATACCAAAAGGGAGCAAGAAGAGATTTGTCGCTTATTATAAAGTGTAGTCACATTTGTTTTAGTTTCTTGCTGAGGGTCCAAAGAACCAAAGTCATTACTTTATGAATGAAATATTACATGCCAGATATTAATAATAGGGCATCTGAAGCTCCCCAGTTCCCCTGGATTATCATCTATGCATACACTTTTGGAAGGGAAGTGAGTGAATTGTTTAGGGCTTTGGAATACTTGAGAGTGATAGCATTGCCTAGTGCAAGACATTGGCCCCTTCAGGCCACAAGGTAATTGCATAACCGGCAAAGTCCCTCAGCTCTAACCTGAATTCCTCTCGATTCCAGAATTATTTTGCTCCCTGCTGTCAGTGAGCCAAGGGGTAATTTTATTATGAATATATATTAATTTCTGTTTTCCATGTGACTCATTTTTGTGCATTAAATCATATACTTAAATTTCATCAATTAATTTTATCTACCAGGGTGCTTCACTCTCTATTTCAAGGACATAAACTTGAATCAGTCACAGCTAACTGCAGATTACAGATGCAGCAAACAGCTAAACTTAAGAAGGATTGTTGCCTGCCTTCATCCAACAGCTGGTACTAATGTCAGTTTTCGTTTTAAGTGTCTGATATATGTAGCTTTGTTTGACAGGAACCTGAAATGAAATGCAATTTTGTGTGGTTAAAAGATGTAGCTGTGCTTCTAGCCCACATACCCTCAATTGGGTGTTTTATTAAGTTTTGAAAGTGTTCATTTGTTTCTAGTCTGTGTCCTGTTTGATTTTATAGATGGTTGATCTACTACATTTTGTTTCTTATTATTTGTAGGTCTCTCTCTCACATACACGCACACACACACACCCCTACATACATGATTTGCAATGCTAGCATTAAGAAGATTTCCAGGAAACCTATTTCAAAATGTTTATTTTCTAGTCTCAATAAAGGTAAAATTTCAGAGCCGTGTATAAACTTATTTAGTGAAACTTTGTTTTTGTAAATACAGTGGAAAGTCATATGGTTAAATCCCCACATTTTGTTTTGAAATCTTAAACCAAATTGCTCCCAAAAAATAGCTTTAGAGAAATAAAATGATCAGCAACATATAATCACAAAAAAAAAAAAAATAAGACTTCAGAGTTTTTAACCACTCGTGGTAGAATATAAGTGTATAGCATGTTTTTAGGAAATAATCAGCAAACAAATGAAATGATCATCCATTGGCCAGAAATAGCAGAATTCTATATAGGGCATCATGAAGTTGACTATTGGTTGTTACAAATACTGGGCTCTAGATAATTTCCATGATCATAGTCCTATTAAATGCTCCACCAATAAAAAATCTACTCTTCTTTGATGATAAGGAAATCTTTGAGTTTGTGGCAGTACTTGTGACAGAAATTGGCATTCACCCCTGAGTACTTAAGATCCTGCTGTCCCCACCTAATCCTAGGGAAATGTTCATCCTAAATTGAATCTGCTGATATCAGCTTTTATGCTCAGGGGTAATAGGGATACATGCATTGGACCATCTTTATCCCAATCCATCTGAATATATTTGACAATAAGATGTGACCCAGTGTTTGAATATGTCTCAAGCTGTTTCTTCTTGCAACTTCCTTTATATACTGGAAGTACATGGTCCTTTCTGTTTCATGTAGATTATGGATGTAAAGTAGGAAACACACACACACACAAAGTTTTATCACTCTGCTAATCTCAGATAATAGAGAGTAGAATGTAGAGATGTGTAAACAAGGCCAGCCATCTGATCTGCCAGGACAAACTTCCAATTCTACAGAGTCCATTCCCTTGGCTGTGGATTTATTAAGAAGTAGGTAGAATAGTAAATGGGCACTTTACCCACTCCCTCTTACTTGTCACCAATTGGATGATAAAAGAGAGGCTCCATAAGAGAGTCACAGTTACCAAGTAGAATGGATAACAGTCCATATGGTGTAATGTAAAGGGCACCATAAATCTGTGAAGGAACTAGTACCTGCTGAAAGATAACTCACAGAATGTTAGCGCAAGAGGGAGCCTTAAATTTAACGTGGTCAAACCCACCATCTGATAGTTTAATTCCTTCTAGAATTCACCATTAGCAGTTGTTTACCATCTTCTTAAAAATCTCCCATAAATTTGTGGGGGCTGAAATTGAAATACAGTGGGTTTAGGATTAATGAAAGATACAGAAGTTGAGACAAATTCAAGAATGGGGTAAGAGGAAAAGAGACAAGAGGTAACTTAAGGTGGAAAGACAAGGGAGTTCACAAGCTTCTGACGGAGACCTTATTCTCTGAAGATTCTAGTAGTTCAATTTGAAACAAATTTGATCTCTTTGTTACTTCATTTTACACACATTTACTGAATACCTAGTATTTGCTAGGATTTGGGGATAGAGAAACAATCAATACATGGTTTCTCTCCCCTTTAAGGAGCTTAGACTCTGGCTGAAATAAATGCTGCATTAAAAAAAAAAAAATCATCTTGCAACATGAGTGGTAAGTGCTAAAACAAAGTATTCCTGGAATATTAAGGGAGTTCCCTATGGGGTGATTTTACAGAGGAGATGAATATTTGAGCTGGAATACTTGAGTAGGACTTTGTTAGTGGACAGAGCGTATGGATCAGATTGGTGGGAAGCTGATGCAATACCAAACGATATGATCAAAAGTGTAAGTCTATGACATGTTACCGAGTAGTCAGGAGTCAGATGAGGCTGTTGCTTTGGACGTATAAGAAAAAGGTTGGGGAGGATGTTGGGAAGGTAGTGCAGAAGCCCCATGCAGGAGAATACAGTGCACTAAGGAAATTCGACTTGACCAAGCAAAAAATCTGCTTCCTACTTGGAATTGGGGATTCTGAGTTAAAATAAGCAGCAAAAGACAGTTACTTGGACCAAAGCATTTACAGTACACAAGGTCTTATGCTATCTAGAACAGTGATTGGTCAGGTAACTGAAAAAGTAGGAAAGCAAAGAGCAAAGAAAAAGTATGTAAATCAAAGAAAAACTATGTAACATCTTAAATATTTCATTTTACGTGAAAAATAAACCACACTCATTATATATTTTGATGTAGGACAAGGCTTTTTTCTTAACAAATATATGGATCTGCTGATTGTAATTCCCCTTTTACCTTCTTTCATTAGTCATACGTATAAATCATTATATGCAATTTCTACTTAGTGTCTTTTAAGCAAGAATTTTAAAATTCTATCAAAAAACAAATTTCTATGTTTTAATAACTTATCCTCCAATTGTTTATATTGGGCTTGCTCACTCCTAATTTGACAGCAAACACAGTATTTTTAGCAATTCACCTTTATCAAGCCTTTCCAGAGCATTCTAATTAGTTATCATGGAAACAACTCTCTTTTCACACTCACACTACATTAATTCATAGATTATCAAGTAAATTACATAATTATAATAATAATTGACACAATCAGTTTGGGAATACACTGTTGTAAGCATATAAGCCAACGAGTAGTATAACTGTAAAAATATACCAAACCATAGAGCAGGCTATTAGCCTGTTAGCCCTTTGTGTTCAGCGGGACCTGGGCAGAGGGTAGGATGTTCTGTAAACAGAATGGAAAGTATTAGCCACTCTTCTGAGTTGGCTAAGTATACAGGGAAGAATGGGCAATTGGCCTTGAACACCATTTTCTTATCTGTTCTGTGTTTGTATTCAGACATTTCAAAAACAGAACCAGGCTTTTAATCATGTATTCACATTATGTCCCTATCAGGAGAAGTAGTAATTTCAAAGATCTTATGCTCTAGGGATTTTTCAGACATCCTAGAAATGCCTCATTAGATCCCTAACATACAAGAAATGATATTTGGGTTCAGGTCAGAGGACATGTTGTCCAAAAGAGTTCCATATCAAAGGAAATAGACTCTCAGTTAAAAATAAAAAAGCATTTATGTAGGATGCAAGGCAGGCAATCAGACCTCTAGTGAAGCAGAGACACCCAAACCCGTCACTATTGCAGTACAGAAAGGCTTCACCTCACTCTTGCACCAAATTGTCTTTGAAGTCAAATTCAGAGGACCCCAGAGGACCATAGGCTGATAAAGCAAGCAAAACTATTGGAACTGTAGACTTTATAAAGGCCACAAAGCTCACATGTCTTCCAAATCCAACCCCAACAAGAAAGACAAAGGCTTCACAGACTTAGAATGGATACCAGTGGAAGAATTTTGTGGTAGATGTGACCTCATGATCCTCACATATATTTTCATTAATGGAGGGTAAAGAAGTTAAACCATGAAGTTTTGTGACTTGTACACTGGCAAATATCAACCTCAAAATAGTATGAAAATAGAAGAACCCATATTTCATATTCTTTAGGATTCATGACGCCACTTTTCAAACTTCTTTCTGAGTTATTATGGGGAGTGTCTCAATATATTGTTTTGAAATAGACTAGGATTTTTAAAACATTCCATGGGAAGACATAGTTCATTTAAAACTAATCTTGACAATTTCCTTAAGAGTAGTATAAGAGAAAGCAAATTATATATACATATGTAACATATAATATATATTACACATAAAACATGCATTCTTTACTCACCTTCATATAACCTAAAGAATGCAAGAAAATGTAAGAAGCTAGGTTACTGTATATAAAATAACCATATCAAAAGCAGCATTTTAAATCATTTGAAGTCATCAGATAAATTAATAGTGATTCTTCACAAAGAAGTGTAGCTAAATTATATGGAAAAAAATACAACTTTTCTTGCTGTTCACAGTATTCATGTTAATGATGATTATAAACTATACAATATTTTGGAGAAACCCAAAAGTTACAGTGTACACACATTTTAAACTGAGGTATGCAAGCCACTGGAAGCATTTATAACAAATGTCTTGTATCTAGCACACACATAAAGTGAGTGTTCCTATTTCTCCATGAATATGATGCCATGATATAATATATTTAACATAGCATAACACCTGAAACCATAATAATCCATTAAAGAGGGAAAAATTGGGGCACTGTGTATTTGAGTAAACATTCATTATAAGGACTCTGTGTTTGTGTTTTCATTGGGTAATAGAGTAAATATGTATCTAACATATTTTCTTTTCAGCATAAATGATTATTTTGTTAAAAACCTTTAAATAGAAATGGATATGATTTTGACATAGTAAGTTAGTAAGTCATAAAGTAATTATAAACTCACTAACATGGATTTGTCCATATTCTAGAATTGGATAAGTGGCAATACATCATTGAAAATAATTAAATTTCACATGCTGAACCAAAAGTGTCACAGATTTGGGTAAAAAATATATATATATATATCTTGCCATGATTTTAGGAATACTAATAAAACATCTACTTATCTCTCACAAGTAGGAATATTTTAATTTTTAAAAAGTAACCATATTTAAACTAGTGAAAGCTTTCAGATATGAGCTAAAGCTAGGCTTAATGCCCTACTCCACAGGCTAGCACTGAGGTCCTTTTGAGTAGAGCCTGTTTTTTCATTCAGGCCATCCCTAAACCTAGCTCAGTCGTGGCACACTTTAGATATTCAACAGCACAGACCAATATTCTGTGGATATCTCATCTGGAAGTTAATAAATATTAGCTTTCCCATCAAAGGAAGGAGATATTTCAAAGAAAGCAAAAGTGAGTTAATGTTTCTGTTCATCATAGATGTTTGGAAATCATAAGCTTCTAAGAGTATTATTTTTCCCCAGTCATAGAAATTTTAGCTGGCAAAAAGGAAGGAGTCCCATGGGAATTATTTTAGTAAGGTGAGCGAATTAGTTTAGAGGTAGCATGGAATCCCTGTTGGGATGGGGTAGTAGCCAAATTGGGTGAGATAAGGTAAGTAGGGTAAGTAGGGTAAGTAGGAGAGATGAAGATTGCTGCCTTTATCTGCCTGGCTGTGAGGTTAAGACCTTACCTTGATTTTCAAGAGCATAGAGTCATAATAAACCAGTATTGTAAAAGATGACCTCACAGTAGTATACTAGATCCCCAAGCAGATGTAAGGTGAAAATAAAGTAGACATGGGAGTAGGGAGTTGCAGGCAGAGTCTATTGATAAGAAAAACGAGATTCTAAAGATGTTGTAGCAAAGGTAGAAAGAATTTTAATGACAAGACAGCATGTTAGAGAAAGCCAAGTGCTCAGAGAGTAAAAACAGAAAAAGTTGTTGGATTTGGCAATTAGGATCCTGTAGGTGAATTTAAAGAAAGGGTTTCGTAGGCTCAAGATAGCGAAGCTAAATAAACAGTGGCTTAGAGTACATAATTATAAAGAGACAACGATTATTAGTTCTGAATCTCAGATTTTGGCAATGGTGAAAGAGAGGTGAGATCTTTGTACATTTGCAGGTTTCAGAGAAGAAAAGTTTGATGATGAAAAGATTGAAGATGCTATAGATCAAGAAAAGAATGAATAAGTAGGGTCTTTGAGGAGCAAATGGATTGCAGCTAGCCTTAAAAAGAGGGCAGGACACAACTTCCACACAAAAGGACACAAGGAAGAAAGAAGAGTATCAAGAGAGGGTACTCATGAGAAGTAAAGAGGGAAGATGGGCAAAGGTGTGACTAAAGTGATGGTCTCTATCCTTTTGTGAACTGAGGTAAGGTTATCTGACAATATTGGGGCTGGTGGAATGAGATTAAAGGATTGAAGCAATCAGAAATTTTTAGAAAAATTGTTACTAGGAAATTGATAGATGAATTTAAAAAGTCTTGCTATTCACAGTGAGTTAAAAAGTAAATTAGAGCCCACAGCCAGTCAAAGCAACACTTGCTAATGATTCTCTACTGATATTCTATAGCCCTAGGAACATAAAAAAGGATAAACTGGTCAGGACTGGATCCAGACGCAGCAGATGTGGCTAGAGGTTGAAGGCAAGGCAACCCAGGGCATTGGGACTGTACAAAGGTGACTGACAAAAATTCTAAACAAGCAAGGACTCCAGCGCAGTCAGAGGGAATAATGACCGAGGGAAATGAGGAACTGGGCCATTAGAGGTCTCTGTAAGGGCAGAAACAGGGCAATGAGCATGGGAGAGGATCTGAAATAGAGAACGCAGCAATAGTACAACGCCAAAAGTACGGCCGCCTTTTCTTCCTAATAATCTCCCCAGAGTCTCATAAACTTTTAAAAAATGGATAAAATAGTACAGGAACTTGTGCTGAAAGATAAACAATTGCTTACCAACATTTGAAGTCTCATTGCTTAGCTCTTAGAGCATTTGTAGAAAGACCTAACCTCATTAAAAAGAGAGACATGGCTGCCGCTACCTTCCGAACAGCAGCGAGTGATTAACAGGCATCATCAAAATTAACTATATGTTGAAGGGAAGATTAATAAGCTCACTTCTCTCCTTGTCTAATCTGCTCTCTGGGCATAAATCAGGCAGCTCTGAAACAGCATTAATTTTCTTAGAAGTCTAGAGTGCTATTTTAGTAAGGTAGGTTTATACTAATTCAACAAACATGTATTGAATGCCTGCTATGTCCTTGGCACACTGTGCTAAGAAATCCAAACACCATAGTCACAAAACTCCTTTCATACATGTACCTCCTAGAAGATGCCTTAAGGACTGGTAGAGGGGGGAGGGGATCAGCAAAGGAGCAGCTGCAACAGAGGGGTAAGTTAAGGATTAGCAGTAAGGCATATAGTAGGTATGAGAAAGGAAAAGGAGCTAAAAGTCAGTAACACCTCAAAAACAGAAACTCAGTTGGAAAGAGAGAGGATGAGGAAACAAAACAGCCAAGCAACAGCTACACTATGAATTAAGAGGAGAATCATAAACTGAGCACAAAAGAATACTGTCAGCTTCAGTGATAAAGAGGTTGCAGGTAAACATGGTAATAAGCTAACTACACTGGTTTAAAAGGACATGATTGTTAGTATCCAATCTGAAGAAAGTAATTGTGCTTTAAGAATAATTTCTATTATGGTTACTGAATATATTAATCCATATTCATGTTGCCAGAGAGCTTGTGGATAACAGAGGTAACAAGCTGGAGGAAAACTATATTGCATTGCATATGTGTGTGTGTGTGTGTGTGTGTGTGTGTGCGCGCGCATGTGTGCATGTGCGTAGGTGTGGGTGTGTGTGACAAACAGATAAGAATTAATTAATGGAATATGCATATCTCCATGAATCATTTCTGTATTAGTCAGGATGTTTTGCTTGCAATGAAAGGAAAGCCAAATCAGTTCATTAAAGCACAGGAAAAATGGGGTAGGGGCATTAATTTGCTATTTTCTATGACTGAAAATTTCAGAAAAAAAAATGTTAGCTTCAGGCATGGTTGGACCCAGGGGTTCAAACAATATGATCAGTACTTCATCATTTTCCAACACTTAGCACAGCTTCATTTTGCAATAGCTGTATTTTAGCATGACCTCTCTATATTGTGAGTACTGACATTTCCAACCTTGCACTATCCTAACAGAAAGCAATCCTACAAAGAATATAAATAAGTAAAAAGAGCCTTTTCTACAAGTTCTTGCCAAAGTTCTTCTTAGAATTGAATCTTGTGTACCTATTACTTCATGTATCAATCTCTGAACTGCAGCTAGAGATTAAAGAAAAAAAAATCCAGGAGCTACTCCTAACTCTCTAGATTAGATTGGAATTAGCTCAACCAAACTCTATGGACTAAAAGAGGGCAAGGTGGTTCCCAAAAGAAAAACTGAGTCACTGTTTTCAAAGTCATGTTCTAAATTAGTGTTTCTCAAGCTAGATTGCAGGATAAGGAAGTATATCAAAATCTAGGGAATGGAAAGAAAATTTTATGATTATAAATAAGAGATATGGAAAGAAGAAGGAGTATAGATTTAATGAAAACTGAGAACCACAACTCTAAATATATTATTGTCTATGATAAGGATATAATCTATGTTATTTCTAAATCCAACTGTCTAGAAAGCATTTATATGCTGCTTTCTGATCTGATTTAACCAAAAATAACAGGAACTTTACCATGTGCTATTAAGCTATTTCCTCCTAAAATTTCCTCACAGAAAAAACAGAAACTGTCCCTCTAATCATTCCCTACTCTGTCTAGCTATTATTAGAGCTGCACATGATAAACATGGCCTGTACAAATAAAACATTTTTATAAAATAAGTAGCACTACATGATGGGATTTGTGTATGCATGTGTGTAAATGTTGTATTACTACTTACACTATCTACTTTGACACCTCCCAAATTTCAAATACCTGTTTCCAAACTTTGGACACTACTTAGGGTAACATGAAGTAAGTCTAAATTTCTCTCAAAAGTTATATTTCAAGTCTACTTACCATACAATGAACTCTGGGCTTAGGACACTTAAAGCCATAATAAACAATAGATTTTAATGAAACTTTATTGTGTTGTTTTACACAAAAACTCTGTAGCACATTAGAATCACATTGTTTATGCATTAAGTTACTTAAGATTTAATTATATAATGTCATATGTTGTTTAGAAAATGCATTAAATCATGCTTTTTATGACTTTGGCCTATTTATGAAGACAAATCACTACAATTCAGCTTGAGAGCATTAAAAACTAACGGTCTCTACGACAACATAGCATATAAAGTGAAAGTATATTGCAGTGCACTGAAGAAAAGGTATGAAATATGGAAGAAAGGTTGTATAAATGTCAACCTACAACATGTTTTAAAAAAACGGAACATGCAATTACCTTTAAGAGCTGACTTTTTCTATATTCCATTTTATAACACTAAATAATTGTTTAAAAATCATCATTTAAATTATAGTCATGAAAAAGATGCATAGTAAACTTTAAAAACTTTTTAGGCAGTGTGAAATATAGAATTTTAACATTGTTCTTTTGTGTTATCTAGTTCAGCCATTATTTTGGTATTTGGACATTGGATCAGGGTCCTTTTCCAATCCTGGTTTAATTTCATCGATGAAACCATCAGAAATACTATTAAATTAACAACTTTTAATAACTTTAGATGTTATAAATTCATGTATATATTTCACATTTAGGTTTGTGATTCTTATTTTTCATTATAGTCCTCTCTGTTAGGTAATCTCCAGGCATATTTCTTCCAAGCCAGGCTTTTTTCAATCATATATATTATTAATTTTTTATCATTAATATACTTGCAAGTAATCACTCCTAGTTGACTTTTATTGGCTATTTTCTAATTTTTCATGATCTGTTCAACTTTAGCACATTTGTCATCCAAGTTGTTAGCAGTCATAGGCATCTTGATACATATGTACCAAGTTTCATCTAAGACACATTATTTTTTAACTTGATAAAAATCAATTACATCAAAGATTAGCCCCACTTTTGGGGTGCCTGGGTGGCACAGTGGGTTAAGTGTCTGATTCTTGGTTTCAGCTCAGGTTATGATCTCAAAGTTGTGAGATGGAGCCCCATGTGGGGCTCCGTGCTAAGCTCGGAGTCTGCTTAAGACTCTCCCTCTCTCTCATTCTCTCTCTAAAATAAATAAATAAATCTTTAAAAAAATTAGGCCCACTTTTGAGGTTGAGATAGCACAACTTCTTTATGTGGTTTTCTACTCATAGGCATACCCACCTAAAGACTGACATCGACTGATTTTTTTTAAATTATCCAAGACATTACTCATTCATAGGAGAAAAAAAAAAAGGGGGTATCACTGACTGTACCCAATGGTATGGATTGCATTGACTATTCTAGTATTTTTCCTATTTTTGAATTTTATTCTATTCATCTATGTCAACAAGATTGCTTTTCCTTTTATAAACAAATGTTCCCTTGGACAAATTTGAAAGGCTTGGCTATCCTCAAATAAATCCTCAATAACAGCCCTTAATGGCTCTGCAGCAGTATCCACCCTTGTCTCAGGCATCTCGAATGTCATTCATCAGACCCTGCTGATTCGACTAACATCCATAATAAATGCACATCAAACATTTCCTCTCTTATCCCTGAGAGGTTTGTCACTGGGCCTTGTTTAGTTGTCCCTCACATACACTTGCAATTAGATAAAAGAGAATTCTTCTAGAAAACTGACAGTTATCCCTCTAATCATTGCTACAGTACTATCTTCTTAACCAAAAATCTTGAGCACAATTTAACATTTTCTTGATGACTAAGAGGCATCAAATGAAAGCTATTCAGTAGAGCATAGCATAGCTGTAGGAGTGCATACCCCGTATCTGCATCATTAACTGTGGAACCTCATTCAAATGACTTAACCTCTCTGTGCCTCTGGTGCATCATTTATAAATTCAGGAAAACAATTTGTATTGCACAGATTTATTACAAAGATCAAGTATGAAAGTTTACATAAAGCAAATCCTGGCCCATAGAAACAACTCAGGAAATTAAATCCATTACAATGACTACCACTATCAACATCACCATTATATTCTGAGTTGTGCAGTGCTGTCCTCAGGAATCTTAGGGATTTATCGACTTATTTCCTCCCTCACCTGCAGTACGTGTCCCTTCAGCTTCTCTGCATCTAGCTCTCTACCTCCCTTTCCCCTTCTTTTAAAATATTTTTGAAATAATATTGGTGTAGTAGAAAAGAACCTATTGGACGTTTATAATAGAAACTTGAACAACTGTTATAAAAGGATCTAAGAAGATTTCCTATGAGTACAGTTTGTGAGCTTTATTTAGTACATGGGCATATATGTTGGCAACCCACAAACCTTATTTATTCATTTCTTGGTTCTCTGTTGTGATCCATCTAGAGGAAGTGCTAGGTAAAGAACTCCCTGATAAGGGAGGGAATATTGCTTGTCTGTTTTGGTCCCTAATGTTCTAAATATTGTACATCAAACATTTCCTGGAGTCCTAACTGCAGTGGGGGAAACCTCATCCATGCATAAAAAGGCACTGGTAAATAGAAAAACTTCCCCCAAAAAACTGAAATCAAGCTCTTTTCATTTTGGAACTGTCTTAGGCAGAAGAACTGCTGCTTTAATTAACTCCTATCGATTCATCCGGATCAACAAAGAAGTATTTTGTTCTCCTGAACCAAGTGGGCTGAGGACAAGGCAATGGAGAACCGAACTCAAAGACGGACTGTTTTCCTGCATAGATACATTGGCTCAGAATTCTAAAATGTTAAGTAATTCTTGAGAAACATCAGTATCAGGAGTTTTCAGGCTGTTTTAACATGAATTTCTAAAAGTATGTTCCTTTTATGTCTTTGAATAGGCTCTGATCTCTCAAGTATCACTAATTCCCACATACACATCACACACAAAAATTAATAAGAGCAGCCATGATAGAGAAATATCTTGCAAACACAATAAAAAATGCCTTGTTTAAACTACTCACAAATTTCTTTCCAAAGTAACCAAATGGACAATAACTTTATGTAGCATTTTATGAAGTTTTACATGCATTTGGGAATAACAAGAATGCCTTTTTGAACAATTTAATACCTTAAAGGTGTTTGTACATTTCTTTTTTTTTCCCTTTTAAATACTCAGTGCAATTCTAATTAGTGTATGTCATAATTTATAACATTGGCAGCTGTTCTAATGTCTGCAAAATCTTTTTAGAGTCACAAATTAAGAAGAAAAAAACACCTTATGTATTCAAATGGATAAAACATTTTTTCAATGAAATGCAGGGATTAAATTCTTGTTGGCAGTCATTAAATAAAATCTTATTTCAAAAATTACATGTTATTATTGATTTGTGTGTACTATGGGTGCTTTTTATACCAGGATGTTGAAGATCTAAAGTATTTATTTTTCCTCTTGAGATGCTGGCAATTATCACTTGGGCATGCTTGTGTGTATATGCCAGAATTTCTTAGCTTCGTCAGAACTACCCTAAAACCAGCTTACCTTGTCTTTTAATCTTACTGCAAAGTAGTGGGTCAAAACATGTAAAACACATATATCCAGGGTAAAAGTTTGAGATCAGGTAGATATTGCATAACCAGCATTGTAAAGAGGTTTGGCTACATTTATAAATTTTTAAGTTTTTTTTTCTTTTCCTTATTGTTCAGTGTGGGAGGGAATGTTTCCACAATATTCTAAGAACAATATATCAAACATTGGCCCAATTGAGAGAAAATAAACATTTCAGAGAGGAATAGTACTTTTAAAAGAATGTTCAACTTCCAAGTAAAGCTCTCAGAATACTTGCTTTTACTCTAGCTCTCTCCTGAAACCCCATTAAAATGATAATAAAGTGATATTTAAAGGTATTAACTCAGAAGAAAAAACAAAGAAATAAGAGAAGAAGGCAGCAATGACATTTTGAAGCTGGAAAGTAGATGGATGAGTTGTAACTGAATTATGAGAAACTTGATCCTGAAAGGAAAGAAATATTCACACTCAGAATCCACAAAAACTCAGGAATTGGAGCCCCTCCCTATGTTAGCTGGGGTGCGATGGGAAGTTACTCAAATAAGAGAGATGAAAGCTTTCAGCTGAAGGAAGGAGGGGAAGGAACAAAAGCAGGGAAGGAATGTGTTTCATTTTGGAGAACCAACACGTCTAAGTAAGGAGACACCCAAGGAGGTGTTTCACCTGACCGTCCCTTGCTAAGTGGCCCTTACATGAGCCACCTTGTGCTGAGGGCCTGTACAGAAGCTCCCTGAGCTGACCTCGTTACCTAATTATAATACTCACTGTAATAGTAAGATCTCATTATAGCTCATCATAATACTAAGCTCTCCTCCTATAGGTAGAGTTTTCTACTGTTTTTTGAACATACCATGTATGCACAAGCATGTTGACATACTAGGCATGTGCAATAGAACCAAAGTGCCTATGCAAGCTCCCTGCCCCCACCCCTAATGCACTGAATAAAAGCTTCCTGTACTAACAGAGGGAGAGAGTGCTTTGAGAACTATCTCCCTGTCACCTTACTTGTAACAAGTAATAAAAAGTTCTTTGCTTTCAGCACTTCCTTGGGTTGTGTTCAATTTGATGCTCCGCAAGCAGTGAATCCCTTGAGTTCAGTTCCACCTAGTTACCCCTGGAAGCAGGGTGAAAGAAGAACTAAAGAAAGGAAGTCTGGTTGAAATCTACATTAGAAGCAGTTAGAGTTCATAGATACCTTCCCTCTCTCCCACACTGTGCAGCCAAAGAACTGCCTCATCCCTGCAAAAGACTGGAAGTTTATTTTCACAGAGGGTGAAAAAAAGAATCTATGAATTTAGAGCTTACAGGCACAGTTGACAGCAAGACTATATGGGGAAATAGGAGCAATAAGTGAATACAACATTCCGCCCTACATGTCACCCACAGGACTCCTCTCTCAGCTGGATTTCAGAATCTCTCAGCCAGGCTAATATCTTTTAGGAAGATGGCTGGAGGATACTCACCTTGGGAGTCCAGCCATCCCATAGGAAAAGATTTAAAGATACTGGCATCAAGCGTTCCTAGAGGAAATAGCCTATCCAAGGCCAACTTAGTAAAGTGCAGAATTGATAAGCTCCACCTAAATATTCAGAATATCCAACCAACATTTTAGCACCTTATAAATGTGAACAGACATCTTAGGAAAGTCTCTAACATGAAGTAGAGTAAAATCCTATTTTTAAAAAAATCACCTAGAAAGAAACAGGCCATTCCAGATAAAGAAAACCTCAAAAACTATCATTAATATGCAAATAATGGAAATGACAGAAAGAACAGAAGGGAGAAAATCGTTAATGAAACACATCAAGTGATCTTCCCAGAACTGAAGAACATGAATTTCCAATTGAAAGAGCCCTCTAAATGAACGCCCAGCTCAACGAAACAATCACTGTAAAAGACCAAATTGCAAGAGATAAAAAGAAGATTGTATTGGCTTTCAGAAAGGAGGAAAAAGTCATAAACAAAGCATCAAGCATTTAAAGACCTTTGGACGTCCTCAAATAAATAATGGAAAGCAAATTTGGTAGGACAACACCTTCAAATTTCTGAGAGACAATTCTTTTAACTTAGAATTCCAACCCCATTTGAGATCATCAAGAGCTATTCATTCAGTGTTCTCTTAAAATGCCCTCTCCTTCCCACTCTTGTGTAAGAAAGGAAGAGTGCTAAGAATATACTACATGGATCAGTTTTAAATAGCATTCAGTTCCTCATACCTAATTTTGACCTACCCAGACTTATAATATTTTGGGAGTACGAAGGAAGGGAAATATACATGTGCAGTAGGTGAAATAAAACTAAATCCTCACATTTCTTAATGAAAATTCAATAAATAATGTCTTAAAATAAAGTGCAATACACAGATGGTCTTTAAAGATATGGAGGCAGATACCAAGGAATCAGCTTGAGTCATTTTAAGGTGAACAGGAGGAACTATGTGAGAATGTGAATTCATGGTTATCGTGGTCTAGATCTAAGAATGATCTAAGTTTTTTCCTGTATCTATTAATAACAACAACCAAAAAAAGTCACTTTATGATAGGTTAGCAAGCCAAATCACCAATTTAAGTAAGTCTATAGCAAGCAAACTGGACCTCTCCCTTGGATTCATAAAATCCATAAAGTTCTTCATAAGTGAAATATAGTACTTTTTTGCTTAACTTGGCTAAACAAAAGACTTTTTTGTCAAACTCAAAGTAGTAATTCATACCACTCAGTATTTTTGCTGCATTTCACACCACAGGTATGTTTTTACAAAAGGTCAAGCTCCCATATATTACCCAGATACCGGATAGGTGAGTCAGTAGTCATGCATGTGCCATAAATGTACAATCGTATGTGGGTCACAATGAGAAACAGTGTATTTGCGGATAAGGTAATAATCACCCCAGGTACACTATAGATATTGTTAATGTAAGTTCAAGACCAGTAAGTATTGAACCTTCTTTGTCTTCTTTCCCTCATTTCAAAAGCTTACCAACATCCTCAGAGCATGTTTTCTTCCAGTGTTCACCAAATACATTATTTTTCATCTTCCCTAAGGCCTATCCTCCTCCCTTCTCCCCTAACTTACTGCTCCCACTTCAGTGCTATCTTCCACTACTCCAACACTTCACCACCATTCATAACCTAGAATCACATCTATCACCAACTTCCTCTATAAACTATAACCAGTTTATTTTTACTCCCCTTTAGACTTTTCCACTCTTCCAGTCCCTTTTCTAAAAGACAAGCCACTTCCTGTGAGCTCGGTAAACTGACAGAGGTTGTGGTCTATAGATGATTGAGGCTTGAGAGGATAGGAGTTCTAAATGAAAGTCTTGTGAATGAAGGAAGTATGTTCAGAATCTGGATGAAGTCTTTAGGAGACTAGGAGGAAAGTAGGGGAAAGATGAGAGAAAGAGTGAAGGTCTAAGTCTTAACTATCATAATGCAGGGAGAAAGTTGGAATATTTATTGATGGTCTCTATGTTAGTTTCAGAATGGACTTTGATATTCATCTAAAAAGGGCTATATTTTCCTGCCATTCTTTACTTTTATTAAGAATGTGAAGTGAGTGACCTACATAGTCATAGGTAGTCATGTGACTTCTATTTGTGAGGAAAGTTTCTGACCTTGCAAGAATCAGAACTTTATAATCTGAGTTTATTTTGTCCTCTAGCAGGGAAAAGAACACATTACCGCAACAGACCTCTTGAGTCTCATTTTCAAACTAATGCATTCAATTTCTAACAAAGAGCAAAGGATAAACAATTAAACATTACATGTAACAGAACTCTTACCCACCTGCCAACAATTAAACCCAGTAATTAAAAATTGTAGGAGAATACACATAAGCATATCCTCAGCAGCAGTCATACCACGGTCAAAGAGGGGAAAAAAAATCTTTCCTAATAAGTTCCTTTCCTATTTCCCAGGCTGCTTTTCTTGACATTAAACAGACCTGAGACTCTGTCCACTGTGTTTCACTTTCTTTAAGAAGAGGGAAATCCCATTCTGTATCCCATGGGAGGACTATTATACACAGATGAATGTATTTTGTTATTTAGTTTAATAAATGTAGTGTTTAGAACAGATGTTAAAGCTTGAAATTGTCCAGAGAAAGGAATAGCTCAGGTGGCAATTGTGCAGGCTTCCTGCCTGCTGTGCTTTCTTCTTTGTCTTTGGAAGAGCTACTTTCACAGGTGAAAAGGTATTACAGGATTTATAACCACTCAAGTCCTCACCACTGGACTGAAGCTGACAAACAGGGTGCTAATTAGTACCAGAAGTGGTGGTGGTGATGGTGGTTTTATGACACAGTCATCTGGCCAGTAAATTGGACAAAGAGAAACAGCACATTAACAGAAGCACTGCAAATCCAGCCATGCAATGGGTAAGAGGTGAAGGTGAGGACTGGTAGAAAGAGAAGAAAGAGAAGAAAGAGAAGAAAGAAAGAGAAGAAAGAGAAGAAAGAAAGAAAGAAAGAAAGAAAGAAAGAAAGAAAAGAAAGAAAGAAAGAAAGAAAGAAAGAAAGAAAGAAAGAAAGAAAGAAGAAAAGAAAAAAAGACAAAAAGAAAAAGAAAGAAAGAAAGAAAGAAAGAAAGAAAGAAAAGAAAAGAAAAGAAAAGGATTTTTCTCAAAACCAGCCTATTTGGCCTTTCCATGGCTTGCTTTTCTGTGGATTTTCTAAAGTACTAGCTACTTATATCACCGTAATCCAAAAGGATTTCTTTAGAGTACACCTGTGAATAATGGTATGCTTGGGATAGAGGAAAGATATTATTTGGTCAGAGTGAATATCTGTTCTCTGAGAATTATAGTTTATAAAACAACAAATCTCAATGTAAACAATAGCCAGGTTATTGTTTTGCATGCTAGGAAGCAGTAAAACAGTAAAATCCAAATCAAATAATAATTACTTTTGAGTATCAATACTGAAATTCATCATATAACTCATTATTGTATAACTTTTATAATGTTTTATTTAGTTTGAGTAAAACTAAATAAAGTGTGGAGAACATATTTACATTGTCTTCATGGATTTGAGGCCTATAGTCGTCATGATAAAGAGAAAGCATCATGTAATGGGGAACATAAGAATTCATTATTAGTAAAGTTGCACTCAAGCCCCAAGAGCATGTTAGTGTGGTTAAGAACAAGAACTTTTCAATGGACTTGAGGCCAAACCCCAACACGGTGCCACTTATAGCCTGGTCTTCAGCATGATAATTGCTTTAAGTCTCGGTTTGCTTATTCACCATGCCTACTTTTGGGGACTGCCCTAAGAATTAAATAAAATAATATTTATAAAACAAGCAGCACAGCTCCTGATATATTACAATAGTTCATTAAATGATAGATATTATTATAACTATTAACTGTCATAAGAAAGTCTGCAACACTTTCTCTACTGCTTAATTTTTGAAGTACAAAGTTTCAAGTTTATCCCCGGTTGTTTGAGGATTAAAAATGATATCAAACATGATAAAATATGCAAAATCAGTAAAACTTCTAAAAGCTACATATATACTACTGCTAAGGATCATTGTCTTATTTTCTATTGAAAACTAGTTTTTAAAGACCATCTTCCTAAAAATAAGTCTTATTTTCACTATCATTCACTTCACACACATTGAATTCTCCCAAGCCATCTTTCACAAAAGCCAAGATATTTTTCCAGAGTAATACATATGCAGCCTGGCGCCAGAAAATCTAAGTGCAAAGTGGTTAATTGTACTATGAAGAGCAGGATGGTGATGGCTTTAAAGAATTGGTCCAGCTCATGAACACAAATGAATTAACATTTCAAGTTCAACACTTAAAACTATCTTAGAGAGGTGTTGTCATGTGAAGTAGCAAAGGGAACAGAGTAGGGGACTGACTCAGTTCTCAGTGGGAATGTTTCTTCATGCTCCAAAAAGTACCACATGGTTATAGCAGGTATTTAAAAAAAAAAAAAAGCTTCTATAATAAAACATGTCATACATTTCTATCACACCAAAAGAAGTAGAATAATAGAGTAAAAACTGAGCAGATTTGGAGAATTTATCCATTCAGTAGATAAAGACCTCTAACCATGTTCCAAGTACTAGGCTAGACACTGGAGATAGAGCCAAAACAGTGAACACAATAAGCATAAATAGATACAGAGTTGTGAGCAAAACACATGAGCTATCCACAAGGATATCCACAACTATCCACAACCAGAAGTAAGATTAATGTAACAGAGTATTCATTCTGAAACTTTAAACCTTGAAATTAGCAAATGACCTATGCAAGATTATAGAATGAAATAGATTCTTTTTTTTATTTTTTTAAGATTTTTAAAATTTATTTATTTGACAGAGAGACAGCGAGAGAGGGAACCCAAGAAGGGGGAGTGGGAGAGGGAGAAGCAGGCTTCCTGCCTAGCAGGGAGCCCGATGCGGGGCTCCATGCGGGGCTCGATCCCAGGACCCTGCGATCATGATCTGGCACAAAGGCAGACACTTAACAACTGAGCCACAGAGGCTCCCCTAGAATACAATAGATTCTAAACAGAAAGTATAAATTATCACAAAAACACAATCATTATGCAACTTTACTTTGAATCGCAAGTCAATAAAGTCTGTAGAATTGAACACGAGAAAAAAATAACTTTGAAATGTTTGTCAAAAATCAAATTGAAACCCAGGTCAAAATTTATTAGATTTCTGCTAAAAGCAGAGCTTTCCCCAATAATTCCTCTAATCCAAGCTACAGGAACAGAGAGGCTCCCTATAACCACTTCATTTCCTTATTTCCTTCAACACTGGCTTTGAAGCTCTGTGCAAAATCCCTACTCACAACAGAGCTTGTTTACTGTATATCAATTCCTAGTATATGCTTTCAGTAAAAGGAAATTGCAAAATGACTCCTGGTATATTTTTCCAAACAAAACTTCAACATATGTGATAACTATCAAATCTAAAAGTGCATTAAAATTAACAGTGGAGATTTTTAAATTTATACACCTCTGTTCCCAACC